>NC_142874.1:35335939-35653439 GCF_051225735.1 Oryctolagus cuniculus
GATTGCTTTTTGACTTAAGAAGTCTTAAGTATTATGGTTAGGACACGATTCTCAGGAGTTAGATTACTAAATTTGAATCTCAGCTCTGTTACTGGTAGTTC
This sequence comes from Oryctolagus cuniculus, assembly GCF_051225735.1. Taxonomy (NCBI): domain Eukaryota; kingdom Metazoa; phylum Chordata; class Mammalia; order Lagomorpha; family Leporidae; genus Oryctolagus; species Oryctolagus cuniculus. The sequence goes on from NC_142874.1 coordinate 35,336,041, forward strand.
CTCAACCTTGAGAAGTGTCTTAAACCTCTCTCTGGCTTTGTTACCTCAGCTGCAAAGTGAGAATAACAATGAAGCATGCATAGAAGGCTAATATTATTGATACTTTTTTTGCACCATTGAGTTTATAATAATTCTATATAAGAATTAATTTCCCCCCAAATTCAGCCTTCTCTAGAACACAGTGACATTTTTCTCTTCACGAATTTACATTTTCTATCTAGCACTTTATCAGTAACTTCACAAGTTAGCAATAGGAATAACATAAATAGAAAATGAAAATAAAAATATATTAATTTTTGTTTATGTATTTGAGAGAGGAAGAGAAAGAGATAGGGGGAGACAGAAAAAGTAAGCTCCCATCTATTGGTTCACTGGTTCACTCCCCAAATGCATGCAATGGCTGGTTTACCAAAGCTGAGAGCAGGAGCTCAACCGGAGTCTCCTTTGTGGGTGGCAAGGATTCAACTACTTACACCATTACCACTGCTTCCCAAGGTCTGTATTAGCAGGAAGCTGAAATCAGGAGCTGAATCTGGGAGTCACACCTAGGTAGTATGATGTGGGATGTGACATTTTAACTGGCATCTTAACCTACAGTCCAAAAGCCTGACTGTAAATATTTTATACTCATAAACCATTTACAGTGATGCCTGGTACATTTGGGGGAATCTTCAAAAATTCAAGAAAATTTACCTTATGAAAAAACTATTTTTGTACAAAAATAAGTTTACATTTTAATTATTTTTTCACAGGATTTTAATTTTCTAGTTATTTTAAAATAATTTCATTCCTTTATACTCTTATGCATGTTCAAATTTATATGATCTTAGCATATTGTTTTAATTATTTTGATAATCTGTATTCAATAAACCATGAATTTCTCTAGGGCAAGTCCCTGTCTCATTCAACTTTATAAACTTTCTATTAGTAGCAGTGTGTCTTGGAATGTCACAGTTATTCGGGACATTGTTTTTTGATCAAAGAAAACTACACAGTTATATTAAACCTAACATGTCAAATTAAAAATGTCAAAAGCAAAAGAAATAACAGTGTACTTGTAATCTACAAACAATCAATTCTGTTAATGGAAAAGAAATAGTAGTTTAGAAGATAACAAAATTAAATGTACTGAAAATATTTAATATGTTTACTTCATGAGTTTGAGTCCTTCATACAATTAGATTTTTCTAAGAATACCTGCTTACTTAATGAGGATTAATGAGTGTTGTACATAGAGAAGAATGAACAAAGATGTGTCCTGGGAAATATTTGCTTCCATCATCAACAAGAAAATTACACGTAATTCTTTCCACTTGAATTTAACAGACTGACCTCTTACTGTTCTAGACAATGAGCAGATTTACTGCTGAGATAAAAAATGAAAGAGAGTGTCTTTCTGCCCTCAAGAGCTGTACAATTTTGAAGAAGAGACAGATCATCATCACAGAGTATGAAGTTTAACATCCAAGAGAAAGAAAGAAGGTGCTATTAATTTTTGTGCAACTGGAGGTTACAGGTTGTAGACAGAGAATATGTGGCATTAATTGGTAAAATATACAAGTCTGCAGGTCAGGATAAGAGACAGGAAGAGAGTTTAATAGCAAAGGGATGTACGTATGGAAAAGTTTACTGAGTGGGAGCAATAATGCTTACAGAAGCTTCCTGTTCCTTTTTGGTAATTTTCCCTCAGATGGTTATGAGTAATTGATTTACATTCGTAAATTAAAAAAGCAACAACAACATGAATTGATCTGCCTTGACCCCTAGAATTATCTCTTTTTTGTTAATTCTTCCCTCACAACTCTCACTGGCTTCTAAAGAATTATTTCCTGAATCTAATAAATTACACTATATGTTTTTTGTTTGTTTGTTTGTTTTGACAGGCAGAGTGAACAGTGTGAGAGAGAGACAGAGAGAAGGGTCTTTCTTTTCCGTTGGTTCACCCCCTAATGGCCGCTGCTGCTGGAGCGCTGCGGCCAGCGCACTGCGCTGATCTGAAACCAGGAGCCAGGTGCTTCTCCTGGTCTCCCATGTGGGTGCAGGGCTCAAGGACTTGGGCCATCCTCCTCTGCACTCCCGGGCCACAGCAGAGAGCTGGACAGGAAGAGGAGCGACCAGGACAGAATCCGGCACCCCGACTGGGACTAGAACCCGGGGTGCCAGTGCTGCAGGCGGAGGATTAGCCTAGTGAGCCGCGGCGCCTGACCACTATATGGTTTTCATCTTTGAATTAATCTCTCCTGCTGTTGATTCTGCGGGCTATTTTTTCCCTAGTAAATAATGTATCAAAATAAAAGTTAAAAATTCCAACCATCATCTAAGCAAGTGAGAACTTACCACTTTTCTCTAAAAGCATACTTGTTTCTGCAGGAATATTCTATGTGCTAGGCACATTAACAATTCAATCATGGTCCCTTTACTATGTTATAAGACTCTCTCATGTTTTTCATCCCTTCTTCCTACCTCACTGTTCAGCAATTGGATTCTCCCTTCCAGCTTTCAGAGGCCAGTGAGGAAAATACTTGCAGGCAGCTGCTCTGAATACTGAAACATGTACTGTTTCAGGTCCCCAAATTGCAGATAGTTTCGGTAAGCTTTGTTGTTTTGCAGAATTATAGCACTGTCAAACTAAATGACCTCTACTCATATGATTTTTGGTGACAAAACAGGTAAATGATATAGTTTATTACTTATTTGGTAGTAATCAATGCAGGCTCATGTAGTCTGATACTGTCTTGGCTGTAAGAAGCAAATAGAGTTAGGATTAGCTTTGGCAATATTGGTTAGCATAATGAAATTGATGGGGATCACAGGAACAAAGATTCCTAGGGTCATTTGGTTTAGGGGACAATATATCTCTGCCTTTCATTGTTGAGACACCTTCCTAGTTTCTTTTTATGAGGAGAATTAGAGTAGTGCTCTTGACTACAAGGAATAAAGGCTATAGGAAGCATGTGATCCTAGGCATTAAAGTGACACATACCAAACTTTGCAACTGTGGACATGCCAAGCACTGAAATGCATTGTGGTTATTATAGAATTTTAATTGTATAAAATCAAGTTCGCCCCTTGTTATGATCTGAGTAGAATCTGGCTTCCCAAACTCATGCATTTGTTTAAGCACCAAAGTCACATTTTATCAATTAATGGATTAACGTCAATCATTGAAAGCATCAGAGTGAAGAAGACTTCATTTAATTATGACATCTGGGAGGTAGTCTTTACTGGGAGGTCTTAAGGTCACTGGGAGCTTCTCTAGGAAAGTAGCTCTTGAGAGGAGGTTATTAACCAGCTGAACTTGCTTTCTGTTTCTCTCTCTGCCTCCTGATTGTCCGTGTTATCTTCCCTCCACATATGTTCCACCACTGCCAGCCTCCACCAGATGCCAGACTAATTGTGTCACCAGATCTTGGCCAGTGAGCTTCCAAACTGTAAGATGGAAGAAAACATCTTCCTTCCTAAGTCACTACTCTTGGGTATTTTAGTGAAAGTAAACCTGACCAGTACACCCTTTGTAGTAAATGAAATTCAAAAGTCTGACTTTGACACAGTTCCTACTATACATAGTTTGTCACTAGAAGAAATTATTTCAGTATTTATGATGCTACTTAAAATAATAAATAATGCTACTTCATAAGATAATGATGTTATCATATTTAAAGAGTTTTACTTGCAATTGGTGAGCAATTGGCCAAAATACTTTATTTATTAGCTACTTATAATATATTTATGCTTTATATTTTTAGGTGTGACAGGAGACAGGGAAAATCATATAAAAGAACTATACAGATCTAGTTATGGTTTCAAGGAACTTGGAGGCTTTCACTGAGAAAAGGATAAAAAGTGAAATGCTGAAACCATACCAAGAATATAGTTTTATTAAAGAATATTTGGACTGCTTTAATATTAATTCTGAGGAGATTCAACTTAAAATTGTCAACTATTCAATTATGTTCTTATATTAAGTATAATGTATGACTATTTGTAAATAAGTCATCACATTTTAGTGGAGAGCACAAAGGATATCATTTTTTATGTATGGGTAGCTACATAATAATTTGCATTAAATAGCAAGTGGTCACTTCAGCCTCTCAAATTTGATGTTTGGAAGCAAATTTGCCACCTTATCACCTACCAATTTACCCTCTTGATTTACCTATTTCTATTTATGAAGTTACTATTTTTAAAATCTGCCAGGTTTGAGATATTTTAGTCTTTTGGTTAGTACTCACATTCAAGTAGTTAAAAAAAAAAAAAAAACTTTGATAGCTGTTCAAAATCATTGCTGTCACTTTTTGCTTCGCATTCCTATTAATGCTACATTAATCTTTTATCAATGTTGATCAAAATGTTGAGACTCAAGTGATTTCCTTATCTTTAGTCTTTCTTTCATTTTTTTAATGATTGATTTACTTATTTGAAAGGCAGAGTTACAGAGAGACAAAGGGAGAGAGAGAGAGAGAGAGAGGTCTTCCATCGGCTGGTTCACTCCCCAAATGGCCACAACAGCCAGAGCTGGGTGGATCCTAAGCCAGGAACCAGGAGCTTTTTCCAGGTTTCCCACATGGATGCAGGGGCCCAAGCATTTGTGCCATCTTCCTCTGCTTTCCTAGGTCATAGCAGAAAGTTGGGTCAGAAGTAGAGCAGCCGGTTTTCAAAGCGGTACCTATATGGGATGCTGGCATTGCAGGTGGCGGCTTTACCCACCATGCCGCAGCACTGGCCCCTGTCTTTAGTCTTTCTTAACTGCCACTTAATGAATGTGCAAATCATTACTGATTTTATCTTTTCTTTTGTTTCTTGCAAAAAAAATCTTCAAAGAGGTCCATTTTATTGGAAGATAAATTTGAATACCTTAATGTGAAGGATTAAAGTTACATAAAATAGACAGTGTATTATAATGAATCCCCATGTACATGACACTCAACTTCAACCATGATCAGCTCATTAGCAGTCCTTTTTCATTTCTATCCCTTCGCACTCTCCATGTTCGCCTTAATATGAGGCAAGTCACTGACATCACATTATTTCACCTATAAATATTTTGCATAAATATTGCTTGAAGGTAAACCACATAAGCACATCACTATGGTCATACTTGAAATAAAATTCGGCAATGACTTCAGTCAAATATCCATCTTGCAGTCAAATTTTTAATTGTTCGATGATAATTTTATATATATGATATATGCATAAATATAATATATATTTATAATTTATATATAATATGTAAATATAATATGTAAAAACTATATATAGTTATATATATTTCAGTTTATTTGGCTCTGGATTCAAATAATGTCTACGTCTTATGTTTGGTTGGCATGTCTTTTAATTTATAGGCTCCACCTCTGTGTCCTCATTTTATCCCTTTCAATCTACTTGTTGAAGACACCAGAATATGAGTTCTACAGAGTTGATTCTGCATTTTGCTGTTGAAATTTCTGTGTTGTCTTTGATTGTCTTCTGCTGTCTACATTCCATGAGAGTTGGTGTTGAGTTTAGAGTCCTGATCACATTTCAATGTAGTTTATTTTGTCAAGACTTCTTTAGAGATAGCAGTGTGTTCTTTTATCGGGAAGCCTATACTATCTGGTTAATACTTTTTGTAGTGTTAACAGCTATTGATGATTATACTGATTGATCAATTCATGGAGCATTGAATATTGATGATGCAATTGTATCATAACTTCTTCATTTAGTAGCTGGAATACTTTGTAAAAGATAATTTTTGCCTCATCTTCTATTTGATTATATAATGGTACAGATTATAAAAATTGACATTACTTTTAAGGAACATCAGGATATGCTGACTTAATTTTCTTTCATTCTCACCTGCCCTTATTCCCTCATATAGTGTGTGTGTGTGTGGTATTTTCATCTGTGAACTGTCACCAGTGTCAATCAAAATGCCCCCACATTCTTATTCATGGTTCATTCACATTGTTCCATGGGTTTTACACTTCCTCATCTAACATGCAGCTTGCTCAAGCTTGAAATAAGCTCAAATCCCCTTTCTGCAAAATTTCTGGGACTGAAAGTTAGATTTAGCTCCCTCTCTGCTCTGAATAGCTAATATAGTCCTTATTAATTTTACAAGTTTTTAGTACATTAAGCTAGTAGAGAAATGGCATAATAATGTTTATGTAAAATAGATTTGAGTTCAAATTGTAGTTCATTTAAGAGTAGAGAATTCATAAAATTCCTGATTATAATTTATTTTTTTAAAAGTTTTATTTACTTATCTGAAAGAATGAGACAGAGACAAAGACAGTGAGAGAGAGAGAGAGAGAGAGGCAGGCAGAAGGAGCTTTTATCTGCTGATTTACTACCCAAACACCAGCAATGGCTAGGACTGGGCCAGGGTAAGCTGAAAACCAGGAACTCAATCCAGGTCTTCCATCAAGGACCCAACCACTTCATTATCTGTTGCCCATAAGAATATATATTAGTTGGCCGGTGCTGTGGCTCAACAGGCTAATCCTCCTCCTGGGGCAGCAGCACACTGGATTCTAGTCCGGTCTGGGCGCCGGATTCTGTCCCAGTTTCTCCTCTTCCAGGCCAGCTCTCTGCAGTGGCCCAGGAGTGCAGTGGAGGATGGCCCAAGTTCTTGGACCCTGCACCTGCATAGGAGACCAGGAGAAGCACCTGGCTCCTGGCTTCGGATCAGCGCGGTGCGCCGACCGTGGCGGCCATTTGGGGGATGAACCAACGGCAAAGGAAGACCTTTCTCTCTCTCTCTCTCTCTCACTGTCCACTCTGCCTGTCAAAAAAAAAAAAAAAAAAAAAAAAGGAATACATATTAGCAGGAAGCTTCATGCCTGGGAGGAGCTGGAATACAAACTGAGGCATTCTGATATAGGATATGCATACCTCAAAGCAGCTTAACCACTAGAACAAAAGCCTGTGTCTGAGTTTTAGTTTACTATATGTTAATGGGAAAATGATTTTATCTCCCTTGCACAATTGTGAAAATTAAAATAATGCACCTGAAGTACTAATCATAGTACGTGATGTATATAAAGTACTCAACAGATCAGCACAATCATCATCCAGAACCACTCATATATAGGAACTTGAATTCACGATAAGTATTTAAATGTACACTTAGCTATGATTTTCTGAATCTCCAAATACTGAAAATAAAGGCCTTAGTGGTAGGAATTATGTAAGTCTTCTTTGAATTTCTACAGTAGAGATCTGCTCTTTATAGCACTGGTTCTGTAAGACTCCACAAGGTCAGGAAAAGGCAGTTTCCATGAACCTGCCATTCAGGTCAGGTTAGGACAGGTGCTGTCATTTTTGTGTAGAAAGAGGAACTACAGGGAATACCTCCTGATATGTTATTATCTGCAAGGCTGTTGGCCTTCACAATTTGGCTGAGATTTTTTTCTTAGGTTCTGTTCTTTCAGATCTATTTCCTTAATTGTGTCATTTAAATCCAAAGCACAAAGACTTATAAAGCAAATATCACATTCTTTTCTTTCAGAATTATCTTGTCAGTATTTTTGTGCATATTTGTCTTCAGTCTTCAGTTCAGAATATAAAAATAAGTAGAAATCCTGTTTGAAAATTTCCTTATGTCTCCTTGCTTCACTTTCTCCCCAGAGGTGATAACTCTCATGAAATCAGTGTGCATCTTTCCAGTCAATTTAAAGATCATTCCAGTACATATAAGAGTATACATGGATCCATGAATATACATGGATATCTGTATGTTCACTAAAACATTTCTACTGTTAATGCAGTTGACTATCTGTATTTTCCTATAATTTGATACTTCTGCCTTTTTTAGCATTTGGGGAGGGGCAGGATGTAGTTGGCTATAGATTTATAATGCCAGAAATAGGGTGTGGTAGGAGGTGGATATGAGGGAGGGTCTATTCCTAAGAACATATGTCCAGTGCAGAAGCCAAGAAATTTTTCCCAGATTAGAACCAGAGTCTTAATGAGATACCACAGTGCATTTATTTATTGCTTTTGGCCAATTTTACATAATATAAAAGGCTTTTCTTGGCTTTGCCAGAGTTTTATTTAAGTAGTCGGCTTTAAAATGATTTGTTCTATCTTTCCTATTAGCATAAATTAGTATTTTTTGTTTTACTTTATAAACAAAACCAAGAAGTATATACATGCTGGAAATTGCTTAAGATTTGATTACATTCAACAAATTTGAATTGAGGAATTTCTATGTCCTATTTATATAATTCCACATCAAAATCTATAGGCTTCAGTCATCATTTGAGATTTTGTACCTTGCCTCTTTTATCTGACAAAATATCATTCTTACGACTGGGGATGATTATTCTCTAGTTTCTTCCAACATGCTCTCACAATTGATCTATGCATCCAGTATTGTTTTGACCATTTGTAGAACACATCACTTTCACTCATGTGATTCTGTTGGTTTCTGCCCTTCCACAGAGAATAAGATCTAGGACGTCTGTAAGTCTCGTTCCATAGAAATTGATCTGATACAGTCTGTCTTCCTCCTGAGAAACTGTCTTCTCAAAACCTCTTTGAGGTTAGGTAGCCATCAGTAGAATTATATGAGCCTATACTTCAATGGCAAACAGTTTCTCTTTTTATGGGCCTTAAACAGAACATATTTCCGGTGCTAAAATTCTCTTCAAGGACATGGCAGGATCATGAACAGGCTCTGACTAATGAATCTCCCCTTTGGGGTTTTGCATCATTTCTCTGGTAGAGGCTTCACTTTTAGATACCACATTCTTTCAGTTCAGAGAAACAAAGCTATTCATTTGATATTTTATGAAGGCCACATTAAAGACAGAGTAGTTTAGCCACTCTCACCCAACACTTGTCCCAGAGGAATAGCTTCTTACCTACCTGGCCTCCACAACTAGAAGATTCCTCTGTGTATTCTACCCACTTCCTTTTAAGACTGATTGCTATCTCAAAGCCTGGTTTTCCTGTTTTGGGTCATACAAATTCCTCAGATGTCTGCTTCCAACTTGAAAATCTTAGAATTTCATATATTCTTCCTATCCATTGTCTAGCATTCATTTTCAGAGATTACTGGTATTTATTATTCTTAAGCCACATCTGCATAACATATACACTAGAAGGTTGGTTGACATAATTCTTTGCTCTCGCATCAGTGTGAACCAAAACAGGAAAACAATGTCAGATATGTTATATTCATAAACTCATATTGCTGGCCAATTTAGAATGTCTGGGTCAATTCTAATTTTATTATTCAAAAGCTCAGTGGATATTTTCGAATTGTATGTCCTTTTTGCCTGTTTACACCTTTGCTGTGAATTTTTTAGACTGCTACAACTGATCGGTGCACAGTTTCTATGCTTCAGTTATAAGTCTGGTTACACACATAGCTGGAATAGAGAGATAAGGGATTAGAGGGAGTCTATGTGATTCCATAAGCAACTATTTGGGATTCAAGGATTATTTAACATGTTGCTTGAACTATCTTTTGGGATTGGCTTCTTCACTAGTCCTTAACTATTGAACCATGTATAGTCTGAAACCAACCTGATTGGTATGTTCCAGGAAAATTAAAGGTATAAGCATTGGTGCTCTGGGCAGGTCTACTGTCGCTCCCCCTCTTCATGGAGGAACGACACTAAACCCTGCCTAGGCTTCATATCCGAGTCACGTAACCATTATGTCGCTCCCCCTCTTCGTGGAGGAACGACACAGGACCCTGCGCTATTCTTTTATCTGCTCGGCCCTCCCCGGGTTTGCTGCTGGTTCTTCCCGGGTTGGCTGCTGGTCCTTCCCGGGTTGGCTGCTGGTCCTTCCCGGGTTGGCTACCGTCCCTTCCACCTCCGTGGAAGGGTGGTTCCCCCTGCCACATTCCCCACTTCCGCGGGGGAGCGGCACACCGCCGGCCGGCTCTCTCGGGGCTGCACAGGTGTTCCTTCAGATAGATGTTCCTGGTGCATGTTGTCTCTCTCCTCCTTTATAGTCCTCTTCCGCCAATCCCAACTCGGCTGCCCACACGCCGAGTACGCTGCTCTCCTCCAATCAGGAGCAGGATCAGCTCCTGGAGGTCATCACTCAAGTTGGCAAGAGGCAGCTGCGTAGAAGCTGTTTCCTCCTCTCCCAGCGCCATATTGTGGGAGAGCAGATGCATAGAATAAGTCTTAATTCCAGTAACTTAGTCTAGTCCGGGTTGCTCCCCACAGTCTACTAGGAAACAAATATAAAAACATTGGAAAAATTAACATGATAGTGTTTCTATGGAACATCTGAGAGGGCAAACATGTATTCACAAATCTCAATATATATTTTTTGTATGTACTCATTTAACAATATTTATAGTTTTTTACTAGCTAATGAAGAAGTAGACTCAGTGAAGAATAAATGTGCATGAGAACTGGTTCAGTCAGTGCAACAATAGGATGAGGATTCTGTTCATTTCATGCTTTTCCCTGTCATATTCATGTTGTTGGTTATGCACACAGATGAATGTAAGATATATTGAACTTCAAAGAATTATCGCTGGTGTGTGATCACATTGAATGGGAATTGTGTAGAGCAATGGTTTTTTGTGAAGCCTTTCAGGGAGTACACGAGGTTGAAACTATTGTGATAACACTGAGACATGTTTTGCTTTTTTTCACTGTGTTGATATGTACAGTAGTGGGCAAATTTGTTGATGCCTTTGCATGAGTCAAGATAGGCATTGATGCCTTAGCAAGAGTCAAGACAGGCAGCCACTTCCAGGAGCTGTTGAACTCTTCATTGCACTGCATTTACAGGGAAAAACACATGGAATAAATACCAGATTAACCTAGGAAGGTGCTTGATGAAGTAATAAGAGCTACTAATTGCATTTACTCTACCTATAAGTCCATGTCATTTTAATATCTGGCATGACAAAGTGAAATAAAGAAAAACTAATATACCCCACAGTGCAATGGTTCTCTTAAGGAAAAACCATTATCAAATTGTTGAATTATGAGTTGAATTAACTGATTTTTACATTAAGTGTTATTTTAACTCAAATATGAATTCTACTTTTTTTGAAAAACATGATATTTTCCTTCAAAATATATTATGTTAACATGTAACAAGTTGTTTTTAAATGAATTAAACACAATTATTTAAAAACATCTTTCATTTCTTTATTTTAAAATATTTATTTATTCATTTAATTTGAGAAATAGAGAGAATATTTGCTATCTACTGATTCATTCCCTAAATGCCTGCAATAATAGCTAGGGAGAGGCCAAGCTGAAGTGAGGAGCCAGGAACTCCATCCATGTGGATGACAGAGACCCAAGTACTTCCACCATTACCCGATGCCTTATCAGGGTGTTCATGAGTAGAAAGCTGGAATTTAGGAGGGCTGGGACTTGAACACCAGAATTCCAATGTGCGATGAAGACATCCCAAGTAGAATCATAACTGCTATGCCAGATGCACACATGGTAAATATCTTTCATAAATGAGTGCTCTGTAAGGGTCCTCAATAATTTTAAAAGTGTTAAAGGATCATGAAATCAAAACGTTTGAAAACTGTTCATTTTAACTTTTCAGAAATAAACTCTCCTGTTTCTATGTGGTGCCTACATGACTTCAATGATATTACATTTCTGTGATTCAAAATTGTGCATTTTTAAGATTTTGAGCCTTGGTTAAGATAATGGGTAAGCAATAGGCCTGACTCTCTGTAGTATGTGAATGAATTCAGAACAGGTGAGCAGGTGGGAGCCAGTATTCATTCTTTCATTTTTTTCAACATATTTATTTAATATATGCACAGTACAAAATATGTTGCTGGTTTTTGTGGAAGATGCACAGTGAATTGTACTTAAGGGTATTAGGTTGTAATCTTCATGAAATCAAAAACCTTGTTTTCTGTGCCATCAGAGGCAGTGCAGTGAGTCAGCAGACATGTTGAATTCCACATCAGTCACTTGTTTTATATTCTTGGGCAGGTTATTTTCTCTCTCTGATTTCTCTATCCATTTATAATAAGAGGGGGAAATGCCATATGCTACTTTAGATTGTTTTAATGATTAGAATTCTTACAATGTAAAAAGAATTACTGCTTTAGTATTTGGAATTAATTTATTTATTTATTTTTAGTATTTTGAATTTTTTAGCTGTGTTGCATAAAGGATTTTATTTTATACTTACTTGCTAAACCAAGGAACACAGAAACAAATACACCTTAGAATAACACATTCTCTATGTACATGTAAAAATAATTTTGAAAAATTAATTCAGAAAGGTAAAATTTATGTATGTATTTTTAATTTTTTTAATTTTTCTGTCCATTTGAAATGCAGAACTACAGAGAAACAGAGAGAGACAGAGACTGAGGCCAACAGAGAGAGAGAGAGATCTCCCATCCTCATATGCCCATAATGAAAGGGCCTGGGCCGGATCAAAGCCAGAAACTAGGAACTCAGTCTGGGCCTCTATGTGTGTGGCAGTGACCCAAGTACATGAGCCATTACCTGCTGCCTCTCAGAGGGCATATCAGTGGGAAACTGGAATTATAACTATAGCTAACTCAAAATCAGACATTCCATTATGGAAGGTGAGCATTCCAAGGGACAAACTAACCCCTATGCAGTATCCCCCCCCACCAGTTTATATTTAATGATTGGAAAATATAATCAATTGAAATTTATTTTTTAAGGAGATTGTTTCTATAGAAAATAAGATTTTCAATAGCATTGGATTTATTATATTAGATTTTATTTACTATAACATAAACTGTGTTTTAATATAATCTTTTATCTGCTTATTTTGATAAACTTTATTTAAATATAATGTATAATTATAAGGGTACTTATATCAAATTGATAGAAATTCTATGTAAATACTAAAGACTAGTACATGCCAAGTTAAGCAAGTATTTTCAGGATAGTATTGCTTCAGATATAAATGAACATGAATTTTAGCTATTTATAATCTTATTTAATGATATAAGTTTACAATGACGTTACATTTCATTGAAGGAAAGCATTTTAAGCAAATTTTATCATAGTGAGAATGTTTCATTCCCATCTGGAATTTATTTGCATAATATCATTCATCCTATAAATCAGAATTTCATAAAATGAAAAATTATTTTTCTGAGTCTGAGGAAATCTTTATAGGAAGCTGGGTGTGCCTTTGGTAGGAGCTAGTTACTCACAGCTCTGCTTGTGTAAATTATAGAACATGAATTTTCGTTCTCTCAAATTAGATTGTCGCTTGCCTGGTGACTCTACCGTCTTTCTGTGGCACATTGGTGCTTGATGTTAATACTTATCCAGAGGAGCAGTATGTGGATTTTAAACATTACATCTATAGAAATAAATTCACCCAAATGTATCATAGCATTAAAAATATATTGACTTATATGTAAGGTAATTATACTATGTGATTTAGCAATGTGAAAGAAACAGGCGATTTTTCCTTGAATTGGAATACACTGATATTTATTTTTAAACCTGTAACTCTAGATCAATTATTGCTGTTTTCAAAGGCAGAGGCACAGGGGAGCCCGTGCCATTGTTACATTGTGTATATTGCAGACTGTTTTTTATCCCCATTGTTCATCAACTGCTCTGATACTCACATTTGCATGCTTCCTAATTTAACAGGCACCCGTTGTCATGGAAACCCAGAACAAAAATGAAATCCATTATTTTAGGAGGTGAGGGTTCCCAGGTGATAGAGGTGCAAGCGAGGGAGAACCCTGTGGATTTTTGCTCTGCAGAGCTTCTAAAGCAAGAGGCTCTGTCTGTATTAACAAGCTCCATGGGGACCACGGAATTTGTCAGGGATTGCTCCTCCTTGTGACCTGGTGAACTTTTACAAACTTGTTAGACTGCAGGGATTCGGCTCTTGTTCCATTAGTAACCTGGCAGACAGTACACTGGTTTACATCAACACAAATTCACATAGAAGGAAAGTGAGTTATTAGATGATAAATAAACCCACGTTTTCTAAAAACAATATTTATTTCTTTATTTGAAAGACAGAATGAATGAGACAGAGAGACAAAGAGAGAGAGAGAAAATGAATCTCTTCTATCTGTTGGCTCACTCTCCAGATGCCCACAATAGTCAGGTCTGGGCCAGGCTGAAGCCAGGAGCCTGGACCTCCATCCTGGGCTCCTATACAAGTGGCAGGGGCCCAGGTATCTGGGCCATCGCCCACCGCCTTCTAGGTTGATTGGCAGGAAGGTGGATGGACAGGGGCATAACAGGGACTCAAACTAACACTCTTGTGAGTTGCCAGTGTGGCAAGCAATGGCTTAGTCAGCTGCACTGCAATTGGTCCCTGGTCCATATGTTTTCATAGCTCTCTGAATGGGGTGGTGCTGATAATGATATTCATTCTCATTGTCTTGTCTTTTAAAAATAATAATATATTGTTGCATTTTGTTTTTGAATTTAATTTGAAAGGCAGAGAAAGAGAGAGAGTGCGATTTCCATCTTCTGGTTTACTCCTCAAATGCCCACAGCAGCTGCGGCTAGGCCAGGCTGAAGCCAATCTGGGTCTGCCTGTTTCGTAGTAGGGACTCAACTACTCCAGTCATTACCTGCTGCCTCCCATGTTGTGCATTAGCAGGAAGCTGGATAGAATATGAACCTGGGACTTAAATCAGGCACTCCAATACCATTGCCAGTGTCCCAAGTGGCATCCTCACCACTGAGCCAAACACTTGTCCCTCTGCATGCATTTTCTAACATCAATTGAGATGTGAATGAGGTAGTTTGAATTCAAATGAATCTTCCAGAAAAAAAGCTGAATATAGAAAGGAACTTGCTTTGGTTATTGATCTCAGCACACCTACCTATTCTTAAGTACATGCAACACACTCTGGAAGACTCTTTTAAGTGATAGGAGACTTCATGGTTTGTGATATGCAACCCACATAAAGAAGCTAACCAAGGGGCCTGCACTCTGCACTGTGGCATAGCAGATAAAGCCACTGCCACCTGAAGTGCCAGCATCCCATGTGGGCACTGATTCTAGTTCTGGCTGCTCCACTTCTGACCCAACTCTTTGATATGGCCTAGGAAAGCAGTGGAAGATGGCCTAATTCCTTGGGCCTCTGCACCCACGTGGGAAACATGGAAGGACCTCCTGGGTCCTGGCCTCAGATCAACACAGCTCTGACTGTTGCAGCCATTTGGGGAGTGAACCAGCAGATGGAAGACCTCTCTCTCTCTCTCTCTCTCTCTCTCTCTGCCTCTGCCTCTCTGTAATTCTATCTTTCAAATAAAATAAATAAATCTTTAAAAAAAGGAAGCTAACCAAAAGTAAATGACAAGTACAAAACCAAAAGTCAGTTCCATTGTTTCTTCATCTCATTTTTCTTTCTTTTTCTTTTACTTCGTTCACTGGACACTACTTCAGAAAATTCACATTTTAGCATGTTACTATGTTTTGTTTGATTGACTTTTCCTAACATAAGACATTGCTTTAGAAGAACTTTATATATAGCCAAATACAAAGTTATTACCAATCTGCAGCAGAGTTCATTCACTAATAAGTATTTATTGAGCACCTGTTATGCTAGAGGTTGGTTGAATTATTAGATCTGACTCATTGCATGTTTTATTAAGTATTCTGTCAGTGCAGTTCTCTTTTTAAAGGTGCAGTTTTTAAGTGATAAAAATAAAAACATTTGAAAAGAGATGATGAGATTTTGAAGCTACTCACCAAACTGGAAGTACACACCCCTACATACACCCTTGTGTATATAAACTAACTCAGACCATCCAAAGGTATAGGAAAACAGAGGTTGAAAAATATGCAGGCTGATCTATTTTAAAAGAACTGAATGAAAAATGCCTTAGATAATTGATCCTTCCTATCTACATTAGGAAGAACGCCCTCATTTTATTCACTACTCAGCTTCTACATACCCTCTACCTTGTTGCCTTCAGCTTCTGTACTTTTTGTCATCTGATGTTCTGTTCCCTTGTCCTCTACTTTTATTCCCAAGCTGCATAAGAAATCTTTTAGAAACTTTAATTACAAATTGACAGAGTAATTCTGTCTGCTTAACTAGCAGAATATTTGCCTGGTATTTTGTTTGTATGTGTAAAAATTTCATTTCTCTATAATAATAGTTAAATGAGGAAAGAGTCTACTTGGAGAGGCACCAATCCAGTGTGCTCTGTTTCTCCAGAGACATTTTTGGATTTCCCATTTCCATGTCATTACATATTTTCCAGCTAATGTTGCCTGGCTGTTACAGTCCAGCTATAATCCCCTCTCCTTCATGGGTTCTTCCTTGAATTCTTACACTGAATTTCATTGTATTTCTGCTAAACCCTTACAGCCAATATTTACTGAATGTAGTATCATTTAATATCCACCCAAATATACCTATATATATAGTGGTCTCACACTAGAGACCACACTTGGGGGATACAATCAGGATGGACAAGACCATGGACCTTAACGTCAGAGACATCCTGGTTGGAATCCTGAGTTCTGTTGTTTACAAGCTGAGAGATTTGGGGGGAAGGCAACTAGGGTTTTGAGACCTCATTTTCCTCGTTTATCAAATGGGACTGTTGGTAGCAACCATCTCTTAAGGTTACTATGAAGACTGAAGGAAAATAATACATGTGAAACGTGTACATTTGTATACTAAACATTCTGTATATGACTGCTATTATTTTATTCACGATCAATGTAATGGCACATTTAGTATGTTTATCTTCTTTCTTTAGGCATAACTTTAGTGCTTTGATAAGATTATATCCAGGAAAAAGAAGATAGGAAGAAAGTAGCACCATTGCTAGAGTTGGTGGTATGCATAGGAGTGTACAGTCATTGAGTTTCTTCAGATTTCTAGTATGTCTTGGGAGCCAGGAAATTCCACAAAAGCACCCTTGTTTAGGTGGTGGAACCACAGCATGAGTCATTCATGAGATAGTTTTTTCCTAAAGGCAAAGCAAATGCTACCAAAGGAAAATATAATACAAAATAATAAAAGAAGGAAATTATCTCTGAAAATATTCCACTATCACCACCAAAAAAATTTGGTTTTGGCTAGAACACCTGGATTTTTTCATAGTACAATTTTAGTTAGGTAAACATTGAAAAGATGTATTTTCCTAAAAAAGGAAAGAGTGATTTTGTGGAAAATGGTAGTTGGCAATAATCTTCAGATGTAGAAGATCAGTTTAATATAAGGTTTTCTTTGTTTTAAAGAATGAGAAGAAGTGAACTTGAACAAGAGTTAGGAATGATAATTAACATAGCTGCTTAACTGACAAAGTTTATTTCCAAATAACCTTCTTTGTAGGATAATTATTGAAGAACATAGATACATACATGTAAAATACAGTGTTTAATCATGCATCAGTTAAATGACATGTTTTTTATTTTATTTTAAATTTTTTAAAATTTTATTTAAGGTATACAAATTTCATTCATGCCATATATACAGATTCAGGAACATAATGATATTTTCCACCCTACCCTCCCTTTCACCCCTGCTCCCACCCTTCTTCCTCCTTCTGCTATTCCCGCTATTAATTTTTACAAAGATTTATTTTCAGTTTATTTTATACTCATAAGACTAACCCTATGCTAAGTAAAGAGTTCAACAAATAATATGAAGAAGAAAACCAAAACACTGTTCCTCAACAGTTGAGACAAGGGCTGTAAACAGTAATCAAATCTCAAAATGTCTCTTAACTTGTGCACTAAATGCATATACTAAAACTGTTATATGGATTCATTGTTATCTAGGATATGCTTCATTAGGCTTTAAAAACAGGAGAGCTATCTTAAAAGTAAGCAGAAACATGCAATGGCATTAATGTTAAGGGAGTAGACTGGGATTTTTTGGTCAAATTATTTTTGGTATATTGAATGTGAATTCAAAAGGAAGACTATAAATCAAACTCTGAGAGGAGCTAGAGAATGTGATTTAAGAGGTGCATAAGCCCTTGCTAGACAAGAGCAATAATACAAAGACATAATTTACTGTAGTTGAATGATAAGGAAAACAAAATGAAACTCAGATTATTTGAGGCCTTGCAGTCTAATTCTGAATCTGCTGGCACGCACATATGCACACCCACACACACACAGATAGAGACACACACACACACACACTGAAAACTATTAACACACTCAAAAAGTCCATGCATTCATCTGAACACCATGAGTGGTCACGTTATCTAAAGAGAAGGTGAGGTGAACACACACACCCGTTTTTCAATAATGAGCTTTTAGATGTCCATGGTACAGTAGTGTGTCAAGCAAGCTGTGAAATCATCACAGACTGTTGAGTGATTAAAAGTTAGGTCAGACAAACCACTGGATTTCAGTACACTGTAGGAAAGACTCTCATGTTAGCAAGGCAATAAAAAGATGCCAATATTTTCTATCTCTAATTTTTAGTGCTGTCATATAGTTTAAAAATAGAAAAGTACTATAGAGAAGACACTATAAAATAAAAAAGTACAATATTTATAGAAATACTGGGAATTAGGACCTAAATGTAAAGAACTTATTATTTAACATTAGTATTTAATTTTCATGGTTTTGTTGTGGAAACAATATGAGGATACTTCAAAAAGTTCATGGAAATGGAATTAAGAAGTAAATATTTTGGTGCAAAAATTTTTGAAATCCACATATACATGAGGTTATCAGAAATTCACAGAAACTATATATTATGCAAAAACTTGTATTTAAAAACTTTTGGTACCAAAATAAGTGCATCTATTTTAAATGAATAAATGAAACTCTTTGCCTTAGAAATTTGATTTGAGGTATATTGCTTCATATAGTGTCTTCAAAATTGGGTATTATGATAAAACTATGCATGGATTTGAAAATTTCTGAAATAAATTTATCATTTATTTCTAATATCTATGAACTCTCTGAAATCCCTGCATATTATGTATCTGTGTTTCCAAAATAATAAGTAAGAGTTTTATTTTTTTAGTATCTTTTGAAGGTTTCAATCAGGTTTGTAGAGTGTACATACATTTTCAGTAATCTTCCTACCAACTGTACAAGATAGAGTGTTATTGCCATTATCCAGTTATTAAATTGGGCCAGTGATATAAAGGAATCTACACAAGGTTGTAGTTCAACAAGTGTGAGAACAGAAATTTGACTACAAGTTTATCTAATTCCTGAGACCAGGCTTTATTTTTGCCTGATTAATAAATACTCTTTCTTTATTTGCTCAGAGTTAGAATTATATACCTCTTCTCTTTTTTATTAATCTGTTTACCATCGTCTATAAAGAGGTAGTCCTGTTCTCTCAAATCCCAAAAGTATCAAGGATTCTGTTCATTCTATTCATTTATTTAAAATTTAGCTGTGGTTTCCATGTACATAGTGCCTTTTGCATTCATTTTTTGGATCTCAATTTTGGATTTGCAATATATTTCTTCCATGTTATTTTATATTAGATATTGAAGTCCTGTGAAGACAGGGGATGCAGTATCCTTTTAGAGCCAATGAAATAACTGTTAATATTTAAAAAAAGGAATTCTATATTGAGAGAGAGAGAGAGAGAAAGACAGAGAGACAGAGAGAGAGAGAGAGAGAGAGAGAAACTCTTATCTACTATTTCCTCTACTAGTGCACTCCCCCAGATGTGTGCAATGGCTGGGAATGGGCTGGGACAAACATCTAGATATTCCATGTAGATGACCGGAACCTAGCCACTTGAGCTACCTCTCAGGGTTTTTTTTAGCAGGAAACTGGAATCAGGAGCTGTGACTGGTTATTAAACTCACCTACTCTGATACAGGATGCAGGCATGGTGAACTGTGTCTTAACTGTTAGCCTGAATGCCTGCCGCTCAGATTTTATTTAACCAAACCTAACAGAGAAAAGAAGATATAATCTTCCATGTATGTAAAAGTACAATGGTGTCGTTTCTTTCATGAATAGGAGTCAGAGATTCTGCTGGCCATGTGTCTACATGTGATGTCAGTGGGAACTTTGAATATGAAGGGTGGAGACGCCTAACTTGGATGATCTGACTTTGTAGCTTTTAGCAGAAGTTGGAACTGCTTTTAACCATATGTGAGTCAGAAGGATATGAACCTTGGACTTACTCTGACAGTTGCCTTTAATTAAATCAGCCTGGCTGTCTTCAATTCTGACAAGTCAACTAGTCAGAAAGCACTAGTTCTTTGGAAATTTCTAACTTTCCCAAGTTTTGCTTCTACTCAGCACTTCAGATGTTGTTTTCTTTTTTCAGATTTATAATCGTTTAGATACAAATTGCTGTGGATTCCGACCTCGCAAGGAAGATGCCTGTGTACAGAATGGATTGAAGCCAAGATGTGATGACCAAAATTCTGCAGCTCTGGCACACATTGTCCAGAGAAAGCAGAACCCAAGGCATTTGGTCTTTATAGACAATAAAGGTTTCTTTGACAGAAGTGAAGATAATTTAAACTTCAAATTGTTAGAAGGCATCAAAGAGTAAGTTTTATGATGTAATAACATCTGTAGGACATTGCATTTATATTAAATAAATAGTAAGATTCTGGGAAAATTCATACTCTATGTCTGACCCATTTAATCCTTAAAAACAATTGTGAATGTGAAATCTGGGAATGGTGATCCAGAGAGGGGGACAAACTCAAGGAGAAGAGAAATTAGAGAGTGGTCATGACTTTTCTATCACCCAACTATACCCCATACAAAGTTCACACTACATTTCACATTTATAATGCTGGTTGGCTCTCATTGTGAAAATCCATTTAGTTAGGTTGGAAGAATGTGGGGAGCTACAGAGTAAGAACAGGGGTAGGCTGGTGGCAGAGGCTCTGTAATTAGGCCATAAGATAGGACAATGAATTGGGGGAACTACCTACATGGCACTATGTCCAAATTAATAGTAAATTAGAGTGACTTTTAGAATGCAGAGAAAAATGAGAGGCAATAGGTAAGTAAGGCACAGCATCAGAGGACAGCTGGGTATTTAAATCAGATAGGAGACTCTTGGAGCATTTGGAAATCCTTCCAGTAGATCCAGATTATGGGGGAAGGCATCTGACAACTCAAAATGAGGGCCAATGGAATCTAGTTAGTGAAGAATTATTTTTATATTGAAGGTTCATCAAGACCTTAGGGGAGACCTCAAAAATTGAAGGAAACCTGCCAGGACTTAGAAAGAATGCAGAGTGGAGAGGTACCCACTACAGAATGAGATCAACGTGGCAGAAGCTAAAACACATGACTACTCCTGGCACACTTGATTGTACTTCTACTTGGAAATAAAAGAAATTAAGTCATGTAATAATGGCAGGAAACTAGCTACAAAGTCTTGAGTTTTTCAACCCCAGTTATGGAAATTGAAACTAGATTTCCAGCTCCACCTAATGCCAGAGCCACTTCCATATACTTCCTACCTTAGTCAGAAATCAGAATGACCAAGAAATTGGGGTCAGTTGGAGACTTACAAATAGAGGTATACACTAACAAAACAGGGAACATGCTGCATGAAGGTGATTGCTGGAAAGCATATGAGCTAATCTGAAATTGAAGCTAGAACTCAGGTCTTCCAAATTCAAGCCTAATATTTTTCTGTAATTACTTATAGTCTAATGTTCTAATACCATTACTCTTGTTAATAATATTCTGGAGTATAAGTTGAGATTTCTAAAAGTTCATGGAAAATGAAACTAAAAGATGTGTTTATTTTGGTCCAACAAAATTGAAATCCATGCATTGTTATTCTATGATGTGGATTATCCACAAACCATTTAGAGGTCCCTTATATTTCAATTATTCCTATTAACCACTGTGACTTAGGTACTATAGATTTTATGTAGCTTTAATGTGAAAAGGAAAACTATCCTGTGAGAATATCTTGAGTCCCAATTTCTTGAGATTTTTTTTGGCCATGTCTGTTACTGTTCCTCCCTCATGAATGCTTGTGGATTAAAGGCAGATAATGTGGTGGATTCTTTCCTTGAAGTCTCTATGAGAGGATTTTATGTATAGGAGAGTTTACATTCCTATACAACACTTCCTGGGTTGATTTCACAGGGACTTCTTAAATAGCCGAATTCCCTCTTAGAATGAAGAGCATCTGGAGAATACAGTATATCCAGTTATTCTTTTCAAAGAAGATTTCACTTAAATGCATTATGAGGAGTAATGGGCTTGAAGTTAAGTCTTCTTTGAATATATAATTCACACATTGGAGGCAAAAATAAAGACTGCCAATCTTGGATTTATGCATTGAATGTTCCTATTAATCCCTGTAAAGGTAAAGACAGATGAATTTTTTTTTTTTGGAAAGGAATAGTCACTGAAGAGATCAAGGGTTTTAAAAGTTTCATCACATGCACTCTGCCACAGTTAAGTGAGTGGAAGCTTTAAAATTTACAAATCGTGGATTATTAATACTTTATAGAGCAAAATTACTGCTTATTTAATAGTTTAGCAACTGAATTATATAGTGTTGTCTTCAGGGAATGTGGTGCATCTCATACGCATTATTTAATTCCACAATCAGGCTCATTGAGTGCATTTGCTCTGTGGCTATTGGTCTGTCTGCAGCACAAAACTGTGGGAGATTTTGGTGCTGGCAGCATTTGGGAAAACATAGCAAACATTTCTATAACCCACTGGACCTTCTCTAGGAAGTGTGGCGAGCACCAGCCCCACAAAGTGATGCAATACAAGAAGGGCAAAGATTATGATAGGAAGTAAAGTGGCTATGGGGGCAGACTAAGCCAGCTTTACAGGAAAATCCTGGAACTACAAAGAAGATTGTGCTTAAGCTTGAGTGTGTCGAGCCAAACTGCAGACCTGTAAGAATGTTGGCTATTAAGAGAGGAAACATGGAGACCAGCGCTGTGGGGTCGTGGGTTAAGTCTCTACCTGCAGTGCCAGCATCCCATATGGACACTGGTTCTAGTCCTGGCTGCTGCAGTTCCAGTCCAGCTCTCAGCCAGTCGCCTGAGAAAGAAGTGGAAGATGGCCCAAGTACTTGGGCTCCTACATCCACAAGGGAGACCTGAAGGAAGCTCCTGGCTCCCGGCTTTGCATCAGCCCAGCTCTAGCCATTGCAGCCATTTGGTTTCAGCCATGTAGGGAGTGATCCAACCAGTGGATGGAAGACCTTTCTCTCTGTTTCTCCCTCTCTCTGTCTATAACTCTACCTCTCAAATAAATAAATATTTAAAAATATAAGAGATGCAAACAGTTCAAACTAGGAGGAAATTGACCAAGTGATCCAGTTCTAAGCTTCATCTTCTGTTTTATTAGGAAGGCGATAAAATCTCAAGGTTATTATTCACTTTACTTGGTCTCTCAGTTGGTATTTTGAGAGGGAATAAACTAGAGTCATCAGTAAAATATCCCATGGAGAAAATTTAAGCTCTTAAAAAATAACTGTGAGAACACCTAGATCCCTTGCCCCCATGTACCCTGTGTGCTGTCTCCGTTATGCGCACTGAAATTTGTAGAAGGTGCTTAGAATCTCTAAAGTTTCTGAGAGTCTACTTTTTTGCTGTAGTTTTAAAGGTATGACTGAGTTCATTTGAAAATTACTATTAAATTCCAATATATTTACTTGCTCATTGCATTTATTTATTCATTATAATTAATTAATTAATTTGAGAAGCAGGGAGGCAAGGAGAGGGACTACCACCCACTGGTTCCCACCTCCAAAATCCACCACAGCTGGGGCTGAGCAAGGGAAAAACTGGGAGCCCAGAACTCAACCAGTGTCTCCCTTATGAGTGGCAGTAACTCAGCTACTTGAGTCATCACGTGTGATTACATGGTGTGCATTAGCAGGAAGGTGGAATCCGGAAAGGATCTGGAGCTTGCACCTAGGCATTGTAATATATACTGCTAGATCAAATGGTGACCTCCTAATTCTCATTTATTTTTTATTTGACAGGTGTATATATATATATATATATATATATATATATAGTGAGAGAGAGGGATAGAGAGAAAGGTCTTTCTTCCGCTGGTTCACCCCCCGCAAATGGCCGCCACGGCCAGCACTGCACCAATCCAAAGCCAGGAGTCAGGTACTTCCTCCTGGTCTCCCACACGGGTGCAGGGCCCAAGTACTTGGGCCATCCTCCACTGCCTTCCTGGGCCACAGCAGAGAGCTGGACTGGAAGAGGAGCAACCAGACTAGAACCGGCGCTCATATGGGATGCTTTCGCCACAGGCTGAGGATTAACCAAGTGAGCCACGGCGCTGGCACCCCCTCATTCTCATTTTAAATGAAGGCTTGGAAAGACCAAATTGGGGATTTATCAAATTGCTAAGTATGATTTTGAGTGACAAATTTTGCTAAATTCAGATAATGTATGTGCTAGACTCCTGGCTTTATATTTACAATGAAGAGAAGACAGTGCAGTGTTTTAAGGTATTTCAGCAAGGACTCTCCTAAATCAGCTTTAGGCTTTCCTGAGAGACAATCATTGTGGAATGACCTGGCTCTAAAACTTGAGCTTTGCTAAATTTATTTGAAAATGATGTAACACTCCAGATTTAGGAAATATTCCCAAGTCCTCAGAGTTCCTGAAGTACACTTTGAATCAAAGGCAGTTCTTTCTTTTTAAAAAAGATTTTTGAATGATTGCTTCCTGATTTTAGTACATATATTGTGGATTATTTCGTATTAAACTCAGTTGTGTAACTTCTAGTCAGGAAGAAGACTTTAATGAAATTGCATTTGGCATCTCATATTTCTTGCACCACCTTGACAATTATAAGAATACTATTCTACTTGGCAAATTAAAGGGGTTCCTGTGGGTGAAATGGAGCTTAACTGAGGAAAATGTATTCTCTGGTTTAATAGTATCCTTTCTAATTATGTGTCTCTCTTTGCCTGCATATAATGACCTTCAATTAGATGTTAGTATGTCAATTCTGTGTGGTACACAAAATTCAGTTCACTTGACAACGGAAGGAAGATCTTTCTCTCTGTCTCTCTCATTGTCTAACTCTGCCTGTCAAAAAAAAAAATTCAGTTCACTTGAAACACATTATTTTTGTATATTAACAGAAGTGTCAGTTTGGCAGTGACAAAAATGTTTTGGTCCTCATTTTATAGCGTGCTTTATGCCAGATCTATGAGAGGAAGAACAATTGGGTAAGGGATAATATTTCTGAGCAATTACTAAAGATGAAATGTTGTATTATCTCTTCAGGTTTCCCGAATCTGCAGTTTCTGTTTTGAAGAGCCAGCACTTACGGCAGAAACTCCTTCAGTCTTTGTTTTTGGATAAGGTTTATTGGGAGAGTCAAGGAGGTAGACAAGGAATTGAGAAGCTTATTGATGTCATAGAACAGAGAGCCAAAATTCTGATCACCTACATCAATGCACATGGGGCCAAAGTCTTACCTATGAATGAATGACAAAAGTTATCTGCTCGCTAGAGGGCTAGATGTACTTAGGCAGTTTTGTT
Source organism: Oryctolagus cuniculus (assembly GCF_051225735.1). Lineage (NCBI taxonomy): Eukaryota > Metazoa > Chordata > Mammalia > Lagomorpha > Leporidae > Oryctolagus > Oryctolagus cuniculus. The sequence continues at coordinate 35,361,426 of NC_142874.1, forward strand.
TTGTTTTTAAATAAAGCACATTTTTTGTTGTTGTTGTTGAAATGAAACCATGTCAATTAATACATAAAATGAGTGAATTTATTCACATAGTTATGACGGGCTTGAAAATTATATGTGGACTTAAAAATGTTTTACAAAACATACTGCTTGAAAGTATTTATCTTTTTCTGTGTCATTTTGACAAATGGGTCTCAACTTCTGATACTGAGTAGTTGCACTTATTGTTCTAGTTAGCTTTTGAAACATTTAATAGAGCAGTGTACATCAGAGGGACTGACCTCTCTGATAAACCATATTTTATGCCATGCTGATGGATCTGCTAACTACTAATGGGGATGGTACTTGGTGTTCTTCTGTCACTGATCATTGAAACAGCACCCCCGCACTCCCCAGGGGCAATTCTGCATTGGATAATTGAGACACATAATCTGCAAAGGCATCAGGGCCTGCAATGCATTCTAAATACAAATGGGAGATTATCAGCAAACCCACAGTGTATTTTTCCTTACATCTATAAGCAAATCAGCCACCTCTGATCAGCAAGAATCACATTTTTATTCTATTTTTGAAATTTATCTTGTCTTTAGTATAATAATCATCTGAATCTGACAATTTATATACTATTTTTGCTTTTCTAGTTTTGATCTAATTTATGTCTAGAGTCTTAGAAACTAAGTAATTCTGAGGTATGAAGTTACCTATTTGAAAATACTTACAGAGTATCTTTAATTTAATGAATGTTTAATTTTTTGACAAAGGATATGCTCTAATTTGTATATATTTTATTACTAATCATGGATTTCTTAGAATTTGTTCTGCATAATTATATTTAACCTGACTTAATTAATATTACCCATATTGAGTTTGTTGAAATATGTCATATGCCTTTTTCCAATATAAGAAATATGAACAAAATATATTAAAGACTGACTCTGATCAATTCTCAATGACAGAGCAAATTGGAACAAAAACAGTGATTTTTTACAACATTGAGCCTTAAACAATTCTACCTGAACTCCCTCTATCAAGTTTTCAATTAGATTGTCAGGATTTAGACACTTAATATCCATGTTCTAGGTCTTCATGTCCCTGGAAGATACTCAAGATCAACATGTATCATAGAAATTCAGATAGAGGTTTCAAGTCATTATCTTTCCATCCTCAGATAGAAGTTTCAAATCATCATTCTTTCCACCCTCAAAGTCTTAGACTATTGAAAAACTGATTTACTGACTTTTCTTACCCTGAAATTTTAGAATACATCCTAGCCTTTCTTTTTTCAGCTCTGTCTGTTATTATTGAAGTGTAGCACATTTTCTGTGTTTTGATCAAGGGTAACTCAGCATTCATGTGAATTAGAACTATGAAAGATTTTATAATAAATGTGAAATTAGGATAAAAAAGAATGTATCTATTGATTCTTATTTAAGGCAATGTATGAAGCAAAGTGTCAAAATGGCATGATGAATACAGGAGAGGATGGACCAAGGAGAAAGGGATTATTTGACTTTTCTAGACTCACATTCAGGTATTACATTTAGCATCTTTATTTGCCACACTTGCCCTTGGAAAGTTGATCTTTGGACCATCCTTCTCTTCGATTTTCCATCAATGGTCCTGCATGTCTCCCTCTGTACCCACATATTCCTGATCTCATGGGCTCTCATGAGTCTCTACCTTCACTTGCTGTCCCTGCACTTTGTAAGGTTCTGTTTGTGTTGGTTTTGTGAATCAGTGAACAACTGGGCTAACAAGGGTTTGGAGGTCCACATTCTACTTCGAGCCACTGATTTGAAATAACTCTTAGTTTACCAAGGTGGCATATTTATACTTTCACAGAACTTGTGATGTTAATCCAAATTTGTGATATTGATAGTGGGAATTCCAAGCTCCCTAGAAGCTAACTTTAATTTTGTGTCTCAAGCTAAGCTGCTTTCAGGCAGCCTGGTCTTTCTGCAAGTGTATCTGACTTATTTTGCCTTCAATTATTATAAAATGATTAGCGTTAAATAAAAGGCCAAGGCATACATGTCTATTTTAGACATCTTTACTATTTAACACTTTTTAAAAAATTTTTTTTGTAATTTTTTTGTAATTAGTGAATAATTCATAATGTCTTATTTTTCAGTAATGAGTAGTTGAAGGCCAGGCTTCTAATTCTAATAACTAATGCTCTTCTTTTCTCTTATGGAAATAATGAGAGTACTCTGTGCATTTCAAATGCACTCAGATTATATAATGCTTTGGTTCAAATAAGTATATAAGTGACTTATTTATAATTTTATAACAAATATGAAATAGACTAATTTACCTTGGCAGATGTATAAAAAACTTATTTTTGTTTGACTTATTTTCTTTAATCTGATGGTATGAAAATAAATCTGTATCTTAAAAAAATCTATAATAAAACATTGGAAATTAAATATGTGTGATTTTTTGTTTAAGAAAAGAGTTCACTTTCTTTTGTAGATAGGTTACTTCTCAGAAGCTTAGATGAATATTTGCTACCTTTATCCATGAGAAAAGAAACAACTGAATAGTCAAGAATTGTATTTGAGTGTGTGGATATATTTGAAATCATCATGTGACCATTAGCTTTCTTTTGGTGTGTACAAAGGTAGTTCAGAAGATCATGGAAAATATGGAATTGAAACATAACTTTGTTTTGCTGAAGTTCTGAAATCCCTGCATAGTTTTTTCATGATACACATTTTCCATGAACTTTTTGGAGAATTTCTTATAGCATTGTTTTAGTTGTTATGCAAATTAGTTAATGGATATAAATTAAATTTAATTTTTTGTTTCTTTTTCTTAACTTAGGGTATGTTAATTACATTTAACACATTAAATCCCAATTTTCAATTCAGTGAATATCTTAAAGATGTAGTGTTTATTTCAAAGTTATTGAAATATATTTTTGCTCAATTTAGGTATTTATAGGTGTTCTATTTATTGGATCTTGAGACTTAATAGGTTAAGGTTTTCTTCTTACACTTGGATGTACAAAATACATATACTCTCTGAACTGATATAATAACCTGTTCATTTAATTGTACCACTAAACATACATTACATTTTGTCTAGTGAATAAAAACCTAAATGTGGATTCATTTACCTACCATATTTTGAAATTCTAATGTTTATCTCACTGCAAAACAGGAGGTAATGCAGTTAGCCCATTGGTGTGAAATTGATACAGGAATTGTACATAGCTGAAATACAAATGATAAAGAGCCTTTTCTAAAAACTACTATAAACAAGAATCAAGAATTTTCATTCATGAAAGATAATTTGACTCATCAGAAGTTATCTAAATCTTGGAAATAGCCTATAGAGTGCAAGGCTGAATTTATATTAAATGGAATATTTAATAATGTTGTAGGCCACAGGTCAAATTGTTCCATAAAGATATAAAATTTTTCTTTCTGGTGGAAAAATAATCTTATTGGTTGCAACTAATTATCCTATTGGACATTACTAGTTTTATGTCTAGTCCAGCAATTTTATTCAAATATTACATACAAATAATTAGCTTTAAAAACATTCTTGTAAATGGTTTTATCATTTTACTGTTTCTCTCACTAGTTATTTTCTTAAAGTCAGTCTTCAATATATGTTAATTTTATATTTGCACAAGAATCTATCATACCTTTTTGAAAACTTGACCTTAATAAACTTCACACTATACAGTCACAGAATTTTATTTGCTTACAAATCATGATTTTAGAGTTTTGGGGCAGGTGCTATGGTGTAGCAGGTTATGCTTCTGCTTGGCGTATATCCAAGTGCCTGGCATTGAGTTTTGCCTTTGATCCCAATAAAGATACCTGCTATTGAGCCTGGGAAGCAGCAAACAATGGCTCAGTTACTTGAATTCATGCCACCCTTGCAACATTGTCTTCCCATATGAGCACCAGCTTGAGTTCTAGCTGCTCCATTTATGATCCAGCTGGGAAAGCAGTGGAAGATGGTACAAGTGATTGGGACCCTGCCACCCGCGTGGGAGACCAAGACTGAATTCCAGGTTCCTGGCTTTGGCCTGGCCTAACTCTGGCTGTTGCAGCCATTAGGGGAGTGAACCAGCAGATGAAAGATATCTCTCTGTCTCTACCTCTCTTTTTGCCACTCCACCTTTCAAACAAACAAATAAATACTTAAAAAATAAAATTTTGAAAATTTTACTTTACCAAACTTTCAAAATACAGAGTTTTATAATTTTATAATTGCATTACCATGGAATTGTCCAACATGCTCAGGCTCTAGATGAAAAAAAAAAAAAATCCTGAGAATTCATGAAGCAGTGTCTTGCCCAATTTTTATAGATGGTTGATCTAGAATTGTCAATGTAGGAATTGATTGAAAAATTTAGAAATCTGAAATTCAGAGACTACATTGATTATCAAGACAAAATAAGATTTTCTAACATTATAAACACCAAAGGGCTTACACAGGCACATTCATGTGGAGTAATAATTTTATGATACTTTATGTGAACTAAGAAGGTACTCAGTCTATGGTCCAGGTGTCCCCCTGGTTAAGAGTGCTTACTTTATAGTGTATTTAACATTACAAGAAATTATATTATGTACTTTTGAAAGACCTTCACTTAATCTGTTTTGTAAGTTTTATTTTTATACAAAGGTGAAAACTTGGTTCCTAGAGAAAATTATTTAATTAGATATGTTGTTCACCAGTGAAAGTTGAAGGGCCATGTACTTCAGTGATACTTAGACATTTTCAGCCCATATCATCACTCTCAAGTTCACTATCATTTACGTAACTCTAGAATGAGATTCTTTGAATTGATTTCCATTTAATCTTTTAATTTATTAAAAATTGTCCGTGGATTTATTTGCTTGGGTATACAAAAAACTCCAGATAGTCAACTTCTAAAGTAGTTTTAGAGCATAAGAGAAGTTAAATTAATGCATATGATTAAGTAAAGAATTTGATTTAGTCCCATTCTGTACATTCCTATAATGTTATCACTTTTTACAAAATAATTTAATGTTAATTTTTCCCAACGGAATTATTTCCTTGACATTTAGGCAAGGAACTATAACCCTTTCTTACTGTTCCTCTGGCCTGACAGAGGAGCTCAGAGTGTCTACACTCTTTTCACCTTTTGCCCCTTTTCCTATTCACACACAGCTGTCTTCTGTCAAAATACGGCGTCTTCCCTATTTTTAAGCTCTTTAGTCCTCTGGGACAAGGCTCTGCTGTAAGAAAAGTCTGACTCAGAGAGTTTCTGGCAAGCTGTTTGCAACCTAAAAATGCACATGGTAAGCACATGAAGTCACAGAAACCCTTTCTTCCAATGGCACTGCATGTGGATAAATTAATGTGACTTTTTAAATTTCATTTTGGAAGAGTACCCTTTTATCTTCAGTATTTATTCTGTTGATGAAAATGAGCACAATTATGTGCACACTAAGAAGTACCTATGCATCTTTTTTCCTAAAAAAGTGATCTGTATTTCTTAACAGTACTTGTCAGGATTTCTAAACCTTTTGTGAACAACAGCTGAAAAAAATTAAAAAATAAAAAAAACCCCTCATCAGTGACTTTAGTTACATGCTGCAGAATAGCTAACTGGACTATTTCTAGAAAGGCCAACTGGGCTGCAGAGTGGGACCAGTCACTAAATGAGACTGAGACATCTGTGATTTTCCCAGTTGTGCTAATGGTTTCTTCAGTTCCAGGAGAGCAGACATTATTTGGTCTATAAAGTACCCTATGTTATTGGCTCAACTTCTATGTGGAACAACAAGAAATCATATTCTGTCTCCTCCCTTCAGGCTCTCAGGAGAATTAAACTTGAGGTCAAATAAACTATGATCCAGATATTTTTTCTAACTTTATGAGAATACATTATGGCAAAGCTTGCAAGATCCAAGACTTTTAAAAGAGAACAAGGAAATAATTTATAGCATCTCCTAGAGGGAAGTAAATCTTCTTTTTCAATTAGGCAACAAATGACAGTTAAAATATAGGACATTCCCAGGAGTTGTGGTAGCTATTGTGGCTAAGGGATTTGCTGCTAGTAGTCACACTGTGTCATTTCCTTTGTCTTACCCTCTTATTGTGTCATTTCCCTTGTTGATTGCAAGGCCAAGAATATTATTTCAAGGAGAGGGAACATGATGTGTTTCAAGAGGAACAACACTGTAGCATCTAGAGAAGCAACTTCTAATTAAAGAGACAGATTCCTAATTAAACTCTGATTTTAGCCCATGCTTTCTCAACCTCAGCACCAGGAACACTTTGGTTCAGATAATTCTTTATCATGGGGAATTGCTCTGTGTGTTGCTGGGTGTTTAGCAGCGTCCTTGGCCTCTATCCTCTAGAAGCAGAGAGTAACACTCCCTCCATATACGATAACCAAGAGTCTCAAAGCATTGCAAACTATTTCCTGAGAGGCAAAATCCTCCCCAAGTAGAGTCCATTGAGTGTTTTATCAAAGATAAATCTTTTCCTTTTATTACTGTGTTTTAGTCCTTTCACATTTAGTGTGTGGATATTTTTCTCTACCTACTTCCTTGTATTTATATTTACTGCCACATGGTATGATATCACTAAGAACCTGAAAGATCTGATGATTTGGAGAAAGGGATCATGGAAAGAAGCCATGTAAGAGTCATGAAATAGAAACATTTTAGGCTCTGAAGTAAACATTTTGATGAAGATTAAATCTAGGAGCATATGATACATTAGGTTTCCATTCTAAAATTTCTGGATGCAGATGGGCATTGTGGTTCAGTGGGTTAAGCTATTTTGGGTGCCCAAATTCCATATTGAAATGCCTGGTTATGAGATCTAACTACTCTGCTTCTGATCCAGCTTCCTGCTGATGCATCTAGAAGTCAGAAGATGATAGCCCAAGTCCTTGGGACCCTTATAGCCATGTGGGAGACCTAGATGGAGTTCCTGGCTTTGATCAGCCCTTGCAATTCTGGGCTTTTGGGAAGTGAACCAGTGGATGGACGATCTCTCTGTCTCTTCCTCTCTGTATATCATTCTGCCTTAGAAACAAACTAATAAATATTTAAAAGATAAAAATTCAGTCTTTCAGTGATTATGGTTGCAGGTACCAATGTTTGCAAATTTGTGTTTTACTCTTTTGTCCCAAGGCCAACTATTAGTATTCTTTGAGAAGATATTTGGGATATAAAGAAATCACACTCTCATCAGGATCGAAACAAAACTGTTGGAACCTTCTTTAAAAAAAGGTCAAAGAAGTGGAGGGTCATTCTCTAGTGGAAAGGAAGAGGAGAGGAAAATGCACTGGAGTTGAATTGTCCAATGATGATAGAGTTAGCAACCTATGAGCAGTGGAGAATCACAGTGTAAATGCAAGAGAAAGATGGAATACCAGTCAATGTAGGTTAAGCAATGCTGCTGTAACAGATTGTTGTCGATTCTAGTGGCTTAACACAACAAAGATGGATTTCTTATGGCACACATCAATCACAGGTTCAGAAGAGGGTTTTGTACTTTTTAATCACCTAGAAATCCAACCTAATGGAGTAGCCTGCATGCTTCTGTGTCTGTCCCTGGCAGAAAAAAATGATTCTGAAGCTAGCTAACCACAGGGGATCTAATGAAAAGAAAAATATTATAGCTTTTGATTTGGTGATAGATATAGATAGGTAGATAGATAAATGATAGAGATAGATATAGTTAGATACCTAGCTAACCATAGAGGATCTGATGAAAAGCAAAATATAACAGCTTTTTATTTCCTTGTATGAATTGCTCTGGAGGTCTCTCCCAATTTTTTTTTTTTTTTTTTTTTTTTTTTTTTTTTTTTGACAGGCAGAGTGGACAGTGAGAGAGAGAGACAGAGAGAAAGGTCTTCCTTTGCCGTTGGTTCACCCTCCAATGGCCGCCGCGGCCGGCGCGCTGCGGCCAGCGCACCACGCTGATCCGATGGCAGGAGCCAGGAGCCAGGTGCTTTTCCTGGTCTCCCATGGGGTGCAGGGCCCAAGCACTTGGGCCATCCTCCACTGCACTCCCGGGCCACAGCAGAGAGCTGGCCTGGAAGAGGGGCAACCGGGACAGAATCCGGCGCCCCGACCGGGACTAGAACCCGGTGTGCCGGCGCCGCTAGGCGGAGGATTAGCCTAGTGAGCCACGGCGCCGGCTCTCCCAATTCTTGGTTTCCATGAAGTGTCTCAGTATCCTTTTATAATTCACCTTTTAGGTTAGATTAATCTAGGTTGATTGTCTCATATTTGGAGTAACTAATACCATCTTTTTATAATTGATTAATTTTAGAAAGTTTGTTATATCATAGACATCTATTCTCTTAAATTGCCCTCTTATGTTTTCCTCTCACAAATTAACCAGCATTCTTTCATTGTTAATATTCTTAGTATTTACCTTCTGCTCCCATTATGTTATGTCACAGAATTTATATAAATGTATATATTTATACATTTATATGTAAATGTATATAAATAAATGAATGGTTCTATAAATAAATGGTTTCCCTCCTTAACATCCATGAAATTTTCTTTATTCTTCAGAGTTTCTGATTTTCTTCATTCATCTCAATGTTGACTGGCCTAATCATGAAGCATTTTTACAGACATTCTCATGTGTTCCACATTTACTGAGTGTTGCTCAGGTTGTTAAGATTATGTACATAAACAACAGGCTGGCTGACATGAAATTTGAAGTCTATTTTCTCCCCTTGGAAATCTGTAGACAGTGTCAGTGCTGTCACCTAGCACTGAACATTGCAGATAGCAATTCAGAAGCTATCCTGCATTGCCCCTCCAAGTATTTGTTAGAAATGATTGGAATGCTGCTTGTATGAAGGGTTAGGGAAGAGATGGGGGAAGTAATTGAGGCAATTATGGAAGATACTTATGCATGAGATAATCAAGGGATGGTTAGGATGGGCCTAGTTTTCAGGTGCTTTTCACACATAACTGTTAGCCATTACATATCTTAAGATTCAAAGAGAATTTATTTGCATTCCAAGAAAAATACCACTAAAAGAGACAACTATAAAATATATTCTAGAAACACCATGTAAAATGTGGGGTTTTTCAAATGCAGAGATGGAACATAGGAGCCTCCATCAGAAGAGTGCACCCTGACGGACAGCTCTTGGCCAGCACTTTTTATTAGAGTGTACAAGCAATGCTACAAGCTAGTAAGCATGTAGGCACAGCAATACATTAACCAAAGCCACCATATGAACAGGAAATACTAAACCCTATATCCGGCATGAGGAACAGCAAGCTGATCCCTGTCATGCAGTACCAGGATCTGGAATCTTATTTACAATCTTGAGCTTCTGAAACCTGTATTCCCCATACAGATTACCCACCCTGCTGCCTTCTGCTGTGACATTCTGTTGGGAGAGTGTGCCCTCACCCAGCCTGCATAGGCAGAGACAGAACTGCAGTCATGTCCTATTCTAGGGGAGTGTGCGTCTCTGACAAAGTAAGTATTCTCCACAGTGAAACATAAGTTGTTTTCAGTCACATCAGTAGTCTTCTCTAGAGTGGCCTTATGTAAACCAGAGAAGGTCAGCTGAGAAGGTGCCCATGAAAAAGACAGAAGAACACACACACACACATGAAACAACCAGACTAAATAATGAGTTTGCTTTCTTTTCCTTTTTTCATTATGCACATTCTGATTTATTTTCACAGGTCAGGGTGCCCTAAGCCATGAAATTTAATTTATACTTCAGGATTTTCTGGCTAGACTACTTCCCAGATGATGATGATTAAAGATTTAAGTTGCTAGCTTTCTTTCTGTATGGCTTTATTCACTCATTCACGTAACAAATATTTATTGAGTGTCAATGATGCCCCAGGCATTGCTATACATGATAGGATATTGTAAGGAATAAGGAGTGTGCATGTACATCTGCAGTGGTTTCCTTTCTTCAAACCTTTAATCACTATACTGTAAAAGTCAATGTCTATATGCAGTGTGAAAAAGCAGTTATAGACAAAAATTACTCTTACATAAGAAAAATTGATGTATATGTAGTTCCTTTAATCTTCCCATTCCATTCTTCAAACATTTTTATTTAAAAAAGAAGCATTAACTTTTAGATGTCTTTATGTACATGATCAGAATCTCTTCAATAATATCAAATATTCATGATAGCTCTCTCCAGTGCATTTTATTGCCAGGAATTGTATGTTCTGTGCAGTTTTACACTCCTGTCTTCTTTCATTTTATCTTTAGCAGGAAAAAAAACTGCCTTATAAATCATGACAATGGCTACAGAGTACAATCGTTTGGGTTTTTGCCAGTCATGGTAGTATGCTTTCAAATCAAGGGGATATTCTAAAATCAATATTTAAATAGCAAATTTGGCAAAATGTTCTGCCCTGAGTGAAATTGATGATATTTTTTGAAGAGGAAGAGTAATGGGAACCAGAAAACCAAGTTCAAGAAGTCACCTCTATGAGCCTGCTTCCCATGTTCCGATGTAATCCCCTTCAAGGGCCTTGAACATCCCAGATCTCTTTCTCCATTACTAGAAGCCCTCTTTTCTTTCCTTACACTTCATTTCTAAGTGCCTTGCAAAATTGCCACATCCATTTTATTTTTTTTTTCTAGAAACCTCTTCTGTGTAGTTTCTGATTATTTATTGAAGTAACTTTTCTTCAATGGCTAACCATTTTATCTTTCTAAAGTCTCTGGTGCCTCTTTCTCTTTTTCACTAATGCTGGTTTCTGCCCTCCTGTCTGGGACACAGAGATACATCTTTTCCACTTCTTATTCTCACACTTCCCTGTTTTCTCCCTCTGCTCCGTGCCTTTCCCCCACTGTATGCCCCTCTCCTGCAGATCTGCAGTTCTGTTTCCACCAGCCAAAGGATACCCTGGCCCTCACCGAATACCTCCACAAACCTCTTGACTTAAATGCATTAAAAGCATTAGAAGTCTCCTGTGTGGGAGGGTCTGGATGCCATCTATCCAACTGTATGCCCCTCTCCTGCAGATCTGCAGTTCTGTTCCCACCAGCCAAAGGGTACCCTGGCCCTCACTGAATACCTCCACAAATCTCTTGCCTTAAATGCATTAAAAGTTTCCTGTGTAGGATCTGGACGCCATCTATCCAACTGAAAAAGCAAGGAGTAAATAACAGAAATTTGGACATAATTGGAAACCTGAACAGAACTGGAAACCTGGTCTGGTTACTTGAACTCAATAAAGCTTTCTTGTATGTTTTGAGAATGATTGTGTATGAGTTCTAGAGATATGTGACATCAAATAATATAGCAGATATCCTACCTTCATAATTACAATTGCTTTTTCAGTCTTTCACTGTAAGGAAGGCATGTTATGATGGACTTCAAGAAGAGTTGAAGCGTGGGAGGGAGGGAGGATGGGGGAGCAGTCCCACTATGTTCCTAAACCTGTATATATGAAATATGAGACTTGTATAACTTAAATATATTTTTTAAAAAAATAAATACCATGATGTCATTAGAGTGCCTCATCTAGAAAAAATACATTTTACTTTATATATATATATACACACTGAAAAACTAAAACTGTCCATATTTATGGATACAAACTGATGTTATGATTCTTGACTATAATATGATGTCTAACTCAAGCCAATAAACCCATCAATCCACCTCAAACTAAGTGCATCTTATAAATGAAAAAAAAATAATAAAAATTTGGAGAAGTTGACTATTTGCCCAAGGTCAAACTGCCAGGAAGTGACCAAATTGATCCAGATCCAGATCCAGATCTTAATCTGCTTGATTTCAGCACTTATAACAATTAGGACACACAACCTTCTCAAGTCTGTCCAGTGTCCTCTTTATTCTGTCATAGTGACTTTCTTGAAAGAATCCGTCTTTCTTATAAAAGTGAGGTAAGATGCAGAAACCATGACCAGGTGTTTAAATGGAAAAATTAACTAATAGACGCCTGATAGAGTGAACAACATGAGTCTACAACATCTCTTGCATGTCTGGCTCTGCTCAGGTGTATGAGATAATGACCTTCAGTGTTCCCCAGTATAAGCATCTAATAATTAAAAGGGTTGTCAAGTCAGTCTGTGTGTTTGGGCTTCATGACTCATGGGAGACGAAGATAATGTTAACTCTCAATTGCAATTCCAATCCATTAGACATGATGCTGAGTAAACCAAACTAGGGCGTATGTTAAATAAATACCTCTTTCTGTTCCAAGCCTGGATGAGCATTTTTCTTGATGCATTTGGATTCCTCCGGTAAGAAAATCACAATGTAAAGCCATTCTTTACATTCAATGCAGTGAATTTGAACAAAAGGCTATGAGACTGCTGTGGTGTGAAAGCTGGCAAAGTTCACAGAACAAAGGAGGGCAAAGCCCCCTTAAAATCACAGCATTCCACTTCATTTTACTTTGTGTTGTTATGTTGAAAATTGAATTTGCTAGTTTGCAAGAAGGTATAATGGCCACTAGAGCTTTGGCTAACTGATTAGTTGATGGATTCTAAAGCAAGAGATTGGAAAAAACAAAGAACAGATTTAAACTCATATAAAATCAGCTCCAACCTAGGAAAGAATTCTTACTGTCACTTAGAGTCATATTACAATATATATTTTAATGACCAAAATGTGATACTTTATAAAATTTAATAGTATTGCTTTGATTGGAACATTATTTTGGAGTTCTTGTTGCCAGTTGTAGGAGTGACAAGATACTTAAAAATAGCACTGTGTCTCCCAAATGTATTCAACAAGCCAATATCTATTTGGTTGTCTTATATAAAGTTTTATAACTTATATATTGAGCACTGGGGAACACTGAGAAGCAAAAAACATAAAACTTCCATTTAAAAGAAAGCACAATTTTTAAAGAATACTAGGATTATCCATGTGGCCGTTTCATCATGAGCACAAAACAGCACCAAAGCTGTTAGCTAACGGTATGTGTTAGAGTGACACACAAAGCAATAGAAAATTCATTACTTCAGTCAAGTTTCCTTTGGGAGAGTGAAATATTTCTTTTTTCAGAAAGCCTTCATATAAAACCAACATAGTCTATCAAATCCATTCCACTGACAACACAGAAGTGAGAGGAAGAAGCCATTCCCAAAAACTGGTAAATACAAAAGGTATTTTACAGAAGGATACTGTTGGAAAACAAAGCTTCATAAATTGTCTCTCTAGACATGTACTTGTAGAGCATTTGATTTATTTGTATTAATGTATTTCCCAATCTCATTCCAAAGAAGACTTGAAGCACATGGCTTCCATCTAGAAGTAATAAAATACTAAAGCTATAAAAATGCTAATGATTAACATTTAAAATCTGAAATTTGGAGAGTGAGCAAGAAAAAGATTAAGAAATAATAAAATTATTCTGAAGAAATTTAGTATTGAATATAGGACATAATGAAGTGTAAACAAAAAAAATTCAACAAATCAATCAGAATCAGAAAAACTCATGTGACCTCAGGAGAAGAGATGGTTCCAATATCATAGCTGCATGCAGGTTTCAGCATTTCCACTCCTAAACTTTTGAGTATTCGAATCAACTTATAATCTGATACATGGACTTAATACATTCTATAAGTTATATAGGTTATCATTAGGATATTAGTTTAGATGTCTCACAGTGGCCTATATATTAAAATTTTGGTTTCAAGAGTGATGCATTTGAGAGATAGTAGAACCATTAGGGGGTGGATCTGTAGGGAATTCCTTAGGTCTTTGGGTTAAATCCTCAGAAGGTATTTCTTACAAAGAGTTATTATAGAAATCTGCCTTTAGGCCCAATTCTTCTGCTTCCTGGGTTACCATGTGATTCTTTTTAGTTTTTTAAAGATTCATTTATTTTACTTGAAAGTTAGAGTTACACACACACACATACACAGAGTCACAGAGAGAGAGAGAGAGAGAGAGAAAGAGAGAGAGAGAGACAGAGGCATCTTTCATCTGCTGGTTCACTCCCCCAGAAGTTTGCAACAGCTACAGCTGGGCCAGGCCAAAGTTAGGAACCAGGAGCTTCATACAGGTTTCCCACATAACTGATAGGGGCTGAAACACTTGGGCAATGTTCCACTGCTTTTCCCAGGCCATTTGCAGAGAGCTAGATCAGAAGTGCAGCAGCCAGGATACCAACCAGCACCTATATTGGATGCCAGTGATGTACCCAGCAGCTTTACCCACTACATCCCAATACTGGTTCCTCCTATGTGATTCCTACCCTGCATATGTTCTACCACCCTCCATGGGGATTTCTCCATGGCCTGCATTGTGATATTGGGGCTTTCTGCCTCCAAAATTGGAGCAAAATAAACCTTTCCTGCTTTCATAAGTAGTTGTGTCAAGAATTTTGTTGTAGTTAAAAACATGGTGATATTATATGTATATAATAAATACATATGCATTTTTATTTGAGGGTACTTCAACAATTCCATGGGAAAATGGAATAAAAGAATAATTTTAGTGTAGAAACTTTTAAGAATCTACGCATAGTATATTCATAATGCACATTTTTCATGGACTATTTGAAGACCTCTCATATGCATAGATCTCAAAGTTTTTGCATCAAAATTATTTTTTTTTGACAGGCAGAGTGGACAGTGAGAGATAGAGACAGAGAGAAAGGTCTGGTTCATCCTCCAATGGCCACCGCAGCTGGCGCACCGCGCTGATCCAAAGCCAGGAGCCAGGTGCTTCTCCTGGTCTCCTATGCGGGTGCAGGGTCCAAGAACTTGGGCCATCCTCCACTGCACTCCCGGGCCACAGCAGAGAGCTGGCCTGGAAGAGGAGAAACTGGGACAGAATCCGGCGCCCCAACTGGGACTAGAACCTGGTGTGCCAGTGCCCCAGGCGGAGGATTAGCCTATTGAGCCGTGGCGCTGGCCGCAAAATTATCTTTTAATTTCATTTTCTACAAGTTTTCTGAAGTACTCTTGTCTGTGTTATACATAGACATGTGAGTAACTATATCTCACATTATATAATATTTACTAACTGTATATAGCTTATTGTGTTGTATACATTCAGTCATATATACCTAAAACTCAAAGACCTTATAAATTTAAAATCAATAGACTCTTTTCAGCTTATATTAGTCTACTGATCACTCCTGTTAAATTCATGGTATTAACTAATAGGTATTAATAGGTGTGTATTAACTAATTCCTTCATCAAATATTTATCAGGTACTTGTTATATTCTTGGCCCAATAAGAATTAGTGAGCAGGGTTGATGTTTGGCCTAGTGGATAAGATGCCCACACCTTATATTCAAGTGTTCTGGCACCTGACTCACATTTCCTGTAAAACCCCAGGAAGCAGCAGTGATAACTCAAATGACTAAGTTCCTGGCATCCACACTGGAGATCTGTATTGAGTTCCTGGCTCCTGGTTTTAGTGTGGCCCAGCACTGGTCACTACAGGCATTTGGGGAAGGAACAATTGGATGGGAGTTCTCTCTCTCTCTCTCCTCTAAATTAATACATAAATGAATGATCTTTAATAATAATTGTAGTATTTTATGGGACACATTTTATTTCATAACAACATGTGTTTGCCTCCCTTTAAAAATGAAGAAGTAATTCTTTTTTTTTTTTTTCAAAGTTTACATTTAAAGAAGAACTTGTAGAATCAAACCGAAAATTACAAAAGGCATTTTGAGAGATAATAGGGAGGATATGATATAGAATGGGGGGGTCAATAAGGACTTCCACAGAATAGGATATTTATGCTAAAATGTGCAGTTTCATCAGCAATTGCCATAAGAAGTAGAAGAAGAGCATTTGAGGCAGAGAAAATAGCATACAAAGGGGTCCTGGGTGTGAAAAATGTTCAGTGTCTTCCAGGAAGTACAAGAAGGCTTAATTTTCTAAAACACAATGAATTAATCAGTGGCAATAAGGTGGTAAAGAGATTGATAGGGCCTAGGTCATGAATGCCTCCCCTCAAGGCCTTGCTAAGGGATTTGAATTTCATTAGATATGTAATGAGAAGGTCAGTCTGGCATCAGTGTAGGAAATGAACTGGGAATAAGATTGCAAGGAGGGAAAATGGGTTAGAAGATGGTTCAGAAAACTTAGTGAGAAATACAAGACTATGATGGAGGCAATGGAGATGAAAAATTGGGTGATATTTAGCAAGAAAAGCCAGCCAATCAAAGTTTGAAGAATGATCAGGATTTTGATAGAGCAATCAATTTCATTGTGTTACGATTAAGTGAGATGGTAAAGACCAGGTCAGAAGTGGGTTCAGTAAACAAAACTGAAAACATGATTCTGCTTAACACTTCTTAATATGCATTCAAAATCAGATGAGAAGTTGTGGGGTTAACAGGGCCACTCAAACTTCGTACTTTTGGCATTATGAAACAGGTCAGTCTTTTTTTTAAGAAGAGTTTATTAGGGGAAACCTGACAGATTGGAATGAAGGGGTGAAGAAGGAAAAAAGAGAAAAGGAGAGTGTAAGAGCAAGACAGAGACAGAGGTCAGAAAATGGAGAGAGAGAGAGAGAGGGAGAGAGAGAGAGGAGAGAGATGTGTTCAGGAACAAGTCCTTTTAAAACTTTGCCAGGGGGTGGAGAGGGAAGTAGGAGCAGTGAATCCCATTAGGATGGGGGTGTAGCTGACACTGGTGGCAATGGCAGCAGGGCTAGAGCATAGGATGGTGTCAGGGTGTAGATCACACCATAGATAAGACTGCACCACTTTACTAACATCCCCCTCTTTTTTTTTTTTTTTAAAGCAAGAATCGTGTGGGATTACATTAGCCCCAAAAGTCCAGGAGGAGTAGAGGGACGATGATCTGTCTTCAGAGCTACTTCCTGCTGGCATGGGGCAACGAGGTACTCTTCACCTACATGTGGTGATATCTCAAACCACTGTCTCCCGCATGGGGAGCCGAGTATATCCCTGTAGCAGCATTTGGTTGATGGACCGGGCTGCTGAAGGCCTTGGTTCATTCCATTATAAACTCCTGTAAACACTTAAACAGACACTGTAGTATAAAAGACAGAGTGAGAATAGAGAGGCTATGATTACAAAGGAATGCGGCCCAAAGTGGGCTAGACAGGGTTTAGAACAAAGGATAGAGTTATTACTAGAGAACATAAGAAAGGTGCTATCTAAGCCACGACTAAGTTTTCTAATTGAGGCAAATAGAAACTGACAGAAGGGGCCTGATAATCTGTTGGGCTTTAAGGCCTTGTCAGTTATGAGGCCCAGACCTATGGATCTCTTCACATGGGGTACATCCTAAGGGAACTGTGAACCTCCTTGGGGAAGGCACCCTGTTGACTTCCATTACCACGCTGGCCTGGGAGGAGAGCTAGCCAGAAAGGCAGGTGGCATCTCTAACAGGAAATTTACAGTTCCGCCTGCGATGTTACTGACCCTACTTGGCCATCCCGAGCAGCAGTGGTCACTTTGGAAGCCGGGCCGAGTGAAGGGCTTTTCAGCTTGGAACCAGCAAGATCTGTGGCTCTGATCTGGGTGTCCTTCGACTCCAGGGCAGTTCCACATCCAGTGATCCAACTCTTGGCTGGCAGAGCTGCCAGGGCCCTTCATAAGCTGACCTCTGCTGAAGCCCAGCTGGGCTTACCACATTGAAAGCCACTGCAGTGGACTGGCCTATTGGGTCTCCTTGATGGCAGATCACTGTACAGAGCAGTCTTTAATAGGCCTGCCACCTATCTTTACATTGCTTCTGATGCCTAGCTTTCTTTTCCTCCTGGTTTTTGTTAAAGTAGAACAAAGGTCAGTTTTTATTGGTTGTGTGGCCCTGGCTGTTTTAGGATGTTTAGCACCATCTCTGGTCTCCATCCCCTAGAAGCCAGCAGAACCTCTTCTCACTTCCTGTAATAACAACCCAGAATATCTCAAAATAATGCAAAATGCCCTGAGAGTGGGTGGGTAAAACCAGCACCAATGGAGAATTGCTGTGTTAGAAATATAATTTGAGGCTTTTTGGAATATAGATGAAACCTGAAACCCATGAAAATGTAAGAAATCACTCAAAGAATTTCAGTTCCATCAGAATTGTGTACCAAATACATGTAGAACTCCTCACACCCCCAGCACACACGCTATGTCAGAGTTGCTTGATGCCATATAACCATATTAAAAATTTAATACTATAAACATAGGAAAGATAGCAAATCCACAGTTATTATAATAATCATCTTTTTTAAAGGAATGAAACTTCATTCAACAATCATGGAGCAAATGGTGCCGTAGCCCTGGTGGAAATGTTAATACCCTGGAAATAACAATGGGCTTGGATTTTAACAGCAGTGCATGGACTGCACAAGGCAGAGTTTAATAACTCTTTTATAAAAAAGTCCTTTAATAAAGTCCGTTCCATAGAAATATGATGGGTCCATGAAACGTGAGCATTAAACATCTGTGTACAGATTCAGCACCTGACAAGGTATCTCCCATTTCTATACTTCTTAGGAAAAAATCTCCAAGAAAAATGCCTTGACCACGTCACATTTTGGTTTGGAGTCCAAATTTTCAGAAGGTCAGAACCCCCCCTGCTGAAATATTATTATAAAAGTTGATCCTTGTGCATACTCAGGATACATAGAAGAGATAAAGAAAATTTTCTCTGGAGAGTCATCCTCACCACCAGTCACATTAACTAAAAGCCAACCACTCTAATGGAGATTCAGAATTAAAAATGGAAATGTAAAGAACTATTTGCTATAAACTCAAAAGACATAACAAATAGAATGTTTATTCTAATCTTTGAACCAAAAGAAACCTGCAGCTGACTATAATGGTGATATGAAAAATAATTAAAAACATAAAAGGAAATTATTATAACATATGGACAAGAGATCATTAAAAAGAAGCAAAATGGATATCTTGAAATGGAAATTATAATAAATGAAATCATAAATAGAATGTAAAATAAACAGTAGGCTATTGCTAAACAGAAGATTAAGGCCTGGAAGATAAAGATGATAAAATATAGATAGCTACTATTTAAGACAGCTTAAAAATCACTTCTTTATGGAAGAATGTGGGGATAGGACAAATACTTATCTATAAGAGTTCCAGGACAAAATGGCAACAATTGAAGAGACAACGACTGATTTTCCAAAATTGTCTTTATAATGTCTTTTTTTTGAAAGGTAAATTTATAGACAGTGAGAGAGAGACAGAGAGAAAGGTCCTCCTTCCATTAGTTCACTCCCCCAATGGCCGCCACAGCCGGTACTGCACCAATCTGAAGCCAGGAGCCCGTTGCTTCCTCCCAGTCTCCCATGTGGGTGCAGGGACCCAAGTAGTTGGGCCATCCTCCACTGCCCTCCCAAGCCACAGCAGAGAGCTGGACTGGAAGAGGAGCAACTAGTACCTGGTGCCCCAACCCCAGGGTGCTGGTGCCACAGGCGGAAGATTAGCTTAGTGAGCCACGGTGCCGGCTTTTATAATGTCTTAATCTGTTTTCCATGGCTATAAGAGAATATCTGAGACTGGATAATTTATAAAAGGAAGAGTTTTATTTGGCTCACAGTTCTGGGAGTTATAAGCCTGAGATTGTGTCATAACATGGTAGAAAAGCAACTCATCTGGCAGGTGCTTGGGGAAAACAAAGGACCAGAGTGGCCACCTTGCTTTGTGCCACCACAGTGGCAATCAAATTTCAAAATGAGTTTAGATGGGGACAATCCATATCCAAGCCACAGCAGCACAGGTTCTCCAACTGACTGGTCCTGCATAGTTTTGTTACTTACAGTACCAAAATAAAAAGACCAAAAAGAAAAGTTATTTAAAACTTTATTTAAGTTTTTTTTTTTTTTCCAGGGCACTGTCAAACATGAAAACGAAAGCTAAATCTGCTTCCTGTTTTATTGCTTTGATGTTGGGACCCCACAGATTAAATCAAAGATCCCCAATCTCAGCCTCCAACTTTCACTTGGTATTCAAAAACATACATTGTCTTTAATTTTAAAGTGTCCTTTTAAATTAAAGTTATAAGCAATTTTGTTAAAGGAAAAAGTAATTTTCTAGTTTTGTGAAAACATGATATAATATGGCTTCTTTTGTGCTAAAATATTTCATTGACACTATATGAGTATTTGAAATGGATGTGTTCTCTGAATATTAGAAAATTATGTACAAATCAGCTAATATAATTTTAAATGATTTGAAAAATTTCCAATAAGTTTAAAAGTTTTGTCTTGTTTCTCACCAGTGGCTGATTGCACTCAGTTACACATTTCTTTAATAGTATAATTAAATATATGAACATTTTTCTATGCTCTTCTATTTATGGCATACAGATCTTATCATATTTTGCTCTATTCTAATTTATGATATTTCAATATTATTTGACTGTAGGTGGTAAACACTAAATTTGGTTTTGTAGTTAAGTCTGAGAGCCTTTATTTTTAATAAGTTAACTTTAATCATTTTTATTTTATTGTCACATAATTGCTTTTGGTTTACTGCTAATAATGTTAATTTCATTCTGTTTCAGGTTACATGTTCCTATTTTGTCATCAGTTCACTAACCTGTATTTTCAGTAATACATTAATTACAAGTAGTGTAGGAATTGCTAGATTTATTGAGAAATTTCTATATGCCAGATACTTCAAAAGGAGTTTCTCTTTTAAGCTACATGAGAACTTGTGACGAAGATACTATGATTATCCTGATACAGGTCAGGTGACTGAGCCTGAGGGAAATAGACAACTCCTTGAGTGTCACCAAAGAAGAAAGGGTTTACACTCAGATCACTGGACCCAAGAGCTGGTGCTCTTACCCTCTAGGCTATGTTTCCTTCCCAAATAATAACTCAATTAAGGGTTTTTTTTGGGTAATAACTGCTTAAGACGTTATTGCCACATTTTACAGATGAAGGAAGTAGCATGCAGAGATGTTACTGGTATTCCTCAAGGTCACACTGTGAGGAGGTAGACGGACTAGCAGGCAATTAAGTCAGGTCCAGGTCAGAATGAGGAAATGAGATGTCTTGAGGAGGTGCAAAATGCATTCTTCTCCCCAGAAGCTAACTTTAGTAAGACAAAATGCCAATCCCGCTCCTCTGTGTTTCCATTTTCATCACGAGACTAACAAGCAAGTAGTGATTCCACTCTTCTGAGTTTTTAGTTTATCGTGAGAATAGAAAGAAGGTACCAATTATACCCTTCTTCTTTTTTTTCAAAGAAACATTTTATATAAGGAATACAAATTTCATGCATTTCATAAGTACAACTTAAGGGATATAGTGATTCTTCACACCATACCCACCCTCACACCACACTCTCACTCTACTTTCTCCTCCCTCTCCCATTCCCAGTCCTATTCTCTACTAAGATCTATTTTCAATTAACTGTACACACAGAAGACCAACTGTATACTAAGTAAAGAGCTCAACAGTTTGCACACACACACACACAAAAAAAATCTGTTCCTCAACAGTCAAGACTGAAAGAATTAAAATTGCAGGCCTAAACCTCCTTTCAAAGCTGAAACCCCGTGGGGCGGGGTTTGTATAGTTTCGGTACCTTATCTTTCACCTGTGTGAGGATGAGGGGCCAAAGCTGTGTAACCCTTGCCTCACCTGTCCTTCCCGCTACTGAGATATCCTTTGAATTCCCCACGCGTGTTTTGAGTTTCCTGTGATGTGAGTTAATTTGCTAATGATTTCCCCGCAATGTGAAGTGATTTGCTAAATGGTACCATGTGGAATGTCTCTGAAAACCCTATAAAAACCCTGACCTTTGACTTCTTGGGGTGGCTCTGTTCCTTTGTGTTCAGAGTCCCAGCATGCTGGTTCAATAAACCCCTTGCTAATTGCATGAGAGGTCTCTTGGAGTCGTTCATGGGGCGGTGGACGTTTCTCGACCCTAACAAAGACAAGGACTGTTTAAAGTCATTGAATTTCAAAGTCATTGAATTTCAAAGTTAATTTCACTGCTTTTATTTTTTTTAGAAAATCAACTTTAAAGAAGCACCCAAGAACGATACATCTTTTGTGAGTGCTTAGACATAACTATAATTTATGAGACATAAGAGTATCCTCCACTTAATAAATTAGAAGAAAGTAAGTACTTGAAAACAAGTTTTATCATTAATTAAGGAAGACCTAAGAAAATAAACAATGGAATTGGACACTTATGCATAAGTAATACTTATGAGACATAAGAATATCCTTCTGATGGCATTTTTGTTTTATCCTGATCAAGCTAGACAGGATTAGGATTTCAGCTTTTTGACAGGTTTTGTCCCAACCTCTGATTGATTGTTAGCTGTCCTGTTTTTTGTTTTGTTTTTGTTTTGTTTTGTTTTCCCCAAAGTTGTGTTTAAAAGACAGGACCATCACAGTTTCTTTTGTCTTTCTCTCTTGGATCCCCCCTCCCAGCTGCTACAGCGGGAACCTTCTGACTTACATTTCGCTTTTCTCACTGCCTTGTCTGCATGGAAATCTTCTACTTGAGACAATAATCCAGTTTCTCTGCTTCATCTTCAATTTCTCTGTACCAAATGCTGCTAATGAGCAGCCTGGGGGTCTGGTTCCTGAGGGCTGGCTGGATGTTTCCTAGGGAAATGACTGGGAAGGTAGATGCTTTATTTAGTAATCTTACCAACTGACAGCAAAGTATGGTGGTTAAAAATCCAATATTGAGATTAGACAACGTCTAAATTTGGGTCTCAGACAGGCTACTTTTCTTGTCCTGTGTCCATGGCCAAGTTGTTAAACTCTACTGAGCTTCAGATTCTTTATCTGTGGACTGGGAAAGAAAATATCAGTACCTGGATGCTTGGATTGCTGTGAGGATTAAGTGAGGAACTGAGTTTGAATTGCTCAGTACACAGTGCCTGGCATGGAATACGTGCTATCAATGTTTCGTTTGAAAAACAAATAGGAACAGCATTTCTCCCATCAGACATGAATTTCCTGTAGTCTCAAATTTTCTCTTTTTATTGCTTCCCTCTGGTGAATCTCTTTGATTTGGGAAATGTTTTGGTTCTTGCTCAGATACATTAAGGTCTTGAGAATGCATAAACTCTTGGTAAGCACTTTAGTTAGATATGTTTCTATTTATTTACTGTTTATTTACCTTATACATTTTTTTTGTCCCTGGATTCTTCAAGCTTTTCTTCATTAGTAATCTAGCCTTAGATTTTACATTTAAAGGCAGTAACATAATTTATGACTCTTTATAATTTTATAATCAATATCTTTTATAATTTTCCTGAAAATCTAAATAGATTTTGTCTGTGTTCATATTGAAACCTGAACCTTAAAATTTATTTAACTCAGAAATTTACTATTACACTTTTTTTGTGAAAAAATTACACTTTTACTCAGAACTTTGGTTTGGATTTTAAATCTCAAAGAATTCTAATCAGCTGAGCTCTCTGCTTATGGAAAGAATTTCAGCAATGTCTCAAAATAAGGGAAGGGCAATGCTGCTTCTTCGGATGGATTACCTTGGCCTTCTCAGAGAATGGTTTAGATATCTCTGGAAAAATAGAAGTCTTTCTTATAATCCAAAAGCTACATTGGTGATAGCTGAACAATTTTCATTAAAATACTCAAGTGAGAGAAAATATGGTTCAATGGAGAGAACACTTTGGGGTGGGGGTAGGGAAAGCCAATTCCTTTGAATCTGATTGCAACATGAGCAGTTTTTCATAACCTTTGACTTGTGCAGGCTTTGGTTTACTTATGTGGCATGTTGGTTCAATTCCACTTCATTTAATTTTGCAATTTTGTCTTATTCATAAATTACTCTGGAATAAACTTTATATTCTAAAAAGTTAAAACATTTAAATATTATGAGTAATGGATGCTGTTTTGCAAAAAAAAAAAAAAAAAAAGTGAAGACTGTGGAAGAAAAAGGAAAATGTTTTTCTATTCAAATACCTGAAGAGATTTCATACAGACTAAGGGAAGGAATTATGCAAAGCTTTCCTCAGAAACAAAAACAGAACCTGCGGTTGGAAGTTACAGGGATTCTGATTCCAGTCCAATTTAAAGAAGAGTCTCACAAGGAGCTAGACATAAATTCTCAGCTTCTGAGGAAGTGTGAGGAGAGACTGGTGAATGTCTTTCGAGGTGGGTGATGCAGACCCGAGTCTAAGTTTCAGATCAGTAGTTCTAAACCTTGCAGGTGCAAGCCATGTCAAACATTGATTAGAAGGGAAAATTTGAGGCAAGGGAAAATTGAGGAGGGGGCAATGAAAGAACAAATATAGAGAGAGATCAGGGCTATTTTAGGGTACTATTTCTCAGCCTTTTATGGTCAAAAAGTGTGTTATTGTTGCCCCTTTACCATTCATTAGTGAAAATTTTTATCAAGTCCCTAATTTATAAATAACAGCTTACAAACTCCTGCTTACCTTTTAACAGGGGGAAAGTTACTCACAAATGAAAAACAAAACAAATAAGACCTTAAGATCTTGATAAGTCCTGAGTGGAATGGGGGGTGTTGAGGAGGTCAGGAGTGTGAAGGGTGAAGATTATAATTTGAAACTGGCTGGTTTGGGGAGACCTCAGTGAGAAGGTGAAATTTAGGAAATGCATGGAAGCAGTGAGGGACTGAGACAGGCATACAGTTGGGAGAAGAGGATTGCAAAGTGAAGCAACTCATTGCAATGACCCCAACATGACAGATATTTCTGGGTCAAGAACAAGGTGGCTGGCATGATTGGAACAAAGGGATTCAGGGTGAGTATCACCAAGGATGGTAACCAAGAGATAACACTAGGCTGTGCCATGTGGGGCTTGTATGACATTGTAAGAATCATGGCTATTCCTCTGATTGAAAGATTTTGAACAAAGGTGTGACTTGATTTACCTTCTCTTTTTACAGGATCATTCTGATTTATGATGTATGTGTTACACTCTCTAGGTGGACAAGAGCTGCAGCAAGGAAGCAAATCAGGAAGGAGTTTAGTGACTCAGGAGACGGAGACCAGCTATTTGAACAAGATATAAGCAGTGGCTTATGACACAGAGAAAAGTGGTTTGGAGCTGGATTCATTTCAGATGTGTAGTAAACAGCAGGCATGCTGGTATGAGAGAAGTAGGAGGGGCAATGATGACCAAGATAGGAAGTACAATGGGTTAGACAGGTACTTGTGGGGATGTAGGTTCGGGCAGAAGTTCTTTCGGGCATTTTATGTTTGAGTTTATTGGGCATGGAGGAGTCTGAAAGGGATTGATCAACAAGATTTTCGGGAAGATAAGTTATTTTAAATCTTTTGAATCTTAGGAAAAGAAAAATCTCACATATGAAAGAGAAGGTAGTGAGAAACTGTCTGAGGACTGAAAACAGACTATGGACTACCTTAAAAGTTTCATGAGGGTAGAGGAGGTGGAAGTCCAATTGGAGTGGTTTCAGAAAAGAGGGAGAGAAATTAGAGATGGCAAATAAGAAAGGACTTCCAAAAGAATTTTAACGGAATTTTTTTGGTATTATGAAAACTATGCATGGATTTCAAAAAATTTTGGCACTAAAATAAACACATTTTATTCTATTTACTATGAACTTTTTGGAGGCCCTTCCTATGCAGTGAAACATAGTGTTTAAAATATTGAGAAATTAATTTTGAAATTCACATGACCAAGGGAATTGAATTTTCTTATAGCATTCTTCAGAGCTTTCAGTGCTCTGTGACTTTTCTCTCCACTTCTTACCTTATCCCTAGGGAAAGATCTATACATGACAAGGAATGTGAACACACTGCAGGCTTCTTTGCAAATTGTATGACCAAACCAGTAGGGAAGTCAAGAATATTCTGAACATATTTCCTGTCTTGTTTTATGCAGTGGTCCATTAGGTAAAATTATACATTTCAGATATTATATCTATCACCATGGTGTAGATTTTTATTACTACAGATAGTTATACTTAACCACATAGATATTAAAATATAGATTTATAATTTTCCTAATAAGCCTTCCTAACCTCAGGTTGATTCTCAAGGATTCATGAATTTTCCAAATAACCCCATTACGTGAATTTTCCAATTTTTATTCCATTGAGGGATATGTTGATTTGGCCAAGGGAAGAGGTAAATTTCTTCACAAGGGTCAAGACCCTCCCCCCCCTCATTTCCTCTCCTCTATGAAACCCTCTCATTTCTTGGTTAATGCCACTCTTAGGATCATTGGCTGCTTTCTCACCCTGGTCTTTAGACTATCTTTTCTGCTTAAGTGTTTGCAGGAGGTGATAATCAACAAGTGGCTCCCTAATAAAAGTAACTGGGGACTAGATATTACTTGAATTATGTAATCCATATAAACTAAAACATTTCTTAAATTTCCTTTAAAAATTTAATTTTTGAAATAATGCCTTCTTATTGAAGATTTATTGTAATTGATTTTTATTCATCTAAAACAATGAGCTTGCCCTTCAGTCTGGATATGAACAGGTGAAGCAATAGCCATCTCCTGACTCTGTCCCTAGGCAAATGTTCTGGCAGCACCCTTCACTCCCTTTGTGCTGCAGGAGGTGTAATGTATCACGCCAGCATCAATTTCCAGAACATCTGGGCCAGCTGTGCAAACTAGAACTTCTTACTTGGGAGACTCATGAGAACCACCATGCTCCAGAACTCTTAAATCTCTCAGAACATCTGCCTGGCCTTTTTAGCAGGAAATAAACAGTGTGCTTCCTTCCAAGCTAATTGACATTTTCCAATTGGTTCCTTTAGATGCCTTACTCTTCTCCATCTCCTAGACAGAGTTTTGGTTTTAAACATGGAAATTAACCTGAGTATTCATAACCAAACTGACATAAGTAATGTGCACTAGTCATTACAGAAATTTTGTTCAATCACATGCAACAGGTGATCAGGAATCATTTATTTATCATTTTTGCAGACCATTACATTTCCAAATGTTTCTGTAGAATTACTTTAAATTAGAGCAAATTAGCCATTTAGCAGATTATAGCTCTGATTCTGGATACACTCTGATAATATTATATTCATTTTTTTCTTCTGCTAATGCTTAACCCATTCCATAATCCAGGTACAAGGAAGAAATACATAAACAAACATGTGAAAGTACACTTTTTGTGGCATTTTCTTTGATATATTTCTGTGAAGACAAAACAAACTTTATCATTCCTTTCAAAGATTTCTTTCTATAGGAGGGATGTTTCATTTACTTCCAATTCTTTGACATTGGATGGATTTCTTCTGTTGTTTAATCTCCAGGGTCAAAAGTCTGTTTTTTAGATTGAAGTTTGGATTTAAGCATATTTTAAAAAGTATCTCAATGAATAGTAGGAAGAACATCTATAACATTTCACAAAGCTGGAATGTGGTGTGATGATTTTGACCTAATTCCAAAGATGTCTAATGAAATTTTACATTCCAGGGGAAGAGCTCATAGTAAGTTCATCATAATGAATGCTGCAGAGAGGCTACCTGCTTTCTTCCTTCCCCTGCTCAGTACTCACTGCTAAATTCAATGTAATTGACCAACAGATTCATTGGTTTTCACCATCCCCGTTCATACTTCATTTTCTGTAATTTTCTTCATCCATGGTTTAGTGTATTTTTTCAGACAGCTTTGACCTTGTGTTGTTTTTTATTCCTTTTAGAAAACAGTGTGGACAAGCACCTGGGCCTTCAGTTGCTAATGCCAAGGTTATTTGCCAAGAGCAGAACACAGGTTTCTCAACATTTGCAAACAAATGACTCAAGAAAAAAAAATTCATGGAAATGAGAATATCTTGTTGATAAAAATTCATGAAAAATAGGTTCACTATTTGTGGATATGAAAGATGTTCAGGAATTGTGTTTTGCTTCTTGGATGGGCACAAAATCTCTGACAGTCTCATTTCTCACTTTTTCTACTCAAAATGCATTAAATCATTTAAAATTTTCAGAAAGGACTAAAACACTAATATTTATATTTATGTTAGATTAATCTCTTAGATTAATTTGAGAATAACACTTTATTTTTACATATTTCTTCATTTAAAATTCTTTATTTCCTCTTTCCTTTTTTTACTTAAAAGCTTACTTACTTGATAGCATCAGGCCAACATGTCTCCAAAGTGATAATAGGTAATATTTGGGAGCCCAACATATTATAATGTAATTCTGAACCCTCAGAGTGACATAATAAGTGGTAGAATTCCACTTGTAGACACCAGATTCGGAGCCTCCTTCTCTATACTGGCTATACCTAGAGAGGGAGAGCAAAAAAAAAAAAAAAATTCCAGTAGTGAATTGAGAAATGAAAATATGTTAGATACAATTGATACCTGATGTCATCTAGCTCTTTCACTAACTAGATGGCTCCTCAGAGGAAAAATAAAACTCATCTCTCTGGGTTTTTGTTTCCTCCTCTAAGTATGAGAATATTGGACTGGTTTGATCTCTTGTAATACCATATTTATTGCTTTTTTATTAGCCTCACATCTCCTAATACAGTGTTGAGCAT
The DNA here is from genome assembly GCF_051225735.1 of Oryctolagus cuniculus. NCBI lineage: Eukaryota > Metazoa > Chordata > Mammalia > Lagomorpha > Leporidae > Oryctolagus > Oryctolagus cuniculus. Next base: position 35,389,809 of record NC_142874.1, read on the forward strand.
ATAGGAAGATGTAGTATAGCTGCTAAGTTACTGATAAATTAGATATAGGGAAGCCTAGGGGAAAACCAAACAATACAAGGGAAAAACATGCATAGCTTCACAGGGTTGGAGATTAACACAGAAGTGGTACTGAGGATGAAAGGATTCTATACCACATTTTAGTGGCCAATTCTTGACTTGTACATTCTCCTTGGTTTCTATCAGGTATTCACACTAAAGGTGATGGTTTTCAGAGTGAAACCAAACCACACAATTACAGAAAGTAACCAGAAAATCAAGCCTAAATGTAATTTTGGCTTCAATGATTTTTAGCATAACGGAAATTCTTCAACAGTTTTCAGGTAACTTGGTGGATGAATTGTGTCCCCTTCAAAAAGATGTTAAAACCTCAATGTCCATTACCTACAGACATGGTGCTAGTTAGAAAAAAAAAAAGTCTGCCCAGATTCAACTAAGTTAAAATCAGGTCATTAGAGTATGATTCATGTCCTTATAAAAAGAGGGATATATGGTCACTGAGGCAGATAAACAGGAAAACACAAGAGAAGATAGAATCAGAGCTTGGAGTGTTGTATCTGGAAACTGAAGATGTCAAGGATTGATGGCCATCACCACAAAGTAGGAGAGAGCATGGAGCAGATTTTCCCTCAGAGCCCCAAGAAGGAAGGGAAATATATCCCTCTGACACTTGATTTCAGACTCTCAGCCTCTGGACTGAAAGAGAATTCCTGTTGTTTTAAGCCATCCGGTTTGTGATCATTTATTATGGCAGTACTAGGAAAGTAACAGATAAAAAAAAAAATCTAAGCTGCCATTTTTGCATCATGGATTAAAAGCACATTGCAATGTATCTAAACAACTTAATAAAGACATTAGAGGAATAAATATTAACTGATCAACCAGGTGTGAAGTAACTCTGCAACGGCACTGTGCAAGGTGGTAAGGATTAAACGATATTAAGGCATAGCCCTTGTCTTTCAGGAATTTAGCATGCAATATAAAGTAGGGACCAAGACTGTATTACCTGAAGCCAGATTTCCCTCACTTTAATCCTATTTTTACTCATCCTCTCTCAAAAACACTGATCAAATTACTCTATATCTTATTTCTTCATTTATAAACTGACGATAAGTTACAAGGATTCAGTTAGACAAGAGGGTTATTAGTCAGCCTTTTGTTACTAAAGTGAAATAATTATGGCAAGCTAGTTGTGAAGGAAGGACGTTTATTATGGCTCATAGTCCTGAAGGTTCACAGCTGAACATCAAGGGGAACCCATTGGTGTGACCCCTGGCACTGGTGTTTTTCCTGTAAGTGTACTGAGGTAGCCCAGAGCAGTACATGGCAAGAGGGAGCATGCTTGCCTATATTTCTCCTTATAAAGCCACCATGACTCGGTCATGAGGACTCCTCCCTTACAATCTGATCCAGTCTGATCACATCTCAAAGGTCCCATTTCTAAACATCTATTTGGATTAAGGTCATACCCTCTTACTACCATTAACATAAAATTTTGAGGACTAACACTTTAACACAGGGGCCTCTGTGGGACATTCAACTTCATATCCAAACCATAGCATGAGGAATAAGTTTGAGATCTATTGCACAGAATGGTGACTAGTCAATGACAGTGCATCACATATTAAAAACAAACAAACAAAACACTACAACAGGGGTGAGCATTTTAGTGCACTTGGTAAAACTACCACATTGGGTTATCTGCCTGCATCTTATATCCAAGTGCCAATTCAAGCTCCTGCTACTCTGCTTCCAAAGCAGCTTTCTGCTAATGCATCTGGGAAGGCAACTGATATTGGCCCAGAAGTTTGAATCTCACTTTCCTGTGGGAGACCCAGAGTTCTGGATTCCTGGCTTCAGCATGGCCCAGTACTGGCTATTGTGGGCACTGGAAAATGAAGTAGGAGATGAAAAATCGTTCTGTCTCTCCCTCTCTCTGTCACTCTGACTTCCAAATAAATAAATTAAATAAATCTTTAAAAGTAAGATAAGGGAGTAAATTTAAATTCTTTCACCACAGAACAACAAATAACTGAGGTAACAAATACGCTAATCAGCTTGATTTAATCATATTATGTGGTATACATTTTATCAAATCGTCTTATACCATCCTATGTATGTACAAAATAATAATTTGTTACTTAAAATGCAATTAAAGCAAAATGAAGATCGTGAAAGTAACTTTAATATACCAATGGAAGTGACTATTCAGGTTAGTTTTAGAGTTCAATGGAGAAACATAGATAGACAGAGACAAATATTGTGTGTATATATAGGATAATATAGAATATGTATATTCTTATACCACAGATTTATGAAAGTACTTCCAAAAGTTTGTGGAAAATAATATTAAGAGGTAAGTTTATTTTGGTGCAAAAATCAAGGTAGAAATCCATCCTTTTTTCCTAACAATATACATGTCCATTAACTTCCTGAGCACTCTTTTATATAAAGAGATTATATATACAGTTTTATTTTTATTTTTAAAAGATGCTACTCTGTTTTCTCTGACTTGCATCATTCCTATTTTTTAAAAAGATTTATTTATTTATTTGAAAGGCAGAGTTACAGAGAGGAAGAGAAGTCTTCCATTTGCTGGTTCATTCCCCAAATGGCCACGACGGCCAGAGCTGGGCCAATCTGAAGCCAGGAGCCAGGAGCTTCTTGCAGATCTCTGACATGGGTGCAGGGGCCCAAGGACTTGGGCCATCCTCTACTGCCTTCTCAGGCCATAGCAGAGAGCTGGATCAGAAGTGGAGCAGCAGGGATTCAAACTGGCACCCATATGGGATGATAGCACCACAGGTGGCAGCTTTACCCACTATGCCACAGTGCCAGTCCCAGCATCTTTCCTTTTTAATGATTGTTTTTATAATTTGAAAGATGGAGTGGACCACATGTACACATACACAGAGAGTAAGAGAGAAAGAAAGAGGGGGTGGCAGATATAAAGATAGAGAAATCTTCCATCTGCTGGTTCAGTCCCTAAATGACCCTAGTATCTGGGCTAGGCCAGGCTGAAGCCAGGAGCTCAGAACTCCCTCTGAGTCTTCCACTTGGGTGGCAGGGACTCACGTACTGGAGCCATCATTCGCTGCCTCTCAGGATGCATTAGCAGTGAGCTAGGTCAGAAGTGAAGAGGCTGGGACTTGAATGAGGCACTCCAATATAATATATGGGAGTCCCAAGTTATGTGTTAATATGCTATGTCACAAAGCAAACCAAAGATTTTTTATATAGTTATTAGATATATAAAATATTATTTTAAATTTATTACACATGGTTGGGTCACCACAGGATGAGCAGGCAGGTGGGAGACCCAGGGACAGCTGCTGCAGCTGCTCCGGTCTGATGGCGGAAGTTTTAGATGAGGTCATCAAGCAATTGTTGCAGAAACAGGAAGATTCATGAAGTCCCAAGGTATTTTGCTGTAGAATTCTCTTACTTGGGGTAGATTCAGTTGTTTTGTTCTACTCAAGCCTTTAACAGATTGTATGAGGTCCACTGACATGATGGAGGGCAATCCTCATTACTAAAGAAATCCACAAAAATAAATGTTATCTTATCCAAAAACAAGCCTCAAATGCACTCAGAATAATATTTGGCTGACTACCCAGATTCTCTGTGGCCCAGTCACGCTGACACAAAACATTAAATATAGTGTTACATGAAAAATTTGGCTGGCACTGATTAACAAATGTTGAGTATTATTCTATTACTGATACTACTTATGAAATCATGTGAGAAACAACACCAATCAGGACACAAAACAATTAGAGAAGACCCTGAGGAGTAAAATGATCAAAAAGCACATGGGTTCACCCACCCTGAAAAATCCAGAACTCAGCCCATGCTAGACTTGTTATTTTAATCTTGTAACTGAAAACAACAACAACAAAAAACTAGTAGCTTGAGCCAAGAGAGTTAAGCTAATTTTCTCCATCAACTGGGGGAAAAGAAAGCCAGAACTCAAATTTCTTTTCTTAAAACTTTGTATTTGAATGTTCTCAAAAGGAATTTTTGTGAATGTCATTCTCATTTCTTAAAAATAAACAGAAGTAAAATCTAAGCCACTAGATATCAGCTGTAGTAGGCAGAATGATGACCCCCTACAGACATCCACATCGTACTCCCCAGATCCTGTGACTATGTTACCTTACATGGCAAAAGGACTTTGCCGATGTGATCAGGTCAGGGATGGGGAGAGTATTCTGGAATTTTTAGGCAGACACAATGCAATCATAAATGTGCTTAAAAGCTGAAAATATTTCTTTGTTATGGTCAGCGAAGTATGTGACAATAGAGAAATGACTGGTGAGATGCACAGTTGTTGGCTTGGAAGATGGAACAAGGGGGTCATGAGCCAAGAAATGTGGGTGACCTTTGGAAGATGGAAAGTGCGGGAAATAAACTCTCCTAAAGCTTCCAGAAAAGAATGCATCCCTGTTGTCATCTTGATTTTAACCCACTGAGACCTATGTCAGACTTCTGACCTAGATAACGATGAATAATAAGTTTATGTTATTTTGGTTGCGGGTGGGAGGGAAGTTATGGGGGGGGGGGGCATTGTAATCCATAAGCTGTACTTTGGATATTTATATTCATTAAATAAAAGTTAAAAAAAAAGTTTATGTTATTTTAAGCCACTAAGTTTGTGGTAATTGGTAACAGCAGCAACAGAAAGCTAATCTATTAGTTATTTCACATCATCAAAGAAAGGTAATAAAAGGAAAATTTTCAGGCCTCTCTGCTCTTTTTTTTTTACTTTCATCTTTGTTCCTTTAGATGTGTTTTTAAATTATGGGAGAAAACATCTGTCCAATATTATAGTAACAAACACTGAAAAAACTACAATGTCTGATAAAACCAAACAACTCCCTCCTCTCCTTTTTTTTTTTTTTTTTTTTTTTCCTGACAGGCAGAGTTAGTGAGAGAGAGAGAGAGACAGAGAGAAAGGTCTTCCTTTTTTCTGTTGGTTCACCCCCAAAGTGGCCACTATAGCTGGCGTGTTGCGGCCGGCACACTGCACCGACCTGAAGCCAGGAGCCAGATAATTCCTCCTGGTCTCCCACCCGGGTACAGGGCCCAAGGACTTGGGCCATCCTCCACTGCCTTCCTGGGACACAGCAGAGAGCTGGACTGGAAGAGGAGCAACCGGGACAGAATCTGGTGCCCCAACCAGGACTACAACCCGGGGTGCTGGCACTGCAGGAGGAGGATTAGCCTAGTGAGCTGCAGTGCTGGCCCCTCCTTCTCAATTTATAAAAATTGTTTTTGAGACACTGGGCATTAGACATTAGTGATCGTGAACCCTGGTAGTGATCCCTGAAAGAAACAGGGCAGGTGAGTTCTATCATGTTCTGTTTCCAGCCACAGCTTGTAGTACAGGGTGGGAGAACTGAGAGGAAGCCCAATGGGACTCTTGTTTTGAGGAGTTGGGGTTGAGGGTATGGGCAACCAAGGAGGCCAGAATCCTCAGAGCAGAGTCTGAAGACAACAGACCTGTATAGACTGAGATCTTTGGAGATTTGAAGATGGCCCCCTTGAGTGCTGAGCATGTGTTTGATGAAAACACTTTCCAAGGCTGAGGAAACTACCATTTAAAAGGATTCAAGGGAAAACTGTCTGCCACTCCTATGGACTAGGGATTAGTTTCACCAGCCAGACTGGAAAAACTCATTAGTTCAAGGAAAGTACTCCCTAAGAAATAAAATATTATCAGCTCTAGACTGAGTAATACTCTAAAAATCATAAATGTAGGACCAAAAAAGGCTGACATTATTTCCATGTAATGTAACTTTCTTCTGGAGTAAAGCACCAAAGAAGGTAAAATACACCAGGTTTTGTGTCAATCTAAAAATTACAAGGCATACAAAGTAGGAAGATGTGATACATAATGAAGAAAATATTTAAAAAATCAAAACTGACCCCAAAGTGTTACAGATATTATAATTAGCAAAAAAAAAAATCTCAGAATACTTTATATCCCACTGTATCCAAGTACTGGCCCCCAAAATATTTATAGCCATATACAGTATGTTCAATGTGATCAGCATGATCATAGACAATACTCTGCTCCAATTTTTAGAGGTGAAAAACTAAATGTATAACATGACATATATATTTGATGGAGTTAATAGCATATCAGACATTGCACAAGAAAACAACCAGAAGCTGAAGATACAAAAATAGTACTATCCAAAATGAAAAACAGAGACAAAAAAGAAAAATGTTAAAAGAATTAGAGATTGGAAGAAAACTTTAGGCAGTGTCATGTACTGGTAATCTAAGTTTCTAAAGGAGAGAAGTGGAGGGGCAAGAGAAGTAACTGAAGAAGTAATGGCTAAATATTTCCTGAAACTTGATGAAAACTTTAATCCCACAGATAAGAGTCAGATCATCTAAAGGGTATAAGTTAACCATGTATGCCCCTAATAACAGAGCTTCAAAATACATAAAGTGCAAACTAATACAATCACAAGGACAAATGGAAAAATCCTTAATGACAGTCACAGAAGTTGCAGTACTTCTCTTTCAGCAAATGATAAAATAAATAGAGATAAAGTCAGCAGGATATAATAGAACTAACAATGCTATCAACACATTTGAATCACATGACATGTATAAAATACTCCACTAAACAACAGAAGAATCTGATTTCTACTTAATTGTACATCAAATACCAAGAAAAATTATACTCTTGGTCAAAAAAAGTCTCAATATGATTAAAATGACTCAGGTCAACACAGTATTTCTTTGATTACAATGGAATTAAATTAGAAATCAGAAAAGAAAAAAAGTAAGCAAAGTCCCCAAAAGTTGAGAAACCAAAGAACACACTTGAAAATAAAACATTAACCAGAGAAGAAATCAAAGTTGAAATTAGAAAATATTTTGAATTGAATGAAAATGAAAACATCAAATATTGAAATTGGAGTGATGCTATCAGAACAGTATTTGTGGGAAATCCACAGCAGGAACACCTGTGCAAAAGAAGAAAAGTTTCAAAGCAGTGACCTCAGCTGCTACCTTAAGAAATAAATAAAGGAAAAAATTAAGGTCAGAGGAAGCTAAAGTAAAGAAATAATAAAGACCCAAGTGGGTTTCAGTGAAATAGAAAACAATAAAATAGAGAAAATCAATAAACTTCAAACCAGGTTTCCTTAGAAGACCAATAAAACTGATGAAACTCAAGCCATAGTGATTTGGCAAAAAAAGAAAACCAAAACAGACTTTATCAGCCTCAGGAATAAGACACAGAACTCTGCTGTAGATCCTAGTTATTAGAAGGATTAAAAGGAGCTATTAAGAAAAACTTTATGCCTGTACATTTGAGAATTAAAAAAAATTTATTTTAATATTATTGGAAAAGGAGAGAGCACTCCCATCTGCTAGTTCACTCCTCAAACATTTTTAATCAATTAATTAATTTTTAAAAGATTTGTTTATTTACTTGAGAATTATTAGTAAGTCCTTTGCCCATTTCTTCATGGGGTTGTTTGTTTTGTTGTTGTGGAGTTTCTTGATCTCTTTATATATTCTGGTTATTAGTCCTTTATCAGTTACATTGTTTGAAAATAATTTCTCCCATTCTGTAGGTTGCCTCTTTACTTTCCTGAGTGTTTCTTTTGCAGTACAGAAGCTTCTCAATTTGATGTTATCCCATTTGTTAATTTTGGTTTTGATTGCCTGTGTCTCTGGGTTTATTTCCAAGAACTCTTTGCTTGTGCCAATATCGTCAGGGTTTTTTCCCAATATTCCCTAATAATTTGATGGTATCAGGTCATAGATTTATATCTTTAATCAATTTTGAATGGATTTTTGTATAAAGTGTATGGTAGAGGTCTTGCTTCATACTCTCTATGTGGAAATCCAGTTTTCCCATCATCACTTGTTGTAGAAACTGTCCTTACTCCAGGGATTGGTTTTAGCTCCTTGGTCAAATATAAGTTAATTGTAGATGCTTGGATTGATTTCTGGCATTTCTATTCTGTTCCATTGGTCTACCTGTCTGTTTTTGTACCAGTACCAAGCTGTTTTGCTGAGGGTGGTGGCAGTGATGGACATACCAGCGACACCTGGTAGTGGGCTTCACAGGCTTCTACATGTCAGTCAGTATAATCTGTGAGGATAAAAATGTTTGAATGCTGATCTTTCTTGGTGTTCCGGAGGCTCTGTCTCTCCTTCAACAGTCATGCACAGAAACTTCATGTGGATCCTTTCCTCTAGCCTGCCACCTCTCCCATGGCAATCTCCGGGCCACCATCTTGGTCATCTCTTGCTACCAGACCAGCCAACATGGCGACTTCTGTTTATCCCCTTAATGCCTAGCAAACAGGGCCACTCATATTTGTCAGAATTGCTGTTAGACTTGGTCAAGTTGCATCTCCAGGCATCCTGCACCCAAGAAGATGTGTATCTATAGGCCTGGCCTACTTCTGAGACAGGACATTTTAGGTAGCATTTCCTGAAAATGCAAAACAATGTGGAGCTAGAACCCTCTTCTCCGATGTGCAGAAGCACCCAAGACGGAGGAGGTAAACCCTGTACTCCAAGGGAGCTGCCAGGACCCTACAGAAGAACTGGAATAGGTCCCTTTTAGATCAGGGTGGGAGCTGCCTGCATAGACTTTACCTCTGTGGCTTCCAGGAGAACCACTTCCTAGATGAGGAGGTGAAATTGGTCCAAAAGACAGATGAGGACTTGACCAGCCCTGGTGGGCAGCATGCCCCCAGACCTGCTGGGTGAGGGTCTTTCCCAAAGGCTTATCCTCAGGCACTCCTGGGAACTTCCAGAGCTCAGGCCTTTGAAGAGCTTCTGCCTGAGCCTCTCCCTCCAAATGGAAACAAAATTAAAAAAAAAAAAAAAAAACTCAATCTCCCAAGTACCTGTGCCATTACCTCCTGATTCCCAGGGTACACATTAGTGGGAAGCTAGAATTGAGAGCAGAGCCCGGACTGGAGCCCAGGTACTCTGATATGGGCTGCTGGTGTCCAAAGCGATGTCTTAGGGGTAGGGCAGATGTCAGTCCAAAAATAAAGATTTTTGCAGAAACAAATGGGTAAATAAGCAAATAGTAATTTATCTGGGGAAAGCCCAAAAACGTGCCACAAAGTAAGTGCTTGGCAATTACTACGTATTAATAAAACATCTGAGTTGCATTATTTTCCACATGCACTTTTTGTAATTTTCAACTCACTCTCTCACAACTAGCACTTTTGTTCTCATGTTCAGAGGTTTTGTTTTTCCTATTCTACCTCTCATGAATCTTCTGTTGACATCTCTTTTTATTCTTACTCTAATACTGCTACCCTAATGTCTTAGGAGACAGTTTACCTACCACTAGATTTCTTTGTCAGTGAAGGTAAAATGTTGTATAATGGTTCCAGATTTTAAAATCAATCCAGTAAATATTTTTTGTTAGAAAAAAAATCATAAAACAGATGAACACAATAATTCACCTTTCAACACACTCTATTAAATGTGTTTTAAGTGATCTGCTTTTATATTAAAAACCTAACACTTAGCACAATTAGTTATAGCATTGAGCTTACTGTCCTTTTTCATTAGTATAAAAAAATGAGGAATAGGGACACTCCTGATTATACTGATCACTAGGACTGATGCCAGGGGAAAAGTAAGCCATTTTGTAATTTCAGTCCTTGCATTTATCACTAAATATGGCTAATGAAACAAAAATAAAACAATCTACTAATTCCTATCTGATTACAGGTAGTATAACTGGGACTCCTATAAGGCAAGATAAAAAGTATCATAATCCTCTTAACTTACACAGGAATGCTGGAACTGGATTGGGAACGGGGGAGAACTGTCCAGTGTGTCAACACAATCCATTCTTTTTTTTTTTAACTTTTATTTAATAAATATAAATTTCCAAAGTACAGCTTATGGATTACAATGGCTTCCCCCCCCCCATAACTTCCCTCCACCTGCAACCCTCCCCTCTCCTGCTCTCTCTCCCTTTCCATTCACATCAAGATTCATTTTCAATTATCTTTATATATAGAAGATCAATTTAGCATATATTAAGCAAAGATTTCAACAGTTTGTACCCACACAGAAACACAAAGTGTAAAATACTGTTTGAGTACTAGTTATAGCATTAATTCACAATGTACAACACATTAAGGACAGAGATCCTACATGAGAAGTAAGTGCACAGTGACTCCTGTTGTTGACTTAACAAATTGACACTCTTGTTTATGGCGTCGGTAATCACCCTAGGCTCTTGTCATGAGTTGCCAAGGCTATGGAAGCCTTTTGAGTTCAACGACTTCGATCTTATTTAGACAAGGTCATAGTCAAAGTGGAAGTTCTCGCCTCCCTTCAAAGAACGGTACCTCCTTCTTTGATGACCTGTTCTTTTCACTGGGAACACAATCCATTCTTAATGCGCTGCATTGGCTTTCCAATGTAGGGGTCACAGGCCAGGAAAATCCAAAGATAAGGTAATGTAATTGTAGTAATTCTTCCAGTTAGGAAGCCCTGTGCAGGCACAAACTAGCCCCCCATTTTCTTCATATTAAATGAAAGAGGACAAGGTCTCGATAACAGTGGTAATTAACAGTGGTTAAGAGTAGCTACAGTCAAATAGCATTTTATCAGTACCATATAGCAATGGCTTTTGTGTATAGTCAAGCATAGAAATAAAAAATGGTTTCAGTTTAATAAACTATTTTGTAGGCGATGTGTGCCATATGCATAAATGAAACATAGCAACAGCTTGCATTGGTTTTATTCAACCTCAGTGAGTCTTATTAAACCAAATTAGGAAATAGAAATAATCAATAATTTTATTATTAATATAGTTACACCTGAAGAGATATGAAACTGCTTTCTTGTATAAAAGCTCATTAATGTTTCAGTACTTACAGTCTATTGTTTTAGAATATTGTGATTTATCATTTATCATGAATAAAAATAATTTTGTATATAATTGTGTCTGAATGCAATATTCTGATCTGTAGCCACTATTCTAGATAGTTTTATTCATTATGCAGTTTAAGAACATATGTCAAATTTTCCATTTTGGGACTTCTGTGTCACCGTGGAAACTTTCCAGGTGTTAAATGTTTGTGAATGATTTTTGGTCATTAGTGAAAAAAACTTTGAATGAAACAAGTACCATCATGACCTATTTCAATGCATATGCAAATTTTGTAAATACTTTCCTAAGATTCAGTGTCCATTTTAGTTTTCTTAGTTTTGTTTCTTTGAGTTAGTTCCTGATGTGGTTTTAATTTTTGTTTCATCTACTACACTTGATCTTTTCAACTCCTCTGCTTCGTCTCTGAAGCAGTTGTGTGGTAGTGGTGAATGGTTGTCCTCATCTGTCTCTGAAGTCAATGGCTTTGATCTGATATTTTATTCAATGCAAAGCTCCAAATAGACAAATATGCTTTCCAACGACATCTGTCGAAGTACTACTTTACTTCTAAAATAATTTCTCACATTGCAATTTTGTCTGTTTCATTTTGTTCATAGTACAGTTTAGATGAGACTAAATTGGCAGAACATTCTTATTTATGAAACATAACCAAAGTATTAAACCAAGTATTTAAAGGTATTAACTTCTCTAATTCACATTATTTATTTTATAAAATTATTTTTATATCTATCATTACAAATATGCATACTTAAAATTTTATTTACTCAATTCAGGGACTGCTTAAATTATTTAAGGATAAAATTACTTAATTTATAGACCCTCAAGAAAATAATTTTAATTCAATAAGTATTTTGATAAGTAAATCCTTTTTTAAATATTTATCTTATTCATTTTAAAGGCTGAATCACAGAGAAAGATTGAGAAAGAGATAGATCTTGCACCTACTGGTTCATTCCCTTCCGAAAAGACTGCCACAGCCAGGGCTGGTCCAGGCCATAGCCAGGAAGTAGGAACTCTAACTGGGCCTCCGATGTGGGTGGCAGGGATCCAAGTACTTAGGCCATGTTCAGCTGCTTTCCCAGCAAATTAGCAGGGAGCAGGCTTGGAGAGAGAGCAGCTGGAATGAACTGGTGCTCTGATATCAGATGACAGCACCACAAACAGCAGCTTAACCTGCTGTACCACAAGGCCTACTCCCAGAAGAGAGTGCTTTGAAGCAACTCTTTTTCATTTTTTTGAGATAATGTATGTATGAGGAAAGTAGACGGGTGTATTTTTTGAATATTCTATAATTATACAGGTTTCAGTAACTCTGCTATGATATAACTCACATACTGTCTAATTCACCCATTTGAAGTTTACACTCACCATCCTTCAGTGGATGCGTAGATGTACGTATCTATCATTGTAATGAATTTTAGAACTTTCTCATACCCCAAAAGAAAACCATGGCAGTTACTTACTGTTCTGCCCCACTTTCATCTTCAGGCCCAGGCAATCTGTACTTGTACAGACGTGCCTATCATAGAACTTTCATATAAAAGAATCATTCACTATGCAGTCATTTGTGACTGATTTCTTTCATGTTGCATAATATTTACAAGCGTTTATATTATAATATGAATCAATTTTTTTCAATTTTTTTTCCTCTGACAGTTACAAGACACTCAGTTTGCCTGAATATTAAAAGGATAATTCCTTTGCCCCAATTGAATGACCAATAAAGACATAAAGGTTCAATTGGCAAAGAGAAAAGGGGATGGCATGTATCACTATTTTACTCATTTTTATTGCTGAATAATATGAATGCTCCATTGTGTGGATATATCATCTTTTGTCTATGAATTTAACAAATGATAAACATTTGAGCTATTACTCTTTTGGCTATTGTGAATAATGCGGCTATGAAATTCCTATACAAGTCTTTGTGCTGACATGTTTAAATTTCCTCAGGTGTGTACCTCAAAGCGAATTGCTGAGTCTTGTGGTAACTTGGTATTTAATATTTTGAGGAGCTGCTTAACTTTTCTGGATTGATTGCACCATTTTCTATTCTCAACAATGACATACAAGCATCCCAATTTCTTTAATTCCTCAGGTATCTTTTGTCATTATCTGTCTTTTTGATTAAGATCATCCCATTGGGAGAAGAAATGTGTCTTCATTGTGATTTGATTTGCATTTCCTCAATTACCGATGAGGTGAATATTGTTCTTTATGTTTATTTGGAGAATTTCTATTCGGATTCATTGCCTATGTTTTAAATTTAGTTATTTATTTTTTGTGATTGACACACTTTTTAAATTAATGAGTGTGGCTCCTCTAAAGATTTTTTTTTAATTGTTGAGTTTGAATTGACTGGAAAAAAATGATTTCCACCCTTGATGTAGAGGCTGGTCTACTTACCTCTAACATATAACATTGATTTCATATAAAAATATTATTATTATTTTATATTTAACTTTAAAATCAGTTATTGTAGCAAAAACATGAGTTAATTAAGCTAAACTATTTAGATAATGTTATCTTCCCTTTCAAAGTTAATATTTATTGGGTAGAAATAGATAGAGAATATTTTAGAAAGCAGAAACTGATGACTGTTTAAAAAACATAGGGCTTGATATTATGAATATTTTTACAGTTCCAAAGGCCTTGGCATTTAGACAATGGCAATATTGTTTGAGTAAAAGTCAGTTTTAAAATGACATTAACTTTTTCCTACTCTGCCTTGGTAATTTTTCTCTGAATGTTTGTGTAGGAAGATTAACAATGTTGTCAACACCAGTTACTTGTCTGAATCTTAAAAATTTGAAATTGGCTGAATGTCACAATAGGAAATAAAAATATTTTCTGTGAGACAACAATATATTCTACCATACGGATCCTGGAAGTGCCTGAAAGAATATGTTTGATTTTTAAATGGCAGCATTCATAGAGTGACATGGTAAAACAAAGTAGAAACACGAAAGACATGGTTTAGAAGAAAACAGCATCATTGATGCATTTTTGAAGTCATTCTTAATGGGTCTCTAAGAATAATACTAATTGTTGTTTTGTAATACAATTATACTCTTGCCCTTTTGTAATTATTTCACTCTAAGAACACTATATTTTAAAAAATTTCAAAACTCACGTATTAATATCTCTTTATATTAAAAATATCCTGCTTAAAGGGTATAACTTTTCTTACAATCTGCACGTTTCCTATGAGCACAGAATTGTGGATCACAGTATTAGGCATATAAGTACTTTATACATGTTTATTGAATGAATTAATTAAATATGGAATACTTATTAATGTTTTTTTCCTAACATAGTCTCTCTAGATATGGCATGGGACTCTGTGGTTGGTCTGTGAGAATAATTGATAAAAAAGAGAGATCCAACCTTTCTCTACTGATTTTCTGGGCATACTTGCAGCTACTAGAGTTGAAGTCTCAGTCTTTTGCTCAGACCCTGTAGATCCCAGCAGTTCCCAGTATCTGCCTCCTCAACATGGACTTTCTCAGATGCATTTATATTCAGGCCTTTTCATAATCTCCATGGGAAAGAAAAAGCAGAGGAAACACATTCACCTTATTACCATTGGGAAGACTGTAGCCAACTATAGAGAATTTGTCCTGTACATCATTCCTGCATGATGCTGAATTTTTTTTTTTTTTTTACTAAATCAGAACAAGTATTTCAGCAAAACTGTGTGACTGTATAAGCCAATGCTGAGAAGTAATAAAAATTGAAAGCAATCTACTGGCAACAAATAATTTATTCCAACAATTTTCTTGTAAGAATGCAAACAATCGTAGACATAAATTAGTATTTTTAGAGGTCTAGTTTTAATAAGCTTCTTTCAGTTCTAGGTTCAGTTAAGAAATTAAATTCTATAGAAAGGAACAAGCATGACAAGAGATCTCATTTCACCTTTATCATGAACAATGTGTTTTTTTTTTTTTCCCTAGCAATACAGAAATGCTGTGGGAGAGATAATTAAAGTAAGTCTGCATTAGAATGATTGAGGAAGTAAAATATGAAGGAGAATTTTCTGGGAGAAAGGACCTTAGAGATGTAATCTAGTGATTACTCACTGTTCTTACTCTGCAGATGAGGAAATTTAAACTCAGAACTGAAAAGACATGGCAAGAATGTATGTGACAGACCAGGCAATAAATCTGAAAAGCAATTACAGTAAAAACTCTCTGCAAAACATCTACCAAGAGAAAATACACAAAAAATTTAACCATTTGTTAACCATTGGGCATACACAAATATCAGAAGATGAAGAGTTTTACTAAAAATCCACCACTGTTGAGACAAAATTATGAGCAAATTGCCAGGGATTCAAATCTACCAGGGACTGGAATAAGAGATGAGAAAGGAAGATAAAGCCTTCCCGTGTGTCCTCAGCAGCAAGATGTGATACATGTTCTGTCAGGGAAAGCACAATGATTTACTCATGACTGACCGATTTCTAACTTAGTGTCAAATTGGTTTTATTTTATTCCATTTCTCTCTCTCTCCTTCTTTCTCACATGTGTCTACACACACACACACACACACATTACTATTTTTGTGTGAATCACTTGAGAATAGATTGTGTATGTTATGCTCTTAACCAGTCAAGATTATATTTCCTAAGAACAAGGGTGTTGTCTTATATAAACACAGTACATTATCAAATTCAGGAAAGTTAACTCTTTGATCTAATCTGCATTTTGTCCTGTACGTATTTAATCATACTATTTTCTAATTTATTAATTGATTGATTTTGAAAAAAAAAAGCAGACCCAAATTAATTACCCTGTTTCCCAGAATAAGTTTATTTCATAAATAAGTCCATTAAATGTAAACAAACAAAACGCAGACCTAAATTTGTAATAAAATATTTAAGTGAATTTTGAAATATTTTTATTCTTTCCTTTATATTTTCTACTTCCTTTTCCTGTTTGAAACCCTTTTGGCAGCAGCCAAACTTAATTTCCTATGAAAATGATGCTGTATGCAGGGAGGAATCAATGTTCGCTTTCAAGAGGGGAATTAAGAGGGTCAAATCTAAGTTTCAGGACAGCAACTATTGTAGTTGTGTGAAGAAGGTCACAAAATGGGGGGACTATAGAGCTTGGGAGATGAAGTTATGAGATCACTGTGATTTTCCAGGTAAGAAATGTTGAAATCAGGTTCATGACAGGAGTACAAAGTGGAGAAAGATAATATCATCTGAACTTGGACAGTGAACAAGAGAAGGTAATAATGCTACATAGTGTTACAGGATTGTAAGATAACACTGTCATTATCTGAAGTAGGTAACAGAGAAGGTATAGCTTTTTAAAGGTTTATTTATTTATTTGAAAGGCAGAGATACTGAGAGGGAGAGAGACAGAGATCTTTCATCTCCTGGCTCACTCCCCAAATGGCGCAATAGTCAGAGTTAGGACAGGGCGAAGCCAGGAGCCAGGAGCTTCATCATGGCTGCAGGGGCCTAAAAACTTGTGCCACCTCCTGTCACTTTCTCAAGTACATTAACATAGACCTGATTCAGAAGTGGAGCAGCCACAACAGAAACCGGTACCCATACGGAATGCTGGCATCCCAGGCAGTGGCTTTACCCACTATACCACAGTGAAGGCATCAGAAGTTATAGATTTTTAAAGAAGATGAATGGCTTGGCTGTGATATAATGAGTTGGAGGTGTTGGTATCATATCCGTGGGGAGAGGTTCTGCACAGTGTGATGACATAAGCAATATGGAGAAAACACAGAATTTTGTACAGGCTCAGTGCTGAGGTAATGGCTTGCACAACACTTCACTGTAGTTATTTTCCTGCAGAACCATCTTCTCCCCTTGAAACCTACATAACTACAAATGCAGGAAACAGCTGTGGATGTTTATGGACTTCTTCACAGATAAGCTAATAGGGGATGCTGAAGCATCATGTTCTTGGTTTTAGATACCACATTTAGTTATGCATTTAGTTATGCAGAACTATTTAAAAATTTAGTCTTCATAAAGACAATGATATTCCAAGGACATTTTGTAATAACATATCATAATGTCTGTAAAGAACTCTGAATATTTAATTTTCCATTATCTCCCTGTGAAAGCTGAATTATTTCTGAGACTATAATATGTGGGAATGGACTGTTTAATATTCACCTCTCATCCCTAATACACACACATGCGCGTACACACACACTATTTTCTTCAGTGAAGCTAAACTTCTATCACTGTTAAAATTGTCTCCATGTAAATAGATTTTATTTTTCCCTGCATACAGTTTCCTGTTGCGCACAGAGAGGAAATATTTTCTCTTGTTACTAACAAATAACACATGCATGGAAGTTGGAAAACCATGTTTGAAAGAGAAGTGAGAATTACTCTCTATTCACTGGGAGACAGAACAGCTTTGATAAGAATACTCAATGCCTCTGATTTTCTTTATCTCATGCCTCATCAATACCTGGACAGGCCATGAGCACATAATTAAGAACCAGCAATAGACCTGAACTAGAAATGATGGTGATAACCTTCCTTTTCAGGTACATTGATGAAGATGAGTGGATTCCTGTGAAAGCCCTGGTATGTTCTCTGGCCAACAATAACAGCTGCCTTGCTAGGACCTGGAGACCACAAAAGTCCTGTTTTCATATAGTCATTCTAACTCCAGTTCTGACACCTGCCTTCACTATCTCTGTGCCATTTTTTTCCCCTCTCTTAGCTCGTCTGGGAAAAGCTGTGATTCACCAATGTAGTTTACTGTGATTATAATATTCCTTTTAATGTTTGTACCATAACCAATCATTATATTAGCTTGTTTCCTGCCAGGTTTCTTCTTTGTTCTCATCTAAGAAGGGTTTATTATTTTCTGGACTCTTACAGGGGAAAAATGCTTTATGACTTCAAGTGTTAACACACAGCATCTTTACTGCAATATTAACACCTTGATTATATTCATTCGTGTGTAGCTTGTCCTTGCAGTGTGCTTGTGTCTGTACATTTTAATTATTTTAATTCCATTGGATTAGATTATTTTCAGTTCTTGAACATGTTGTGTTAATTCTTACTTTTCAGTCTTCTTGTGTGTTTTCATCCATGATCCCTACATACTTCTTCATGTTAAATGCCTCAACTCTCTACAGCTATCTGCATATTTCTTTAATTTTCCAGATTTAACGGATATATTTTGCCACGTTCTCTCCTTTTAAAAAATCATAGTCATCCTTTGTTACTCTGAAATTGTATATTGCTTGCTGTATGTGCTATTTATTGGACAACTAAACTACTTGTACTTTTAGGTTGGCCTTCTAAATAAATCAATAGAATAATGATTAAATCCTTGGACTTTGAATCCTTTTTGCTTTATAGCTGTGGTCTTGAAGTTACCTAAGCTCTTTTAAGTTTGGGATTCTCCATCGTAACATGAGCACAATTATAGAAACCATAGGCTTTGTTATGATGATTAAATGAGATATTGTAAGGGCACTTCAAAAAGTTCGCCGAAAATGGAATTAAATGCCAAGTTTATTTTGTGCAAAAACATTTTTAAATAAAATTATAAGTAACTTTTTTATATTTATTTATTTGAAAGGCAGAGTGAGAGAGGAAGAGACAGAGAGAGAAAAAGAGCTATCTTCTAGGCCAAACGTGGGACCCTGGAACTCCATCTGGGTCTCCCATATGGGTGGCAGGGGTTGGAACACTCAGGCTGTCTTTTCATCTTTCCAAAGCATATTACCAGGGAACTGGATAAGTGGAGTAGCCAGGACACCAACAAATGCTCATGTGGGATGCTGGCATAGTAGGAGGTAGTTTAACAAACTGACACAGCACTGGTTCCACAAAAAAAAAAAAAAGAAAAAAAAATTCAAATAATATAAGGGTCTCTAAAGTTTATAAATTAATAAATTAAATGGTGCTACAGTGTTTGGTAAATGACCACACACCAAGATAAGTTATTTGAAGAATATCATGGTGCATCCTACATAAGACTATTTCAAAGTAAGACATATTTCACGGAAGACTACTAGTGACATTAATAAACGCCATTGCTTATTTTTTTAAAGATTTATTTATTTATTTATTTGAAAATCAGAGTTACATAGAGAGAGGAGAGGCAGAGAGAGAAAGAGAGGTCTTCCATTCAATGGTTCATTCCTCAATTGGCTGTGAGGATCCGAAGCCAGGAGTCAGGAGCTTCTTCCAGGTCTCCCACGTGGGTGCAGGGGCCCGAGGACTTGGACCATCTTCTGCTTTCCCAGGCCACAGCAGAGAGCTGGATTGGAAGTGGCACAGCCAGGTCTTGAACCGGCGCCCATATGGGGTGCTGGTGCTTCGGGCGAGGGCCTTAACTTGCTGCTCCACAGCGCTGACCCCAAATGCCATTCCTTCTTTTTGCACTATCTTAACTCTATCCAGAATTGTTAGGTGTGGGGAGCAACTCGGACTAGACTAAGTTACTGGAATTAAGACTTATTCTATGCATCTGCTCTCCCACAATATGGCGCTGGGAGAGGAGGAAACAGCTTCCGCACAGCTGCCTCCAGTTCAACCAATAAACTGTAGGACCTGCTCCTGATTGGAGGAGAGCAGCGTACTCGGCGTGTGGGCAGCCGAGTTGGGATTGGCGGAGGAGGACTACAAAGGAGGAGAGAGACGGCATGCACCAGGAACATCTAAGGGGAACATCTAAGAGGAACACCTGAGCAGCCCCCGAGAGAGCCGGCCGGCGGTGTGCCACTCCCCCGCGGAAGTGGGGAATGTGGCAGGGGGAACCGCCCTTCCACGGAGGTGGAAGGGACGGTAGCCAACCCGGGAAGAACCAGCAGCAAACCCGGGGAGGGCCGAGCAGACGAAAGAACAGCGCAGGGTCCTGTGTCGTTCCTCCACGAAGACGGGGAGCGACAGTTAGGGATAAATTTGCAGCCAATGGCAAACTTTCTTGCCATTTTTGGGGACTAAAGAAATCAAGCTGGATGGCATTTATATGTTAATTTCATTTCACCTTGCCCAATATCCAGTAGAAGCTACAAATAAGTCTGACTTTTCATGCCATAGGGTTGAAATCCCATGTGTTTGAGAAAAGTTGTTAGGACATTCTCATTGGATACACTCATGGAGAATTCAAAGTGCTGTTTTCAACTCCTTCCAAGGATATAGAAGCAGTGATTGGGACCCATCTCTCTTTTCAGCTTTGTTTTTTGAAGCCAGACCTAGTTTACTCTCTCCTTAAAATTACCAGTACAGGGGCCAGCATTGTGGAGCAGCAGGTTAGGTCACCACCTGTGACACTGAATTCCCATATAAGCATGAGATCAAATCCCAGTTGTTCTACTTCTTATCCAGCTCTCTGGTAATGTGCCTGTGAAGGTAATTAAAGATGGCCGAAGTACTTGAGCCTCTACCACCCTTGTGGGAGACCTGGATGGCATTTCTAGCTTCTGGCTTCAGCCTGGCTGGCCCAGCCCTGGCCATTGCAGACATTTAGAGGAGTGAATCTGTGGATGGAAGATTTCTCTGTCTCTCCCTCTCTCTCTGTCATTTAAAATAAATAAATAGCTAATAGCTAAATTGCCTTAAAAGGCCTCTTCTTGTCTATGTTTCCATCATTTCCATTCTTGGGCTTTAAAGTTGTGCCCAGTCCAGCTTTTTCAAATTCAGCCTCCTTCCCCAGCTTAGAGGATATGTTAGACTCACAAGCAGAGTGCATTGTGGTGGGCACACTCCAAGACAACTAGTTACAGTAGAATGCACTGTGCATCCCAAAGGAAAGGAAGGGCACCTGAGTTCTAATAATTTCCTTCAGTAACTACTTTTCTGACTTTGTGTTCATCATTTAGCCTAAGAATCCACCTCTATATCAGAAAAGTATAAGGATTACTACCTATTCCAACTACTTCAGAAATTTTGGAAAACAAAACATGTTAATAATGGTGCACATATTTGGAAATATGTTTTATAAAGGCCATTGAAATTTCCACTGCTAATAAATTACTTTGCCATAGTGTAGAAGAGACAGAATTCCAAACGAAATGTACCGCATTATTATTCCTATATTTAATGGTTATTTCCAAATAAAATTCAACCAATTTATAGGATATCTAAAATTCTTTCAATGTGTGTATCCACACACAATTCCATTATGTAAACTGTGTCTGAATATCTCAGGTAATCTCAAAAGAAAGGATGGAATTAAAAAGTATTGAGGGCCAGCGCCGGGGCTCAATAGGCTAATCCTCCACCTAACAGTGCCAGAACACCAGGTTCTAGTCCTGGTTGGGGCGCCGGATTCATTCCCGGTTGCCCCTCTTTCAGGCCAGCTCTCTGCTGTGGCCTGGGAAGGCAGTGGAGGATGGCCCAAGTGCTTGGACCCTGCACCTCATGGGAGACCAGGAGAAGCACCTGGCTCCTTCCTTCAGATCAGCCCTGTGTGCCGGCCGCAGCGCACCAACCGTGCCGGCCATTGGAGGGTGAACCAATGGCAAAAGGAAGACCTTTCTCTCTGTCTCTCTCTCTCACTATCCACTCTGCCTGTCAAAAAAAAAAAAAAAAAAAAAAAAAAAAACCTTACTTTTTTTTAACTTTTATTTAATGAATATAAATTTCCAAAGTACAGCTTATGGATTACAATGGCTCCCCCCCCCCATAACTTCCCTCCCACCCACAACCCTCCCCTTTCCCTCTCCCTCCCCCTTCCATTAACATCAAGATTAATTTTCAATTCTCTTTATATGCAGAAGATCAGTTTAGCATATATTAAGTAAAGATTACAACGGTTTGCACCCACATAGAAACACGAAGTGAAAAATACTGTCTGAGTACTAGTTATAGCATTAATTCACAATGTACAGCACATTAAGGACAGAGATCCTACATGAGAAGTAAGTGCACAGTGACTCCTGTTGTTGACTTAACAAATTGACACTCTTGTTTATGGCATCAGTAATCACCCTAGGCTCTTGTCATGAGTCACCAAGGCTATGGAAGCCTTTTGAGTTCACCAGCTCTGATCATATTTAGACAAGGTCGTAGTCAAAACAAACTTACTTTTCAAAACTCAAATGAAATGTGTCATACTTTGCCTACCCTGATTTACTTGATAGATTTATCTATTTGATTAATTTTTGAGAGCAAAATTATTTCTAAACCCTGAATCTCATCAGAAATGTGCCTTTTTCTGATTGACATGCCTTTGATTCATAGGGCAAAAGCATCCACTGACATTATTTAATTTATCATTTTTATTATTATACATAAATCCTCCTCTCCCACCATATACACATGAGTTTCATAAGTTGTAGAATGGATAAGTGGATTTTGTTTCACAATATGTTTTCTTGTCTATGTTGAATAGTTCACAAAGAAAACTATATTATTAGAACATATATGTTATGATATTCCAGCTTGTTATTAGAATATTATACTATTAAGATAAATATGTAATAGAATAGCTAAGGAAATTTAGGGAAAGTCAAATTTCTACATGGTAAAAGATATAACTGCTAAATTATCACTGAATTAAGTTTAATTCAATAAAATTTAACTAAATTGCTATATGTTTAAATTAATGAGTGAATGAATATTTAAAGAGACCATTATTAAATTGAAATGACTAGCAGTAATTGCTGTAGAAAATTTAACACATTTTTCTGGTTTTTTTTCTTGTCTATTTCAGTTTTTCAGGGAAAAGAATCATTAAACTGTCGTAAATGAAAAAGAACCTTAAATCTCTCTTTGTTTCATTTTTCATTACCCATGTTATTGAAAAGAAATGAGGAAAAGGTTGATGAACAAAAACTCAAAGTCTATCCTCTACATTTTGAATTTTCTTCTCAATACTTTTTTTTTTTTTTTTTTTTGACAGGCAGAGTGGATAGTGAGAGAGAGAGAGACAGAGAGAAAGGTCTTCCTTTTGCCATTGGTTCACCCTCCAATGGCCGGCACGGCTGGCGCGCTGCAGCTGGCGCACCGTGCTGATCTGAAGGCAGGAGCCAGGTGCTTCTCCTGGTCTCCCATGGGGTGCAGGGCCCAAGCACCTGAGCCATCCTCCACTGCCTTCCCAGGCCACAGCAGAGAGCTGGCCTGGAAGAGGGGCAACCGGGAATGAATCCGGTGCCCCGACCAAGACTAGAACCTGGTGTTCTGGCGCCGCTAGGTGGAGGATTAGCCTATTGAGCCGCGGCGCTGGCCTGAAAAGTAAGTTTTACTGGAACCCTATCATGCCTGTTTGTTTATCTGCTTTCTGTACTACAATGGCAGAGTTGAATAGCTATCACCATGACTGCAGCATCCACAAATTGTAAAATATTTGCTACTTGACCCATTACAGAAAAACTTCACTGACATTTAAAATTGGTTTTGTACTTAAAAATCAAACAGGGGGTATAGCATGTTAAGCTGCTGCTTATGGCACTGCACTGGCATCCCATGTCAGAATGCCAGTGTTTTTTTTTGTTGTTGTTGTTTAAGGTTTTATTTATTTATTTGAGAGGTAGAGTTAGAGACAGAGAGAGGGAGAGACAGAAAGGTCTTCCATCCTCTGGTTTACTACCCAAATGGCTGCCAACGGCTGGAGCTGGGCCTATCTGAAAGCAGGAGCCAGGAGCTTCATCCAGGTCTCCCATGTGGGTGCAGGGGCCCAGGCACTTGGGCCATCCTCCACTGCTTTCCTAGGCTATAGCAGAGAGCTGGATCAGAAAAGGAGCAGCTGAGGCATGGAAAGCCAAGACACTCTGGCAAAAGATCTCTGCGAGTGAGATCCCAGTGGAAAGAACAGGTCATCAAAGAAGGAGGTACCTTTCTCTGAAGGGAGGAGAGAACCTCCACTTTGACTATGACCTTGTCTAAACAAGATAAGAGTCGGAGAACTCAGAGGGCTTCCATAGCCTTGGAAACTCATGACTGGAGCATAGGGAGATTACTGATGCCATAGACAGGAGTGTCAATTGGTAAAGTCAACAACAGGAGTCACTGTGCACTTACTCCTCATGTAGGATCTCTATCCTTAATGTGCTGTACATTGAGATTTAATGCTATAACGAGCACTCAAACAATATATTTCACTTTGTGTTTCTATGGGGGTGCAAACTGTTGAAATCCTTACTTAATGCATACTAAACTGATCCTCTGTAAAAAAAAAAAAAAAAAAGAAAGAAATTATCAATTCCCAACTTGACTCTCACTGGGATTAAACATGACAATAGGTCTGCTCTGATTTCATCATCATTTAAAAAAAATCATCTATTATTTTTCACTTTATGTTTCTGTGTGGGAGCAAACTGTTGAAATCCATACTTGATGTATACTAAGCTGATCTTCTGTATATTAAGATAATCAAAAATGAATCTTGATGTGAATGGAAGGGGAGAGGGAGTGGGAAAGGGGAGGGTTGTGGGTGGGAGGGACGGTATGGGGGGGAAGCCATTGTAATCCATAAGTCGTACTTTGGAAATTTATATGCATTAAATTAAAGTTTAAAAAAAAAAAGAAAAGAAAAGGAGCAGCTGGACAGGAACCATTTCCCATATGGGATGACAGTGTTGTAGGTGGAGGCCTAGCCTACTATGCTAGCGCTGGCCCCTCAAAATGCCAGTTTGAGTCCTTGCTGCTCCACTTCAGATTCAGTTCCCTGTTAACGCGACTGAGAAGGAAGTGAATAATGGTTCAGGTGTTTGAACGCCTGCCACTGATGTGGGAGACTAGGATAGAGTTTCTGGCTCTTGGTTTTAAAAGTATGGCCCTGACCCAGCTATTGTAGGCATTTGGGGAGTCAACCAGGATATGGAAGATGCCTCTCTCTCTCTCTCTCTCTCTCGTCGTTCTCCCTGTTTCTGCTTCTCTGTCAGTCAAATAAATAAGTAATCTTTAAAAAGTGTTGAAATTGAAAGTAATAATCATAAAAATTTTAAGTAATTGTTAAAAATCAAGCAGACAGCAAACTTTATCTTCCTTCAATGTGAAAGAAAATTCAATGATGATTCATTCCAGTTTATCTGGCTATATTTTAGATTTTTTTGTCTATTATGTGCAAAAAACTGGGAAATACACTGTGTCTCCAACTTACCTACCTAGCATGTGGGAATATCTCTTTTAGTGCATTGCCTTTTGAATATAATTCCAAAATGAATGGCAGTGAATGCCTTCCTAAATGCCATGAATGCCATAAATATCTCATTGCTAGTTGTTATCCATGTTAGCAATTGCTTGCTCATTCTTGAGCAAGGAAATGTTTGAATTATTTTGTTAACATTTTAAGAGGAAAAAAAAGCCACAAACATGCTCATCTCAATTAGCTAAAATTCAGTTTATCTTTCTAATATTTTAAATAATATGATAGCTAGATCTGGGGAAATATAAATCTGCATTAGAGTTGGTCTCAATTTTTCTTATTTTCTCCTACTCCTACTTCCATAAAGTACAGTGGAGATTATTTTTGCCCATGATAGGATCATAGTATTATTGAAATTAGCTAATGTCCATTTTTGAGAAAGACAATCTATGATGGTGGCTCTACTAATTATACATTCTCTTTTAGAAATAAAAACTATACTTACATGAAGTTTTTGTGAGATTGTTGCAGGATAGAAATGGCCCCATCAGTATTTGTTAATGGAGTTGTATTGTGAGATAGGGAAGAAATTGTCCCCAATTTAGCTATTCAGAGCTTTTTGAGTGCAAGTTGATGGAAGTCTGAGAGTGTAACAGAGAAAGATAAGTAGTAATATATCAGGTACAATTTAAGTGAATGGCTTTTGATATTAAAGTGAATCTCTGAATGAAAGTACTCCAGGGAGAGACAGATACTGGAATAGGCTCTCACATTGATAAGCTTCTGAGCACATCTGCACCTTAATGCATTTGGAATGGTTGTGGGGAATTCTTAGAGCCCTTTGGTATCAGGGATTTTTACTTACATAAAATAGAAAATGCTAGTTATGTTTTAAAATAGATTACTACCATCCTATTAATTATTTTGAACTCTAAATGACATTAAGACACAGCTTTACTTCTAATCATTGCAATATAGTAAATATTTAAACAGAGTTACAGGCATCCAAATTACTGTTTGCAAATACAAAGAATTTGAAAAAATATTTCAATTTTTCTAACATTCAATATTTTCTATACCTTATATCTACCAATTCAGTGTTTTCTATAACTTATATCTATCAGTCACAGCTATTCTGCGTCTTTTATTCCCTTCTGTCATATTACTCAAAATATCACAAATATTTATATTTTTACTGTTATCAGTAGTTTAGCCTATGATAAGCTTATTGTTGATTTTAGATAGTTACATTACCACTGTGTTTTCCTTCACAGTGCCTTTTATATATTTATATGTATTGATTAAGCAAATAAAATACAAAATTTAAATAAATACACAGGAAAATGTAAGCTCCCTGTATACCTTTCAGAGGCTATCTGGTTATTTTTCCTAGAAATAATCACTGTTGTCATTATCATTTTCTCCTGTTCTCCCAGCATTGGACTAGGCATATGCAAGCATTTTCTCAGATATTCTTTTCTTTTTAAAGATTTATTTATATATTTGAAAGAGTTACAGAGAGAGGTAGAGATACACACAATGAAAGAGAGGTCTTCTATACTCTGGTTCACTCCCCAAATGGCCACAATGGCCAGAGCTAAGCCTATCTGAAGCCAGGAACCAGGAGCTTCTTCCAGGTCTCCCATGTGGAAGGACTTTGGCCATCCTACACTGCTTTCCCAGGCGCATTAACAGAGAGGGAAGTAGAGCAGCCAGGACTTGAACTGGCACCCAAATGGGATGCCAGCACTTCAGGCATGTGCTTTAACCTGTTGTGCCATGGCTCTGGCCCCAGATATTCTATTTTGTAACACAAATAAAATAATGTTTTTCACACAGTTCAGGACTTTGCACTTTTACCATACTAATAGACTTATGAAATTATTTCCTATCAACTACTTTTAATAAATTTGTAATATTCCATTATACAAATATACTAAATATTTTTAAATGATTTATGTGTTTATTTTAAAGTCAGTTACACAGAGAGAGGAGAGGCAGAGGAAGAGAGAGAGGTCTTCTGTATGCTGGTTCACTCCCCAATTGGCCACAATGGCCAGAGCTGTGCCAATCTGAAGCCAGAAACCAGGAGTTTCCCCTGAGTCTTCCCACATGGTTGCAGGGGCCCAAGGACTTGGGCCATCTTCTACTCCTTCCCCACGCCGTAGCAGAGAGTTAGATCAGAAGTGAAGAAGCTGGGAGTTAACCTGTACCCATATGGGATGCTGGCATTGTAAGCGGCAGCTTTACCTGCTATGCCACAGCGCTGGACCTCTAAAATATTTTTAACCAGATCTCACATGAAAGTTTTATCTAACCTTTTGTTTTTCTTCCTCTTTATATACCTTTTGTGTATGTATGTTTGTGTAAGTTGTAGAGTTGGTTGGGAGGTCTCAAATACAGAATCAGTACTATTCTCTTCATCTCACATTATTGTATTTGACTTTGTAAGTCAGTCACTGTATTTTATTTTCCTTTTCTTCCACCATCCTTTATGCTCAAGCCCATTTCCTCCTCACTTCTCCTTCACCAAAGGTGTCACTAGAATGTGTGTGGTATTTTTTTCTAGGTGCATATACATACATATATATATATATGTATTAATAAATTATATTGTTTGAGCACATGGTCACTGCTTCTGAGCTGCCACATGATACTTTTTAACATATTCATTTTTTAAGAAATGAGCACTTGTATTTATGACGTCAGCCATCACCCAAGGCTCTTGGGTGCCAACAGCTGCGAAGGCTATGGAAGCCTCTTGAGTTCATTAAATCAACAACAGGAGTCACTGTGCACTTACTCCCCATGTAAGATCTTACACACAAACCATCCCATCTCCTACTCCCTCTCCCACCCCATTCTTCATAAAGATTCATTTTTAATTATCTTTATATGAAGAATATCAACTCTATACTAAGTAAAGATTTCAACAATTTGCACTCACACAGACAAAGTATAAATAGTCTTTTAACAGCACTTTATACTTTGTGTGGGAGGGTGGTTATGGGGGGAAAAGCTGCTGTAATCCAAAAGTGGTACTTTTGAAATTTATATTTATTAAAAAAAAGTTTTCTGAAAAAAAAAAAAAGAGAGATGAACACATATAGGCAGCACTGTGGTGCAGCAGGTTAACGCCCTGGCCTGAAGCACCGGCATCCCATATGGGCGCCAGTTCGAGTCCCGACTGCTCCACTTACAATCAGCTCTCTGCTATGGGCTGGGAAAGCAGTAGAATGTGGCCCAAGTCCTTGGGCACCTGCACCTGTGTGGGAGACCCGGAAGAAGATCCTGGCTTCTGGCTTCGGATCTGCGCAGCTCCAGCCATTGCAGTCGATTGGGGAGTGAACTATCCAATGGAAGACCTCTCTCTCTCTCTCTCTCTCTGCCTCTCCTCTCTCTGTGTAACTCTGACTTCCAAATAAATAAATAAATCTAAAAAAATAAATGAGCACATATATTGCTTAAAGCTTTCATAATCAAAATAATACCGTATCAAACAGTTTCATACATACTTCTGTATGGATCTATGAATGAGTGTTTCTTCATTCAAGTGTAAGCATTCCTGGGGCATACTCATGGTTACTGTGTTCTTCAAATCATTGCATACATAAACCCTGTCATCTAAAACAAATAGAGTTCCTGTTTCCTCATATCCTTGTCAACATTTAGTCTCACACAGCTTTCACTTCATTTTTTTTTTATTTTTCAAAGATATATTTATTTATTTGAAAGGCAGAGTGACAGAGGGAGAGAGAGAGGGAAAGAGAAAGATATCGTCCATCTGCTGGGTCACTTCCTAAATGATATCAATGGCTGGGACTGGTTCAGGCTAAAGCCAGTAATCTAGAACTCCAGAAGGGTCTCCCATGTAGGTGATAGCGTCCCATGTACTTGGGTCACCTTCTGCTGCTTTCTCAGGCCCACTAGTAGGAAGCTGGATGGGAAGTGGAATAACAGTCCCAGAATCAGAGGTGGTGGTCCAATCTGCTATGAAGTGCTAAGCTATGAAGTGATAAGATTATTGTACACTGTATATTGCTGGTCATTAAAAATTTAAAACATTTAATTTACAGATAACTCTGTACTGCCATGTTTATTGTGGCCTTGTTCACAATAGCCAAGAAACAGAATTAACAGTTGTCAACCAACTATGAATAGATAAAGAAAATGTGGTATATATACACAATGGGATAGTATTCAGGAATAAAAAGATCGAAATCCTGTCATTTATCAAATGGATGAGCCAAGATGATATTCTGGTGGGTAGACTAAGAAAGGGTCAACAGGACAAATACCACATGACCTCATGCTTATATGGACTTTACAGAGTTGATCTCATTGAAATCAAAAGTCGAACAGTGGTTCCCAAATAGTGGGGATATGCGGGGAAATATCAGCTAATGGGCAAAGTTAAATAGGATGAACCAGGGTTGGTGATCAAATGCAAACTAGTGTGACTATAGTTAGCAATAATGTATCTTATATTTGAAGACAGCTAGGTGAGAATTTTTAATGTTCTTGCCACAAAAAAATGATAAATGTTGAGATGATGAATATGCTTATCACTCTAATTTGACCATTGCACAACTTATACAAGTAACAAAATATTACATTGTATCCCATAAATAGACATGTATAAGGGCCTGCACTATGAGGTTACAGGGTAAAGCCACTACCAGCAGTGCTAGCTTCCCATACGGGTGCCAGTTCAAGTCCCAGTTGTTCCACTTCTGATCCAGCTCTCTACTATGGCCTGCAAAAGCAGTAGGAGATGGCCCAAGTCCTCAGGCCCCTGCACCTGTGTGGGAGACCCGGAAGAAGTTCCTAGCTCCTGGCTTCAGATCTGTTCAGCTCCTGTAGTTGCAGCCATCTGGGGAGTGAACCAGTATATGGAAGACCTCTCTCTCTCTCTCTGCCTCTGCCTCTCTGTAACACTGCCTTTCAAATAAATAAATAAATCTTTAAAAATTAGAGTTTTTTTAAACTTTTATTTAGTAAATATAATTTTCCAAAGTACAGTTTATGGATTACAATGGCTTCCCCCCCCCATAACTTCCCTTCCACCCACAACCCTCCCATCTCCCTCTCCTCTCCCATTCCATTCACATCAAGATTCATTTTCAATTATCTTTATATACAGAAGATCAATGTAGTATATATTAAGTAAAGATTTCTTCAGTTTGCACCCACACAGAACGCAAAGTGTAAAATATTGTTTGAGTACTAGTTATAGCATTAATTCACATTGGACAACATATTAAGGACAGAGATTCCACATGAGG
Source organism: Oryctolagus cuniculus (assembly GCF_051225735.1). Classification (NCBI taxonomy): domain Eukaryota; kingdom Metazoa; phylum Chordata; class Mammalia; order Lagomorpha; family Leporidae; genus Oryctolagus; species Oryctolagus cuniculus. The sequence goes on from NC_142874.1 coordinate 35,420,057, forward strand.
AGTAAGTACACAGTGACTCCTGTTGTTGACTTAACAATTTTACACTCTTGTTTATGGTGTCAGAAATCTCCCTAGGCTCTAGTCATGAGTTTCCAAGCTATGGAAGCCTCTTGAGTTCGCTGACTTCGATCTTATTTAGACAAGGTCATAGTAAAAGTGGAAGTTCTCTCCTCCCTTCAGAGAAAGGTACCTCTTTCTTTGATGGCCTGTTCTTTCTACTGGGATCTCATTCACAGAGATCTTTCATTTAGTTGTTGTGGTTGGTTTTGTTTTTTTGTTTTTGTTTTTTTTTGTTTGTTTGTTTGTTTGTTTTTTGCCAGAGTGTCTTGGCTTTCCATGCCTAAAATACTCTCATGGGCTCTTCAGCCAGATCTGAGTGCCTTAAGGGCTGATTCTGAGGCCAGAGTGCCGTTTAGGACATCTGCCATTCTGAGTCTGCTGTGTATCACACTTCCCATGTTCGATGGTTCTCTCCCTTTTTTATTCTATCAGTTAGTATTCACAGACACTAGTCTTGCTTGTGTGATCCCTTTGACTCTTAGACCCAACAGTGTGATCAATTGTGAACTGAAATTGATCACTATATCTCTCAATAAAAAGCAAAAATTAATAAATGAACTATCTTCATATGTTTTCTAATCTGTGAACTTTCATTTTCTATTCAACACATCTTATATATTTGTTTTAATTTAGAATTCAATTTTTTTAATTAGTGAGACTCATATTCTAGATGACATCATGTTGTTGAATTTTTTCCTTTCAATATATTTTTCTAATGTTTCTTTCAAATCTATTAATTGCAGCAAAATCATTATTTTTTCTGTCCTTATATCCACCAATATTTCTCCTTATGATAAATACTTTTATTTATTCTATTGTATTCTATTGTTTAAATGAACTTTAAGGTATCATATTTTACATTTTCATAGACTTAAGACATCACAATTTCCCTTGTGTGAGGTCTAAGATGTAAAATCCAACTGAATTTTTACCCATAATGTTCTCATTTTGTTAACTTCATTTTTTAAAACAATTTGTGTTTTGCTCCCTCCTCTGTGGGTCCATCTATAACCATACTGACCAATCTGGCTATGTTCGTTTGTAATGTTCTATTTTGTCTGTTTTCTACTTTTTCTGTTTGTATTCACATCATGGTTTTTATTTTATGGCTTATGTTATATGTCTTACTTTCCAGTGATATAATTACATTATTTCATGTTAATAGTCTTTTATACTGTAGTATCAGTAGGATCTGGGTGTTATTTATATATTAATTTCCTCTTTTTTCTTTATTAGTCTGTCCCAAGGTATATCAATTTTATTAATTATTTTAAAAGTTTTAGTTTTTGGCTTCACTGATTATTTTCTGTTATTTTTCAAGTTTTAAAGATTCATTTACTTATTTAAAAGGCAGAGTTAGAGAGAGAGAGAGAGAGAGAGAAAGAGAGAGAGAGAGTTGCTTCACTCCCTAAATAGTCACAACAGCCAGGCCTGAGCTGGGGGAAGCCAGGAGCCTGGGACTCCAATTAGGTCTCCTACCTGGGTGGTTGGGGCCCAAGTACTTAGGCCACATCTGCTGCTTTCCCATCACACTAGCAGGGAGCTGGAAAGCAAGGGAAGCAGCTGTAACTGGAACCAGCTTCTTAACCTGCTGCACCACAACAGCAGGCCCATTTTGTTTTTTAACATTATCGATTTACCTCCTACTCTTTATTATTTGTTTCCTGTTGCTTGCTTTGGGTTTAATGTGCTCTTCTTTTTAGAGTTTTTAAGGTGGACTTACTTAAATGATTTGGTGTGTTTTGTTCTGACAGAACCATTTAATGTTAATCTAGCTATTCTGCAGTGAATTCCTCAGGTTGTCATTTCTTAACATACATTTATTTGCAGAAAAAGCATTTCACCTTCACTGTTAAAACACCCTTTCTCTAGGTATGGAGATTTGGGTTGACAGGTTTTGGTTTTCTATTTTTCTTTCAGAAATTTAAAGATGCCACCCCACAGTATTCTCACTCATACACATTCTGATAATGTTATTGTAATTTTGTGATTGTTTCTCTGTATGGGATAAGTTTTTTTCTCTGGCAGTTTCAACATTTCCTTGTTATTTTTTCAGCAGTTCAGATAGGTTATGACTATATGTATTTTGGTTACTTCAGTCTCTTAAATCTCATTTATTTGTCTTTAATTGTTTTTGGAAAATTGACCTTTCCAAATATTTCTTCCTTCTTAGGCATTCTCTTGTCTCCTTCTGGGCATTCAATTAAAAGTATTTAGATAACAGGAAATTGCTCTGTCTTCATTTTTTCCCCTTTATGTTTAAATTTTGGTGATTTCTATAGACTCATCTTCAAGTTCACTGACTCTTTCCTCTACCTGGCCAAGTCTATTACTGTACTTGCTGCAGGAATTCTTTATTTTTTTAAAAAAAGAAACATTACTCATGGCTGAGGAAGAGGAAGAGGGAGACGGGGAGGGAAAACTCTCACATCTGCTGGCTCATGCTCCAGATGCCTGCATAGAAGACAGAAAACGGGAGCTCAACCCAGGTCTCCTTTATGGGTGGAGGGAATGCAATACTTCCACAGTCATTGCGGCCTCTCAGGGTCTGTGTTAGCAGGAAGCTAGAATCAGAAGCTATAGCTGGGGATGGAACCCAGGGACTCTGACGTGGGACACAGGTGTCCTAACCAGCATCTTAACTGCGGGGCTAAATGCCTTCGGCAGAAGTCCTCAGTGTAACTTTCCTTATGCCCTAGGATTGACAGGCTTCATTTTTCTGCATAAGGCATTTACTTCTTTGGGAGGCTTGGGAGCCAGCAGGGAAGCAGATTTCTTCTCTTTCCTGCAGTGGTGGCTAATCCCCCACTCCGTTTTTCACTGACAGGGAGGTTCTCTTGTCTCTTGCCCTATCATCAAATTTTCCTCGACACAGTCACTAGGGGGCCCTGGAAAGAGCTTGTGTGAAAATGCAAATTCCACTTGTGTCTGGGGCTACCAGCAGTTTTATGTTATGCTGGTCCACACAAAGTCTGTGGCTGTTTTTTTAAAATTTCAGATAATTCCTTCTTACTGCCTAGTCTGATGTTTCTGTCTTCCTCCTGCTTCTGCCATGGACAAGACTGTTCATACTTTTCTCTCCTGCAGTGAGTGGCATGCCCCTATTTGAATTGCCAAGCTACTTGGTTACTAGATGACATCCGTTTTTTTTTTTTTTTCATATGTTCAAAAAGTTTTATGATTTTTTAGCTTATCTGGCTTCTTGTATTATTAGAGTGAGAACAGTTGTCTTTTCAGCTCTCCAAATCTTATGTGTAAGAACCCTCATTCATTTTTTTTGGGTGGTGGGGAAATAGTTTGCCACCTGGAAGCAAACTTTCTCACTTATACCTAAGAATACTTTCATTACATTTATTTGGATATAATATTTTTAAGATTCATGTATTTATTCGAAAAGTAGAGTCAGAGAGAGGTGGAGGCAGAGAGAGAGGAGAGAAGTCTTCCATCTGCTGGTTCACTCCCCAAATGGCCACAAGGGCTAGAATTGTTCTGATCCAAAGCCAGGAGCCAGGACCTTCTTCTGGGTCTCCCACGTTGGTGCAGGGCCCAAAGACTTGGGCCATCTTCTACTGCTTTCCCAGGCCACAGCAGAGAGCAGGATGAGGAGTGGAGCAGCCAGGACTTGAACTGGCACTCATATGGGATGCCGGCGCTGCAGGCAGTGGCTTTACCCGCTGTGCCAAAGCGCCAATACACACCTCATTCATTTTCTTTTTTTTAAGATTTATATATTTATTTATTTGAAAGAGTTACACAGAGAGAGGAGAGGGGAGAGAGGTCTTCTATCCGATGCTTCACTCCCCAATGGCTGCAATGGATGGAGCTGTGCCAATATGAAGGCAGGAGCCAGGAGCTTCTTCCAGGTCTCCCACGAGAGTGCAGGGGCCCAAGGAGTTGGTCCATCTTCTACTGCTTTCCCAGGCCATAGCAGAGAGCTGGATCGGAAGTGGAGCAGCTGTGACTCGAACCAGCGCACATACGGGATGTCAGCACTTCAGTCCAGGGCGTTAACCTGCTGTGCTACAGCGCCGGCCCCTACCTCATTCATTTTCGTTATGAGATTTAGATGAATTGTGTTTAGTTGCAAAAATTATTATATTTTATGGTAGCCTTGAAAATTTGTAAGTTGACTGAAGAGAGTTAACATATCCTGATGTGAACTCTTTCTATTTACATCTTATGATGTAAAGTTTCAAAAAAAAGTCCAAATCTTTTTGCAACCTTTTGTTGCATTGAAATTTTTCATCATGTACATCTTGTATGTTTCTTAAGTTTATTTATCCAAATTTTAAATTTATTTTTCTTTTATTTCAAATGGATAATGTCTTCCAACCGGTAGTTACTTGTTGTGAAGATTACTGATTTATATACATGCATATTTCACTTTGTATATAGCCTTATTAAATTCTTGTTGTTTATAATGTTTTTCAGCTGATTCTTTTTCCCCCGAAAGATATCACATATTCTAGACATATTGAGAATATAATCTGCCTGTTTCAATTTTCATATTCCTTTGTCCTCTGATCTAATTGCAATGACTAAAATATCCAGAAGAAATTAGTTATAATGGCAATAAAGGGCATATTTGTCTTATTTTTTATTTCAGTATCTATGGAAATTTTTTATTCTTTTTTTATTTAATTGACAGATAGAGTTAGACAGTGAGAGAGACAGAGAGAAAGGTCTTCCTTCCATTGGTTCACCCCCAAATGGCTGCCAAGGCCGGAGCTACACCCATCCGAATCCAAGAGCCAGGTGCCTCCTCCTGGTCTCCCATGCGGGTGCAAGGGTCCAAGAACTTAGGCCATCTTCCACTGCCTTCCTGGGCCACAGCAGAGAGCTGGACTGGAAGAGGAGCAACCAGGTCTAGAACCTGGCGCCCATATGGGATGCCAGTGCAGCGGGCAGAGGATTAACCAAGTGAGCCAAGACACCGGTCCCCCTAAGGAAATTATTATTTAATTTTTCTTCATTGACTCTCTTGATATTTAAAGTTATATAAATATAAACTATAACCTTTAACATCCTAGAATTCTTAAAATAAATTACAATTCTCATGATATGCTGTTATTTAAATATGTTCTTGGATTCTGTTTGCTTTTATTCTTCCTTTCATAATCTTGAATGAGAATGATTTCTACAGTTTTCCTGTCCTGTCCTTGTTCTTGGGTTCCAGATCCATATTACATTCATTTCCAAAAGGGTGTTTGAGTTCTCTCTAGTGTTAGAATTCACTGTACAATAGCTTGAAATTTTGACTTTGGGGAATAGTAGCCTCACTGTGTCATTAACTAGGTTACTCTTAGTCTGTAAGTATTGTGTATTCTTTCTGAGTTTAATTTTAATTTTAAAATTAAAGAGTAGAGCAAAAGACTATCCTGTTACTCTGTTAATTTATTTTATATCCATAATTATTTTCCCAAAAATATTTCAGCTTTTTGTGTTTGTACTTTTTGTTTCTTTTCTGGATTCACTGTGTTTTAAGAAAATAATTCTTACTTTTAAAATTATATTCTTAAAAAGTTTGTATATTGATTAGCTTCATCTATTTACTTCAAAAGATTGTTTTTATAACTTTATTACATGCTTTATTTACTTTACAATTTTGCATATGAATGTGGCATTTACAGCTATGAGTATTTTTCTGAGTCATGCTTCAGTTGTATTACATGTTTGTTAAAATCTACTAAAGTATTAACTTGTATTTTTCAGAAATTATTTTTTATGACAAGTAAATATTTTATTGAAAAAATTAGCATTCAAGTGCTTTAATCACTTTAGAGACACCATATATAATTGCTAAATTAAAATAATCTGTCTAATATGACAAGACACTAAATATACACAGGGGAAATGGGTTTTCCTTTCTTTTGAAAGAAGGCAGCACTTTTCTTGAAAGGAACATCAATATAGAAATGAGTCAATGAAAAGTTCTAAACTTGATTCATTTCCCCTTGCTATTAGCTGGTTTAAATACCCGTAGATTGAAACACTGACTTCTGTTCCAATCAATCGCTTAAAAATTTGGAAAACACAAGCGGTTTGTTCCTGTTCCAGTCTACAAGTATCTGTCAGCTTGACAATGACGTGCCCTGCTGTGCTTTACTTGGAAGCTAGGCATGTCTACAGATTCATAACAGGTAGTTAAATGATTTCATGGGAGCTCTGATGACAATGGGAAAACAAGTCCATTTTTCATGACAGATGCTCTCTTTATTCACCTTGGTGATAATTCGAGGATCAAGAAAATAAATTTTAACATTCTCAGTTGGATGCTTCGTTTATGATTTGAATGTGTAACAAACTTGACATTAGAACTGACAAGCAGAGGGAGAGTGAGCCCACTGACAACTGTTGTCTTTTGGGTGAATGTGATTATTGTGACATTTCCACCTACAGTTTCAGTGAATGTATGCCAGAATTTTGTTCATCTATACATTCCTACTATGTTTCTCCTCTTTGTTTACTCCATGTCTGACCCCCATATGGGGATCTGGATAATAACAATGACAGAAGCTAATGTACAGAGTATTTGCCATGTACAGCTTTTTTGAAGTGTTTTACATCTCTAACTCATTTAATCCTCACAGCAAACACGTGTGTTAGGTACTACTAATTTAGTAATGCCTTCCTAACCATGTTTAGTCCCTAATCCCTGGAACCTTTGAATTTCTTATGTTACTGGCAAGAGGAAATTAAAAAATTGATTCTTAACTGGATAGGTTATCGAGAACTATCCAAGTGGACTCAGTATAATCACAAGGTCTAATTTATTTTTTAAGATTTTTATTTATTTACTTGAGTTACACAGAGAAAGGAGAGGCAGAGAGAGAGTTCTTCCATCCATTGGTTCACTCCCCAAATGGCCACAACAGCCTGAGTTATGCCAATCCAAAGCTGGGAGCCAGGAGCTTCTTCCTGGTCTCCCATGTGAGTGCAGGGGCCCAAGGACTTGGGCCATTTCCTGCTGCTTTCTCAGGCCATAGCAGAGAGCTGGATCAGAAGAGGAGCAACTGGGACTCAATCCAGTGCCCACATGGGACGCTGGCACTGCAGGCAGCGGCTTTACCTGCTATTCCACAGTGCTGGCCCCCATCACAAGGTTTTTAAATGTGACAGTTTTGAGAGAGAGAGAGAGAGAGAGAGAGAGAGAGAGAGATTTGAAAGAAATGCACTATATACTCTGCAAATGGAAGAAAACATGCCAGGTAAAGAATGCAGGGCAGCTTCTACAAACTGCAAAGGCAAAGAAACATGTTCTCCTCTGAATCTGTTGCTATTGTTGTAACACAATTCCTCAGACTGGGTAATTTATAAACAACAGAAATTTATTTCTCACACATCTGGAGGCTGGGAAGAACAAATTCAAGACACTGGCAGATTGTGTTTCTGGTGAGGGCCCATTCCTCACAGGTGGCACTCTCATGGTATCACATGGCTAAAGAGGGGGAAGTACCAAAACTAGGCACTCTGATGCCTCTCTTACAAGAGTGCTAATCCCATTCATGAGGACAACCCTCAAGACCTCTTCACTTCCCAAATGGGCTCACCTCTTACAACCTTCAACCTATGATTTAAACTCTAGCATACGGATTTTGGAGGGACACAGGTATTCAAACCAAGGCACTAAGGTTAGCCCAGTAATAGCCATTTAGACTTCTAAACTCCAGGTTCACATAATGAATTTATATTATTATAAACTACTGAGTTTAAGGTAACAATTTACAGCAGTAATAGTAACCTAAGGCTGTGATATTCCTTCTTTGACAGTCTTGGAAAAATAAACAGGTTGATTAATGTAAATTGTTCCAGAAAATTTAGCTGTTCACAGGCAGATCTGGGGATTAAATCTGAGTGATGTGGCTCTACAGACTATATTATTGTTGTTTTTTGAAGTGAGATTTCTTAAAATATCAATTATTTACAGCAAAACCCTTCTTATTGTGATAAATGCATATGGCCATATAACCAAAATCAAAATGAAGTGATAAAATAGTTCCATTAGCATGAAACGTTCTCTTGTATTTCCTTCGTAGTCAGAAATTCTCACCACCCAAATGTCGGGAAACCACTGACCTATTCTTTTATTTGTTTGTTTCCACAATTTTGTCTTTTGCAGATTGTTGCATACATGGGAAAACAGTTGTATGAATGGCAGGTGATTCATCTCCACACACAGAAATAAAGAGTTTGACATTTGACAAAGTTTTCAAAACTAATTACTAATGGGTACACTGCTGGGTACAATGAATTGACCAAATGTACACAACAATTTGAAAAGTGTTAATTCCTAAAAACTGGTAAGAGTTTTGAAACAGTGTTGTGTCTGTTCATCTCCTTGGGACTGTTCTCATCCCCATGCGTACTCAGATGGCAAGAACCCTGGTTTCACAAATTGTGGGTGGCTGCAAAAACCAATGGCTTTGCTATCAAAGTGGGCAGAACTGACTCAATGCAGGAGAGGAGTCAAAAACCCTAAGTTCTGCTGATTAAAAGTAGTATTAGATACAGTTGGTAGTGAGCAGTAAATACCTTCCAGCCAGCAATTTTATGGGGAGATTCTGAAAAGGGGGTGGCAGAGAAGGATTTAGATTAGCGCTCCACAACCACTGGCTACCTCAGAGAGAAATTGTGAATGTGCAGGAGAGATCAAACAAACCACCATAAGACTGCCCAGGGAAATCTGAGAACATTCTGCAATCCTGAGCTTTCCCAGCTGCATACAGATGGATCAGCAGGGAGTGGTAGCTCTGTGTGCTAGAGGTATTTAAGCACCTCTGTCCTAATCCTTAGTTAACCTGGTAAATAAACAGGAACCAGGGTTGAGTATGTAAGGTGGCAGAATATATAATCTAATATGTATAGCTTTGAAAGAAAAATTATCACATGCAGAAGATAGTAAAATTTTCCTCATATCCAAAGAAACAATCAATAGTAATTAATTATGTGGGTTCCAATTTAGCCATGAGTGATATTTAACCAGTATAAATAAGTTCAAATGAGTAAAGGAAACACTGAATAGTTCATGTAAATTAGGATGACAATGAGTTAATAAGCAAGAAATCTCAGTATAGAAATGCATACCATTTGAAAAGAAATTAACAGTAACTCTAGAATTAAAAATTACATTTATTAAGCCAGGTTGAAGCTAGAAACACTGAACTCAATCTATGTCTCCCATTTGTTGCTGGTATTTGGGGAATGAATCAGCAGATAGAAATTCCCTCTTCTCTGTCTCTCCATCTTTCTACCTTTTAAATAAATAAAATTTTAAACATTAAAATAACTTGAATGAAGGACTCAACAACAGATTTGAAATGTCAGAAGAAAGAATCACTGAGTGTGAGGTTCTAGGGAGGTCCTGCTCTTGCGTTACACTGGCCCTCATCTCATGTACTTATAGGATAGAGCACTTACAGGGGCCTTTGTGTAAGGGCACTAATTCCATGAATCAAATGCTGCCATTATGACCTCATCATGTCCTAGGGGCCTGAAATACTAATGCATCACATTAAGGGTCAAGAATTTTTGAATTTTGGGGGACACAAACATTGAGTCTGTTACACAGAGGAACCACATGATAAATGACTAATTTTTTACAATGAGTATAGAAGGCATTATGGAATGACTTATTCAATGTCTCAAAGAAAAATAAAGCAAATCAATTAAGAATTAAATGATACGTATGAATATATATGAATACATATATAACTAAAAACCAAAAAAGCAATATTATTGACTAAAATGTTTATCACAAAGGATGGCAGTAAAAGAGGAATAATAAGGACATTAGATATAGAAAACAATTTCAAAATGCAAATTCAATCATAACTATAATTACTTTAAATATAGACATAATAAACATTCCAACTAAAAGAGAAAAGGAAGATCTACCTCTATGGTTTTTTTTGTTTTTTTTTTTTGTTTGTTTTTTGTTTTTTTTTTGTTTTTTACAGGCAGAGTGGACAGTGAGAGAGAGAGACAGAGAGAAAGGTCTTCCTTTGCCATTGGTTCACCCTCCAATGGCCACAGTGGCTGCTGCGCTGTGGCTGGCACATCACGCTGATCCGAACCTGGGAGCCAGGTACTTATCCTGGTCTCCCATGCAGTTGCAGGGCCCAAGCACTTGGGCCATCCTCCACTGCCTTCCTGGGCCACAGCAGAGAGCTGGCCTGGAAGAGGGGCAACCGGGAAAGAATCTGGCGCCCCGACCGGGACTAGAACCTGGTGTGCTGGTGCAGCTAGGTGGAGGATTAGCCTATTGAGCCGTGGCGCAAGCCGAGAAAAGGAAGATCTACCTCTATGCTTTCTATAAGAGAAATACTTTACATTCAAAAATGTAAATAGGTTGGCAGTAAAAGGATGGGAAAAGGTATATACCATTCAAACAGCAGCCATGACAAAGCTGGAGTAGCCTCAATAATACCAGAGAAAGTAGACTTTAAGCCAAGAAATAGTACTAGATGCAAAAAGAGGATTTTCCTGATGATGAAATGCCCAATGTTTCAGGAATATTCAGCAATTATAAATTTATAGGTAGCTTTATAAAGCAGACTCTCTAAGTAAATTAAATAAAAACCTATAAAAGAAATAGACAAGTAAACTGAGACTTCAGTACTTTTTCCTCCACTGAAAAGGCAGCTAAAACAAAAACCAGTAACAGTACAGAAAACTAATTAAAAAAAAACCTATCATTCAATTTGACCTGACATATAGAGAACACTTTACTCAGTAATAGCAGAATTCACTCTCTTTTCAGTGCACATGCATCATTCTCCAGGATAGATCCTATGATGGGACACAAAACAAGGTGCCATAACATGAAATGGATTGAAATCAAACTAAGTATTCTCTCCAACCATAAAATATTATGCTTGCAATAAACAGTAGAAAGAAATCTGTTCTCAGAGGTAAATTTATAATTTTAAGCATTTATAGTAGAAAGGAAGAAGGATCAAAAATCAATAAGCTCAGCTTCTACCTTAAGAGCTGGGAAAATAAGATCAGTTAATGCAATAACAAGAAAGAGGGTGGAAATAATAAAATCAGCATGGAAATCAAAGAAATAGAAAAGAGAAAAAGAGAAAAATCAATGAAACCATAAGTTAGTTCTTTATAACTATTAAAACAGTTGATGTTCAGCTAAACTGATAGAACAAAAGAAAGATAAAAGCTGAAACAGAAAAAGAGCCAACAATCAATATGTTGACTCTGAACTTACTTCTGCTAGATATAGAAATATAGCTAGTGGAACTCCTGAGATAAATTCGGAAATGCAAGATCAAGGGCAACCAGGATCTCTCATTTTATTTGAAACACTAGGTGATATTTTCTGCTTTCTGGTGACATGGATGCAGCTGACAGGAGAGGGCCTGAGGAAATCCCAGCTTCCTGCAATAATGAAGAGTTTTAGGAAGTATCCCACGTTCTCCATGCCCCTAAGAAAAGTTGAGAACTTAGCTAAGAACCAATTGGCAAGAGGGCCCTTTACTGTTTGACAAGGGAATTAAGAGGACTGCTTTTCCTTTGAGAAAGACATTGTCTACATATTTTAATTGAAAGAGGGTAAAGACAGACATTGTATGTTAATGGATCAAATTGTACTTATTTTACAGGGAGTGCTGCCATGTCACAAGAGGGATATTTAACATTAAGGAAATGGATTGGAGCACAGACTCCTGTGTCCTGATCATGAGGCCTTGGCAAAGCCACCTGACCTCTGTGAGTTTATTTATCTGTACGAGAAGGTTAACCACTATCCAGTTTTCTCTGGTTCTACAAAACAAAGTTGTTATTCTGATGTTTATAGAACATAAGATATGAAAATGGTGATTTGGAAATGATCTTAAGGCCTGCACAAATTATTTATCTCCCTGTATTCACTATTGTCCACTGTAGATAAGGGATCTTTGTAATTTTTCAATTTCATTTTTATTTTTATTCTAGTTTGTAAATTTTGACATATTCTAATATTTTACATAAATTTACTATTTTACAGAGTATTTATAAAAACAAAAAACCTGGGAATTATTTCCCTTGTGATATCCCATCCAGTTTTTTTTTCTCACAAGTTTCTACTATATCTAGCATATGAGACTAAGTTCACTCATTTCTGAAATGTGTACCTGGGTCTTTCCACAATTGCACTGCTGATTTCTTCTCCACTCCATGCCCTAAATCCACTTTCACATAATTCATACTAAAATAGAAAAACTTAGAATGGCTTCAAGTGAGAGCTTTCTTAGGAATGCGATGGGATGGTCAGAAGTATTGGTATTTGTAGAAATACAAGTTTTTATGTGGACTTTATGCAATCTACAAATATCCTGATTCAGTAATTCTGGAGTGAGTCTTGGACATCTGTATTGCTAAATAGAATATTTTAAAGCAATGAAGAATACCTTTGTTTAGAAACTCTGACCTGAGGGATAAAGCATTCTGGAATGTCAGGAAACAGCAAATGTGAGAGATCTGGAAGCACATTCTGACTTGCCCGGTGTCTTACACTAACAGATAACCATCTGCTGCATTAAACTGGTAGTTAAGCACAGAGAATTTAGACATCTGATGGCTCTAAAATAACAGGGACTTTTTATCATTAGTTTGATCCTAAAATATGGAAGCACAGTCTAACTAATGTTAATGTTTATCCTTTGTTCTTTATCTTTAGATTTGTATATTTGTTTATCCCAGTAAAATTACGAATGGTGATAAGCAGTCCATTATTTATGAAATATACCAACAAGGTAAACTCTTGTTCCCTCACTTATTGAATTATGCTCTAAACTTTTTGTTATTTCTTCTTCAGAACTTAGATATGGCAGATATGTCATGAATTATTAAGGTGTTTATATTTAAAACAATTTTGTGTTCATACAATGTCTTTTTTAAATTTATATTTGAAGAATACAAATTTCATAAATACAACATTAGGAATATAGTTATTCTTCCCACCATACCCACCCTCCCACTCACACTCCCACCTCTCCTCCTCCTCTCTCTTCCCTTCCTAGTCCCTTCTCCATTAAGATTAATTTTCAATTAACTTGGTACACAGAAGACCAACTCTACACTAAGTAAAGATTCCAACAATTCACACACACAAGCACACACACACAAAACTATTTGAGAACTAGCTTTGCAGTTAACTCTCATAATACAATTCATTGAAGACAGAGGTCCTACATGGGAAGTACGTGATAATGACACCTGTTGTTAATTTAATAATTAACACTCTTATGTATGATGCCAGTGACCACCTGAAGCTCTTGCCATGAGCTCCCTAGGCTATGGAAGTCTTTTGAATCCACAAACTCTGCCATTATTTGGACAAGGCCATAAACAAAGTGGAAGGTCTCTCCTCACTTCGGAGAAAAGTACATCCCTTTTTGACATCCAATCCTTTCCTCTGGGATCTCTCTCACAGAGTTCCTTCATGTAGAACATTTTTTTTGCCACAGTGTCTTGGCTGTCCATCCCTGAAATGCTCTCATGGGCTTTTCAGCCAGACAGGAAGCCTTAAGGGCTGATTATGAGGTCAGAGTGTTACGTAAAGTGGTTGCATTCTATGAGTCTACTGTGTGGGCTGCTTACTATGTTGGAACATTCTCATATAATGTCTTTATACAAACTCACATTTTGTTTCTGAAGAAATAAAATTTTGTAAATAATAACACATTTGATTTATTGTAAAGTATTTTAATTTCCTATAAGACATGACAATAACATTTTGGAAATGGTTATCATAAGTTATATATAATTGTACCATACATATTAGCAGCTAAATATATCATATTTAACAATATATTAATGATACAATATTCATATTATAATGAAAGTTCTGGGCTCTTGACAACTAGTTCTACTAGCCCTGTGGATAGATGACATAAAAGAGCATTTGCTTCAAGTTAAAAGAAAGATACTGCTTTTTAAGTTTGTGCATGATTCTGATCCACATCCAGCATTGGAAAGTCTAATATTTGGAACACATTACAAATCTTAGTGATTTTTGTCTTCACCAATACATTTAATGGTCAGTTATCCTTTATAAAATACACATTTATTAGCTGGCTTCTAATTACCAGGCATAATGCCAGGCATTTTCTCATCTATTACTTTAATAAGTTCATGTCAACAATACAAGTTATTATACTAAACCACCACCACCACCACATCAGCAAAACAAAATAAAAGATAGTCATTCTGCATTGAAAGGAATGCAACATGGTATCACTATACATAAGTCAAGCATAAGAAATAGTTTTAACAGCCACTGTTTTAAAAGTAAACAGGTCTCACTGCATTTCTTTTTTGAAAATATAGCCAAAATTGTTTTGTTGTTGATTTGTTCAGGAAACAGTGAGGAAAAGGGGTGAAGAGAGGGCAGAATTTATTTTATTTTCTTATTATAGAGCTTCTAATCTATGCTGAGGCCAATAACTTAAATAAATAACTTAAAATAACAGAAATAACTTAAAATAGCCACACTCTATTGGAAGAGATTGTGAAGTACACTATCCACAAGCTTTGCAATGTTAAGAGGATATGGGGTCCCATTCCTGGCCCAAGAGTCCTGGAATGTAAAGATGTTGGGTTACTTCAAAATTTACCTCCTCTACTTTCTATTAAATGCACAGCTAAGGAAATGAGAACATCAGAAATAAATCCCTTGGACAGGAATTTTCTTAAAGTTCCCTGGAAAGGCTACACAGTCTTTTTTGCTAGGGGAATTTTGGCGACATATCCAAAAATTTTATTTTCAACTAATAGAAGAATAGGGATTAAGAATCCATGTTAAAACTCTTGAAATATCTGCTTTCTTCCTCAGAGTCAAGCCCTCAGAACACCACTGTGAAACTTCCATGTTAACCTCACAGCCCTTGGGATTCATTCATCAAGCACACCTAATGAAGGACTCTTTCCCCAGAGACTATGTGGGAACCTGAATTGAAAAAGGACTGAGCTTGATATTTGTTCCTACTTCTCTTGGATTTAAAAAAATGAAGAGGAGAAGTAAGATATTAAAAGGAATAAAAATGAACCCTTTAGCTTCCTCATGAATCATAGAATTAGAGATGTGATATAAATGTAATAGATCAACTTGTCATACACCTGAAATTTTACTCTCTACCCCATCTCTAATGCAGTAATAGAAGTCTCAAGAAGTTAAATAATTTGCCTCAAATTATAGGCCTCTTCATTCTGATTATTGGGAATGGGTTTAATAGTTATCTTTTTATTATTTTACAATTATATGACAGAATCATCTTTTTCTCTCATTCTTTATCTCATGCTGAAGCTGAAAGTTTTATCTCTTTTTCTAAAGCCGCAAGGTACAGAAGTGACTTCCCTTGGTCCCCTTCTGCATTGGTTCCTACAATATAAGACCTATTTTTCTTAGTGAGCAAATCCAAGTGTCACACCTATTTTTTTTTTTTTTTTTAGCCTGAGTTAGATTCTTTTAGAATTAAAAGTGCGTTTTGAGCTAACATCCAGAATGCCATTGCTGTTCTCAAGTTAAATAGCTCTTATATACAAAAGCACATTAACACATTTTTTTCATTAATTTTTATTTAATTGAAAGACAAACACATGCACACGTGCGTACACTCACACACATACACACAGAGAGAGAGAAAGAAAGAGAGAGATTTTCCATCACTCTTTCATTCCATGCCAGCAGAGGTTAGGGTGGGATAAATCAGAAGCCTAGAATTAAATCTGAGTCTACAATGCTGGTGGCAGCGATCTATGCATACAACAAATCAACTAAATTTATAAAATATAAAGCATTAGATCTAATGGAATGATATAATCTAATATAATAATAGTTGGGGATTTCCAAAACACCACTTCCATCAAAGGATAGATCATCCACACAGAATATTAAGAAAGAAACATGAAAATTGAACCATCTCAACAAGTCTCAATAAAGTTAAAACAATCTAAATCATGTATTTTCAGACCAAGGAATAAAACTAGATTTCAACAACAAGAACAAAGGAACATTTATAAACATAAAGAAATTCAACATAATGTTCCTAAATGATGAATGGATCATTAAAGAATTTCAAAAGGAAATAAAAACATTTCTTATCGCATCTCAGCCTTTTGGCTAAGATCAAGTGTAAAGCATTTCTTGAAACAAATGAAACTGAAAACACAAATATCAAATTCTGTAAATACAATACAATCAATATTGAGATAAGTTTATACCAATAAGCAAGTACATTTTAGAGATGGAATACTACTAAATCGATATCCTAACAATGCACCTCAAAGACCTAAAAAAGCAAGAAAAAAAGGAAAAACTCTTGGAATTATCAGGAGGCCAGAAATGATAAGGACCAGGGTATAAATAAATAAATCAATATGGTCATGTCAATACATGCAAAAGAAGTATTTTGATAAGATTCAACATTTCTTTTTTTTTAACTTTTATTTAGTAAATATAAATTTCCAAAATACAGCTTATGGATTACAGTGGCTTTTCCTCCCCATAACTTCCCTCCTACCCACAACCCTCCCATCTCCCGTTCCCTCTCCCATTCCATTCACATCAAGATTCATTTTCAATTATCTTTATATACATAAGATCAATTTAATATATATTAAGTAAAGATTTCAACAGTAAAGATTCAACATTTCTTTGTGAAAAAAATATCAAAAGTTATATATAGAAGTAATATATCTCAAAATAAGAAGGCTAAATAGGAAAAGCCCACAGTCGATATCATTCTGAATGAGAAAAATTGGAAAGCATTTCTCTAAGATCTAGAACAAAACAAGGATGCCCATATCATAGCAAGAGCAATTAGGGAACATAAAGAAATAAGGGACATCAAATTTAAAAGAAGGAGGTCAAAAGCATGCTTGCAGATGATATAAGTATACTCCACCCAAGAACAGTTATAATTGATAAGTGGATTCATTAAAATTGTAGGATACAATTTTACAATGTACAAAAATCAGATTTTTTATACACCAAGTCTCTTCTAGTCTCACTGGAAGAGAAATTAAGAAAGAAATTCCATTTACAACAGCTACAAAGAATTAAATATTTCAAAATACCGGCACCGCAGGCGGAGGATTAGCAAAGTGAGCCATGGTGCCGGCCTCAGACAAAATAGATTGTAACACAAAACCTGGTAAAAGTGACAAAGAAGAGCACTATATAAAGATTAAGGGATCAATTCAAAAGGAAGATGTGACTAAAATAAATGTATATGCACCCAAATGTCAGGGCGCCTGGCTATTTAAAACAAATGTTAAGCCGGTGCCGCGGCTCACTAGGCTAATCCTCCGCCTTGAGGCGCCGGCAAACCGGGTTCTAGTCCCAGTCGGGGTGCTGGATTCTGTCCCAGTTGCCCCTCTTCCAGGCCAGCTCTCTGCTGTGGCCAGAGAGTGCAGTGGAGGATGGCCCAAGTCCTTGGGCCCTGCACCCCATGGGAGACCAGGATAGGCACCTGGCTCCTGCCATCGGATCAGCGCAGTGCGCCGGCCACGGCGGCCATTGGAGGGTGAACCAACGGCAAAGGAAAACCTTTCTCTCTCTCTCTCTCACTGTCCACTCTGCCTGTCAAAAAAAAAAAAAAATCAAAAGAGCCTTGTACTGGTACAAAAACAGATGGATAGACCAATGGAACAGAATAGAAACACTGGAAATCAATCCAAACACCTAAATCCAACTCATATTCAACAAAGGAGCTAAAACCTACCCTTGGAATAGGAACATCCTCTTCAACAAATGGTGCTGGGAAAACTGAATGTCCACATGTCAAAGTATGAAACAAGACCCCTATCTTACACCATATACAAAAATCTTCTCAACATGGATTAAAAATATAAATCTATGCCACGACACCATCAAATTAATTGAGAGCATAGGGGAAACCCTTCAAGACATTGGAACAGGCAAAGAACTCCTGGAGAAGACCCCTATGGCACAAGTATTCAAAGCTAAAATGAACAATTGGGATTACCTCAAATTGAAAAGTTTCTTTACAGCAAAAGAAACTGTTAGGAAAATGAAGAGGTAACCAACAGAATGGGGAGAAATTATCTGCAAACTACAAAACTGATAAAGGATTAACAACTAGAATCTATATAATGATCAAGAAACTCCACAGCAACAAAACAAACAACCCATTAAAAAGATGGGCCAAGGACCTTAACAGACATTTTTCAAAAGAGGAAATCCAATTGGCCATCAGACACATGAAAAAATGCTCAGGATCTCTAGAAATCAGGGAAATGCAAAGCAAAACCACAATGAGGTTTCTCCTCACCCTGGTTAGAATGGCTTACTTACAGAAATCAACTTAACAACAGATGCTGGCAAGGATGTGTGGAAAAAGGGACTCTAATCCACTGTCGGTGGGAGTGCAAACTGGTAAAGCCATGATGGAAGACAGTTTGGAGATTCCTCAGAAATCTGAATATAGCCCTACCATACGACCCAGCCATTCCACTCCTTGGAATTTACCCAAAGGGAATTAAACTGGATAAAAAAAGAGCCGTCTGCACCTCTATGTTTATTGCAGCTCAATTCACAATAGGTAAAACATGGAATCAACCTAAATGCCCATCAACAGATGACTGGATAAAGAAATTATGGGATATGTATTTTATAGAATATTATACAGCAATAAAAAAATGAAATCTGTTGATTTACAACAAAAAGGAGGAATCTGTAAAATATCATGCTGAGTGAAATAAGCCAGTCCAAAAGTGACAAATATCGTATGATCTCCCTGATCAGTGACAACTAACTGAGCACCTAAAAGGAAACCTGTTGAAGTGAAATGGACACCATGAGAGACAATGTTTTGAGAAACAACTTACTATTTTTTTCCTTTTAGTATTTTTTTGTTCTACTTAATACCATTTATTGAACCCTTTAATTAATATGTAATTATTCTTACTGGCGCCACAACTCACTAGGCTAATCCTCCACCTGTGGCACCGGCACCCCGGGTTCTAGTCCTGGTCAGGGCACCGAATTCTGTCTCGGTTGTTCCTCTTCCAGTCCAGCTCTCTGCTGTGGCCCAGGAAGGCAGTGTAGGATGGCCCAAGTGCTTGGGCCCCTGCACCAGCATGGGAGATCAGGAGGAAGCACCTGTCTCCTGGCTTCAGATCAGCGCAGCTTGCCAGCCATAGTGGCCATTTGGGGTCAAACAACAGAAGGAAGACCTTTCTCTTTGTCTCTCTCTCTCTCTCTCTCTCTCTCACTGTCTAACTCTGCCTGTCAAAATAAATGCAATTATTCTTAGGCAATTAAAATTCACTGCAAAGTGATCTCTGTTAAATGTAAGAGTGGGAATGAGAGAGGGAGGAGATATACAGTTCAGCACATGCTCACTCAGACATGCTTTCAATGGTAGAGCTAGAAATGTGCCAGGGGATTCCAATTCAATCCCATCAAGGTGGCATGTACCAATGCCATCTTACTTGTTAAAGTGATCCCTTCAAGTACATAATTGATCAAAAAAATAGGTTAAGTGTCAAAGAGATTACACAAATAAGACTAGTGTCTGCAAATAATGAATGATAGAATTAAAAGGGAGAGAGGCCGGCCACCGGATCAGCGCAGTGCGCTGGCCGCAGCGCGCCGGCCACGGCGGCCGTTGGAGGGTGGGCCAACGGCAAAATGAAGACCTTTCTCTCTGTCTCTCTCACTGTCCACTCTGCCTGTCAAAAAAAATAATTAAAAGGGAGAGAATGATCCTACATGGGAAGCAGGATACACAGCAGACTCATAGAATGGCAAAAGCCCTAAACAACACTCTGGCCTCAGAATCAGCCCTTAAGGCATTTGGATCTGGCTGGCTAAAAATCCCATGGGAGTTTCCTAGGCATGGAAAGCCAAGACATTGTGGCAAAAAAAAATGACCTAAATGGAAGATCTCTGTGAGTGAGATCCCAGCAGAAAGAACGGGCCATGGGAGAAGGAGGTACCCTTCTCTGAAGGGAAGAAGGAACTTCCACTTTGATATGGCCTTGTCTAAGTAAGATCAGAGTTTGCAAACTCAGGAAGCTTCCATAGCCTTGGCAACTCATGACAAGAGCCTTGAGTGATTACTGATGTCATAAATAAAAGTGCCAATTTTTAAATCAACAATGGGAGTCATGTGCATCTGCTCCCCATGTAGGATCTCTGTTCTTAATGTGTTGTACTATAAGAATTATAAGTATAATTATATATAATTATATATAAGTAGTACTACTACTCAAACAGTACTCTATACTTTGTGTGTTTGTGTGGATGCAGTCTGTTGAAATCTTTACTTAGTATATACTAAATTGATATTCTGTACATAAAGATAATTGAAAATGAATCTTGATGAAGAATGGGATGGGAGAGGGAGGGGAGATGGAATGGTTGCAGGTGGGAGAGAGGTTATGGGAGAAAAAAACCACTATAATTCAAAAGTTATACTCTAAATTTATATTTATTAATTAAATAAAAAACAAGTAAATAAATTAAATTTTGAGAAAAAAAAAAGATGCTCAGGATCACTATTCATCAGAGAAATGCCAATAAAAACCACAATGAAGTTTCACCTACCATCCAAAAATCATAAGATAACACATGCTGACAAGGATGTGAGGGAAAAGATAGCGAAATGCACTGTTGATATGGGAATGTAAGCTCATACAACCGTTATGGAAGACAGTACTCAGTTTCCTCAGAAACCTGAAAATAGATCTGCCATATGCCATTGCAGTCCTGGGAATTTATCCAAATGAAATGAAATCAGCATTTGAAAGAGTTATCTGAATCCCCATGTCTACTGCAGTTCAACTCTCAATAGCTACAATATGGAATCAACCCAGATGTCTACCAACTGGTGACTGGATAAAGAAACTGTGGTAAATATATATTCTATGGAATACTACTCAGCTGCAAAAAAAAAAAAAAAATCCTGTCTTTTGCAACAAAATGTATACAACTGGAGTCAATTATGGTTAGTAAAATAAGCCAGTCCCAAACAGACAAATATCATAGGCTTTCTCCGACTGGTGGTAACTAATATACAGAGCATAAAAAATATATATGAAGGCAATTGATATTTTGATATTTTGTTATTGTTTGCTCCTCTTGTCTATATTCTTCAGTAACAGTGGTTTCTCTACTTACTGCTTGTTAAATTCTGTATTTAATGGAAGGTTAAGCTTGTGATTATAAGGAAAATTAAAATATGTCACATAAAAATTAAAAGAAAAATAAGAATAAATGAAGGGAGGGTAGAGTGAGAGGGTAGAGTGAGAGTAAAGTGAGAGGGTAGAGTGAGAGAAATTGTCAAATCTCACATTTTGGGGGAGTAGAGGTAAACGATGCTTTTAAATCTAATATTTTACCTGTTTTTTTCAGGATTTTTAAAAATCTGTAATCACTATTGGTAAATTACATTTTCTAGAAACTTTGCAATTCATCCAAATTTTAAACTCAATGCTCTTAGATTAGGAAAGTACTCTGTTACTATCTTAATGTTGCTCTTCTTTCATTTTATCTTTTTTGTGCACATAGCTTTCTTCTTTTCTTTTGAATGAAATAAGGGAGTTGTTAAACTATTTATTGATTAGAGGAAGCTTTCTTTTTTTGCTAGTTGTATTGCTTAATACTAATTAATTATATTACTTCTAATAATATTTTTCTTCACTTTTTTTTTATTTCTAACTCATTTATACATGCTTTTCTTCTTATATGTATTGTTTGTTTTATCCGAAGTCAACATACAATGTCCTCACTATCATTATGTTTCAGATATTTGGAATTTTTGGTTTAATGTTCTTCTTTAATCTAAAAGGCTTTCTTGACAGATTTTCAATATTTTTAGGTTTAAATAAATAAAATTACATGCAATTTGACAAACTTTTTATCTCTCATTTTGTGTTAATTTCTGGTTTTATTATATTTTTGTCAGGGAATGCTTTGTGTTATTTCTAACAATTCCAAGTTCATGCAATCTTTTTTATGATTAAATATATGACCTTATTAAAATGAATATGTAATGGTCCCAATATCTATTTTCAGAGAATATGTTTACATCTATGCATCATAAGTACTTTTTTGTGATAAATGCATTTCAATATTTATTTAGATCTTTAAGATCTCACAATAAGTTTTTACAAGCTGGTGAACACTGACAAATTGTTTTTCCCACAGAACTATAACCACACATTCTCAGACAGTATAAATATGTGGATGAACTGACATTAATACACATTGCTATTTTATCCATTACATAATAAAACAAATTATCAAGTATTCAAATATTAAGTTAAACAGCTAAAAAGACATATAAGTTAAATAGATGTCTGTAAATTCATTAGTAGAAATCCACTTCTTTTTTCTACAAGAGGTAGGGAAGAAAAAAATTATACTTCAAACAAAAATCAGTTGGTAAACAACTTTTGATAGCTATGAAAAAAATTATAAGATTTCAGAAATTTTATGATTAAGAACTTTACAATAACAAAGCTTCACTGCCTCTTCAAAATATTTACTAAATTAAACAGCGTGTTCTACATGTTCTGTTCAAAACATAGGGAACATTTTACTAAAAATATTGAATAGCCCCCTCCTATTCTTTTTTCAGTCCCTCTCTGTTAGATTGTACCTCAGTGTGCAAACATTAAATTAACTGTAAGGCTTTATTTTTGGTCTGAAGACATTGAAAACATGTACTTCTGTACAAAGTAGATTTTCAAAATAGAGGTTTTATATTAACAGTAAATATAAGATTTATAGGAACATTAAATAATCATAAGACTTGGTAAAATAATCAATGCTTAAGTAAACCTAATGTATACTGATATAAATGTGGGAGATGTAAACATGAAGTGAGCAGGTAAATACCCATATAATACATAGTTTTAATTTGAAATGACTGAAGAAATAAACCACATAAGGTCTAGAGTGTTCATAGTTCCTGGAATTTTAAATCTGTATGATACTTAAAAATATACAAGTATTGTGCCAGGTGTTTTAGCACTAAATCAGTCTAAATTTCTTATGTATTGATAAGATTATGGCATGGAAACAGATTTATGATACAACCCAATACTGCATGATTTCAGGAAAGGTGTATTGATACAAATGATAAGCACATTGTAAATGCTAAACAGGAAGAATCTTTTGTTAAATGTCCAAATAGGTTGGCTGTAACCCATAGAGGTTGCAATTCTATCAGCCTCGTGGCCTGGTAAAACTGCTTTTCTTTTATTTTTTTTTAAGATTTATTTATTTATTTGAAAGTCAGAGTTACACAGAGAGAAGGAGAGGTAGAGAGAGAGAGAGAGAGAGAGAGAGAGAGAGAAAGGTTTTCCATCCGCTGGTTCACTCCCCATTTGGCCGCAATGGCAGGAGCTGCGCTGATCCAAAGCTGGGAGCCAGGAGCTGATTCTGGATCTCTCATGCGGGTGCAGGGGCCTAAGGACTTGGGCCATCTTCTACCACCTTCCCAGGCCACAGCAGAGAGCTGGATCAGAAGTGGAGCAGCCAGGAATCCAACTGGCGCCCATATAGGAAGCCGGAACTGCAGGCGGCGGCTCCACCCACTACGCCACAGTGCCAACCCCAAAACTGCTTTTCAATACCTTTAGGAAGCTTCACTAAAGTTATTCACCAAGCCAAGATGTTGGCTATTATGGATGACAAATTAGATCCTGTCTCTTGCTTACTTCCAAGGCAATGGTGTTAGGCACCCCAGTGTTACGGAATGCAAGAGCTGTTTCTATGGCCATTGGTGTCTTCTAAGCACAGCAGCCTCTTAGGATGATATTCTTCCAAATACAAAAGTTGTTTGCTGTTAACAAGGTCCAAGTTGCTTTTGTCTTATGAACTATACTGCATTTTCATATTTTATTCCACCTTCAGTTAATGCTGGGGCAACAAGCACTAGAGCTCTCCTAAGCCTGCAACCCATTGATCAGCACTACAACTACCAGGTTCTTCAAGAAAGTTAATTTTTACAAGACTTAACCAGTCATCAATGATCTGGTTAAACAGTGGTGCACCATCATCAAAAGGCCAATCAAGGACATGAACTACTTTCTTTCTCCACAAGAGTAGTGTCATAAGTTGCTTCACATACTCTTACTACCATGGTCACTCAGTATTTCTTAAGTTCCTAAATAAATCTGGTTAATGTTGCATTGGTTGGATTATGAGTAATAAGAAATTGCATGTTCTTGTATATAACTTCCAAAGGAGCTGGGCAGTTCATTCTAGCCATCTTAGTTTACTTAAAAAAAAAGCAATTAATAGGGTTATGAAAGAATTTAAAAAGAAAAACTGAATACAGAAATATGCGAAGAAACTAAAGCCTACTTCACTATCCTCCACTTTCAATTCTCAGTGCTTTGAGTATGACATTGGGAGCAATGGGAAACGAAATGAGCCTCTTAATAAGAAGCAGCAGTTTTTCAGTCCAGTAATACAGAGGCAATAGAAAGGATTCTCAGTGGATTTCAATTCAACACTTCTGTGTCCAGGCTAACCACGTTTGTGGGGCTTCTTGGTGGAGTAGTGATGAATCTCTACAGTTCACTGTCTGCATAGAGGATGTGCTGTGCCTGGCAGTGATCTCCACTGCCCTTCAGAAATTCCATAAATGTGCGACAAAGAACAGCACAGAACTGTTTTTCTCTATAGGGTTGTTCTCCAGTGCGGTAGGCTCACTAACCAGAAGAACGTTCCACACTGCCAGCAGCTTCACTCTCAGCTCTCAAAGTGGCAGATCTACTTTTTAAAACATGTTATTCAGGTCCTTATTATTCTTATTTATTTTTTAATCCAACTAATCTATCTCTGATTGGTGAATTTTTCAAAAGTACAATATTATATCATAAATCCATTTAGATGTTAAATGACATGATTCACATATTTTAATATGCTTTCTTCCTGTTCTGACATAGTTGCAGCAACATGCAAATGTTACCTGGAAGATTTCCAGGGAGTGTTTCACTGAAGCACAATTGTGTAAAGGTCAAAGGTCAAAACCTTGCCCTGTTGTTAAGCCATCTGGACGTGGAATTTCTTTATCATTTCAATGCTAATTCTTTTTCTATGAACATACTCCTTTTCTTTAATGAAAATCTATGAAAAAATTTTGTTATACTTTAAAAAATAATATAATAGTTCAAGTGGATGAAAGTCATCACTTAGATCTTTATTTGTATAGAACATGACTCCTACCTACTTAGGGTCAAATTCCTTACATTCAAAACATGTTTGGCACTCTTTCCCTTCAAAAGAATGCTTTTCCGCAAATCATTAATTTCATTGTGCTTGTGTAACTGGACACATCTATTATGTTTAGAGAGTGTTCAAAAAGGCTGAAGATCCGAGATGTTAACAGTAAAATGATTGTTCCTGATCTCATACACTGGAAAATGAAAACACATAACTCTCCTTAAAGATTACTGTGAGAGAACAATTAGTGGTTAATTTATTCTCTTTATCTGCAATTCTATTTTTTAAAAATATTGGAGAATTATTATAGCTTATTTGAAGCAAATTCATTTGATTTTTAGAAATAAACAGATTTTTAAAATACTTAAGAAAAACTTGAAAAACTCTGTGCCTACAAATTAATGGTAATAGTTTAAAAGTCCAGATAAAAATATGGAAAGAATATAAAGAATATAAAATTCAATGAGAGGAATAAATATGGCCTATAATCATAAAATTAACGTAATGATGAATAATATCACTGAAGTTATTTTTTTTTGTTTTGACCAAAATTTGTTTTTTAAACTTTATTTAAAGTAAATTAATTTCATATATATAGATTTAGGAACATGGTGGTATTTCCTACCCTATCTTCCCTTCCACCTAGACTCCTACTTTTCCTCTTCCTTCCTATTTTATTCATTCTCTTAATTTTTACAATTATCTACTTTCAGGTTACTTTATAGTAAGTAGTAAGTAGTAGGATTAACCCTACACTAAGTAAAGAGTTCAACAAATAATAATAAGAAAAAATATCCACTGTTCCTTAACAGTAAAGATGAGAACTATAAGTAATCATTGAATCTCAAAATATCAATAAAATACCAAGATTTCATTATGTTAACAGCATGATGTGAAGGGCACTGTTGGAGACTGATGATGAGATTATAAATCAGTGCAATCCAATTGTGAAGAAATTTGGATAAGTACAAAAATGGCAAAATACTTTGAATCAGTAAAACATTTTTTATACAAAAAGAAATACATAGATATGGGCATAAATATATGTAATAGCATGCTTTATTAAAATATCATATATGAAAAAGTTACTCAACCCTCCATAGGCACAAATTGAATTTCCAATAATAATAAATAAATTGCAGCATATTGATATGATACAAGATAATATAGTCACATAAACCTACAATCTTTGAAGGAAATCTATTGCATGAAAAAATATAGTAAAGTATGTTATAGTAGAAAGTAAAAGCTATCTTTGTATTTCTATTTGCAGCTTTTTACATAGACACAAAAATACAGTAATATTTCAAAGAGCACATTCTCAAAAACTAAGAATATTATTGAAAGTAAAATCTAAAATGTTAATAGTAGATAATGACAGGATTGTATGATTTTATTTTGCCTATATTTTAAGTGTTTCTCATAGTTTCCTTGCTAAGTATGAAGATACACAAGAAAATATTTTAATTGGATGTTTTTGGGAGAGGTCATTAAACTTTTTTACTTCTAATTTTAGTTCATCATCAATTATTTGTAGAGTATTAACAAACAAATCAATAATCACTTTCATAATATACAGACTCATTGAGTATTCAGATTCACATATTTAGCTTTGTGTCTCATCCCTTTTATCCAAGTGATTTTAGTTTCAAACATTGTAAAACATTTACATTGTGTGTGAAGTTGTAAAGAACAGACTCTGCTACTCAACATATAGTTTAAGCAGCTATATTGTTTAGAAAATGGAGAAAACAATCCCTGACATCTTTGATAAGAAATGGTTACATAAATATCAACCACAAAACCCAACAGTAAGTGCATTTACTGAAATGAAAGAAATATGGAGGATTTTTTAATTAATTTATTTTTTTGACAGGCAGAGTGGACAGTGAGAGAGAGAGAGACAAAGAGAAAGATCTTCCTTTTCCGTTGGTTCACCCCCCAATGGCTGCTGCGGCCAGCGCGCTGCGCTGATCCGAAGCCAGGAGCCAAGTGCTTCTCCTGGTCTCCCATGCGGGTGCAGGTTCCAAGGACTTGGGCCATCCTCCACTGCCTTCCCAGGCCACAGCAGAGAGCTGGCCTGGAAGAGGGGCAACCGGGAAAGAATCTGGCACCCCAACCGGGTTAGAACCCAGTGTGCTGGCGCCACTAGGCAGAGGATTAGCCTATTGAGCCGCGGGCGGCGCCGGCCAAGGATTTATCTATCCATCAAAAGTATAATGTATTAAGAGTATGAGTTGAAAATTAAGCAGGGAACTGCATTATTATGTAACTCTCTAACCAAAATAATAAAATGGTGAGAATTTTTTTGTGCGTTTATTGCAAAAAATGTTACTCTGAAGATTGCTAGGGCTGGCACTTGTGCCAGCTCAGTGCGAAGTGTCAGGATAAGGCTGTGTTGTAATGCTGCTTTACTAGCAACATGTGCCTGGACTAAAGGGTATTCCCAGACAGCAACGGAGTTCTGGGAATTCCAAGTAGACATACCTTTAAATTGTTAAGCCACCTGAAAACAACTGGGTAATGACAGTGAGAATGATGGGTCAGCAAAGTCAGAACCCTCTGCCTAAGTTGTTCTGATGTTAACAAAGACAGTGAAGGTCATCAATGTACCAAATATTTGTAGATACACACATGCCTGATCTAAACCTTCTTTTGGAACTGCTGAGAACTATAGATCCTCCAATTAGGTGGACCTAGGTGAACCGGTTGGTACTTTTGTCAGTCTTCACACTAATCTTCAATTCTATAAGGAATTCTAAAAGCAATGCTAAAAGGAATATATGGCCAGTGCTGTGGCATAGTGGGTTACGCCTCTGCCTGTGGTGCCAGAATTCCATATAGGTGCCAGTTCAAGTCCCAGCTGCTTCTCTTAGGATCCAGCTTTGTTATAGCCTGGGAAAGCAGTACCATGTGCTTGGTTCTCTGCACCCACATGGGATACCTGAAAGAAGCTCCTGGCTCCTGGCTTTAGATTGACTCAGCTCTGGCAGTTGTGGCCATCTGGGGAGTGAACCAGCAGATGGAAGACTTCTCTGTTTCTCCCTCTGTCTGTAACACTACCTCTCAAAGAAATAAATAAAATCTTTTAAAAAAAGAATATAAAAACAAACATATTATCCAGCAGTTATGCTCCTTAGTATTCAATAAAAGAAACTGAAAACTTATATCCACATAAAAAGTTGCACACCAATGTCTATAGCACTTTTATTCATACTTGCTGAAATTTGAATGCAGCTGAAATGTTATTTGGTAGGAGGATGGCTAGATTGTGATACATTGAAACAATTGAATATTATTCAGTACTAAAAAGAAATGAGCTCTCAAGCTATATGTAGACATGGAAGTAACCTAAATGTATACTACTAGGTGGAAGAAGTCAATCTTAAAAGGCCATGTAGTGCCAGCTGTTCTTGCCTACCCTTTATCAAAATGAATTCACTGAGGGAGTCATATGAGGTTTGCAACACTGGGCTTAATGTTCAGGATTGTCCTGAATGGTTTCCTTAGGGGAATTCCATTCCTAAAGTGATCATGTTTTATAAGTCTGTTATAATGGGATTAGCTCTGTTAGACAAATTTCAGCCCTCTCTTTGGAGGACATATCATTCAGTTTTCGTATGTTGACTTAATTCTGCAGGTCCCTTCCAGCAGCCTAATGGCATTGAGTCAAAATATAGAATTCTGTGTGATGAGCTAGCAAATAAATTTTAAAAATCATGTCTGTTATTACTATCCAATTTCATTATTCCTCCATCCCTGCTCCATTTCCACTCTCTTTTCAATTCAATTTTGGCCTTATTATTTTAGTGGCATCTATAATAATATCTAAATAGCTGCCCCAGAGTACATAAAATTATATTAAAAGTGAAAAAAGCAATATAAATAATTTTAAGTAATACTCTATTGGGTACCTCAAAATAGATGTTACACAATTCCAGAAATCTAAAAGCTATTTGAGAGCAATAACTGTATTTTTAAATTTCCTAAATAAACCACTCTGAATTTTTATTTTTTCCATTTAGATGTTGAACATAACTTTATAAAACGTAAACCAAATGAAATTACACATGTCCTCTCTCACATTCTTCTTTAAAATGAACAGTGATTTTTATGTTACCTGCATTAGAAAGCTCAGCACAGTACTAACAGGACTGGCATTCTAGCACAGTGAGTTAAACCTCTGTTTTTGATGCCCACAGCCCATATCAGAGCGACACTTTGTTCCCTACTGTGCTTCCCACTTAGCTGCTTGCTAATTCACCCTAGGAAGCAGCATATGATTCGAGTTCTTGGACCAGCCACTGCATGAGAGACCTTAACACAGTTCTCGGATCCTGGCTTCTGGCTTTGTCTGACCCAACT
This sequence comes from Oryctolagus cuniculus, assembly GCF_051225735.1. Classification (NCBI taxonomy): domain Eukaryota; kingdom Metazoa; phylum Chordata; class Mammalia; order Lagomorpha; family Leporidae; genus Oryctolagus; species Oryctolagus cuniculus. The sequence goes on from NC_142874.1 coordinate 35,449,680, forward strand.
CTGACTGTTGTGGGCATGCAGTAGATAAAGATCTCAATTTCTGTCTCCATTCCCCTTTCTCTGTTGCTCCCTCTTATAAGTAGATGAAAAATCAAACTAAGTAAACAGTTTTTTAAAAAAAGTACTAATCTCTGTCTCCAATGATTTTGTTTTCTTTCAAGATTCTATCCTAGGATTCAGTTCCTTTAGTCAAGATGACAGAAGCTTAAAACTACAACTGAAGAAAGGATCAGAACCAAAGGAGTTATTCACTTTCAAGAAGTCCATTAAACCAATAAAGTCTTACTAACAGATGCACTTAAATGTAGGTTCAACAGATAATGTTTTTACTTTCCTTCCCTTCCCCCAGATTACACTTAACATTGAAAGCTGTTTATAGCTTGTTGTCAACATTTTTCTACTAGGCTTGTCAATGTAAAATCTGTTTGGGGCTTTTAAAATGCCTTCTAAACTCTAATTTTGGGATAAATAGAGGCAGTTGCATATCAAAGTGTATTTTGCAAAGTGTTGTTGATTAAAGAAGTTTGTTTGTAAATTATTCATTGTTTTAGAGTGTGCTCAATTGATGCGATAAAAATTTCACTGCCTTACCATAAAGCTTTGATGACCAGCACCAGGGAAAACAGACACTATAAAACTTTTTCTGAAGTTTAAAAGTGTCAAATACAGCAACCAAATTTAAATAAATTTTTGAAAAAGTAACCACCCCGTCACACTCAGAATTCACGAAGAATCAAAGTAAGATCTCAAAGTATTAGTTGTTGTAATTTCAAAATCAACCATAAGGTATCTATTATTGCCTGAATGTTTTGTTTTCCCCAAATTTACATTTTGAAGCCATAATTCCCAATGTGATGGCCTTTGAGAGGTAATTAGAATTAGATTATGTCAAAGCATGGTAGCTTTTGTGATGGGACTGGTGACTTTTTTTTTTTTTTTAAGATTTTTTCATTTATTTGAAAGAATTACACAGAGAGAGAAAGAGAGGCAGAGAGAGAGGTCTTCCATCTGCTGGCTCACTCCCCAATTGGCTGTGCCAATCCGAAGCCAGGAGCCAGGAGCTTCTTACAGATCTCCCAAGTGGGTACAGGGGCCCGAGGATTTGGGCTATCTTCTACTGTTTTCCTAGGTCATAGCAGAGAGCTGGATTGGAAGTGGAGCAGCCAGCACTCGAACCGGTGCCCATATGGGATGCTGGCACTGCAGGCAGCGGCTTTACCCACTACGCCAAGCACCGGCCCCTGGGATTAGTGATTTTCTAAGAGGAAGATCTCTCTCTGCCTCTCTCTGTCTCAGCAAGGTACTCACCAAGACAAGACCCAACAGGGATATACTGGGAAGGTGGCCATCTGCAGGCCAGCAGGAGAGTTCTCAATATAAAAGAATCTGTCTAGTACCTTGATCTTGGACTTTTTAGCCTCCGGGACTATGAGAAATAAACTACAGCTTATGGAAGCCTAAGTTGATTCATACAGTTTCCAATGCTGCTTGTGAAGACACCACCAAATAAGGCAATATCATCTTTCTTACTCTTCCTATATCTTTAGCTGAGCTTGACATGCTGGACCTAAGAGATCAGCATTTCACGAAGAGAAAAAGCATGTTTACTCTGAAAACCATGTAGGCTTAAAAAAGGAAGTGAAAAACATTTTTATCCTGACTCTGTTAGTGGCATTTTACTGGAGTCATGCAACTGCATATTTTTAATGAGGAACTCATGAAACCCATCAAGAAAAATCTTTGTTCGTGATAGAAACTGACCCTCAGAAGGCTCCTGTAAGGATATTTACTACAATAGTTGTGTAATTGTCAAGCCCCTAGTTACAGAGTTTTCCTGAAAGGTTGGGCCATTTGAAAGAACAACTTAAAGGAAGCAGGAGGCTGAAACCAGACCAAATGAGTCATAGAGTGAGTAGGAGATAATAAAGTGAATGCATCCAGTGTAAACTATTTTTGATAAGCATTTAGACTTGAAAGGAAACAGGGAAGGGAAATAGTTTAAATGAGAGGAAAACAAACTATGGAAGGATTATTTTTCTTAGGATAAGGAATGTGAATTTGTTTCTAAAAGAAGTAAAAGCCACTAGAGAAGGAAGGTATAAGGTAAAATAAGTGGACATAATTGAGAAAACATTCTCAGAGCAGGCAGGAAAAGATGGTATCCAAAGTGCAAGGGGGAGGGATTATCATGGACACAAGCGGGAATACAAGGAAAACAGATAACCAGGACTCAAGATAAATTATATGTGGAAGGGGAAAACTTTGAAGGAATTCACTCTTGACTATTTTCTTCTTTAGACTGGGGACTTGGTCATCTGTTAATATTGAGAAAACTGACATTTAAATTTGATAAAGTACAAGTAAAAGGGCAACAACCAGTATGGAATGGGAAATAATATGAATGAAGTTGAATAACATCTTGTGGAGCAATAATGATAGACCAATCATGGGATATGATCATTGCAAACTTGGTAAACACTTAGTAGGACTAACTTGAATAGTTTTTTTTTTTCATTATTTTTATAGATCTAATGCTAAGCTTCTATTTAAAAGTATTGCTAAGTAGACTTCTATAATAAATTAGAATTCAGCAATAAACCGGTCTGAAGAGGGTAGTTAATGTGATACAAAACAATTAAAATTTGTAATAAATAGACCTATGTATGTTGGTTATGCTATTCAAAGTGTTTGCTTGAGTATGCTAAGAGGACTCTCTGAAGTTCAGTTTTTGAACTATAAAGCAATGGAATCATTGGGCGGGGATGCAATGATTAGATTAAGTGAGATAGTTGTTTGTTTTATCACATTATCTTTATTGTTACTCTAGCCTAGTTAAAAAAAAAAAAAAAACTTGCAACAGTTTTATTTCAGATTGTACTTTTTAAAGATAATCACAATAGTATCTCCCTTTCTATGTGATCTTCTTACCATGTGTCTCTCAAAAGTCCTTCTGATATAGGGGAACTAGGTATAAAAGATTAGGTGGGAAGTGTTTTGCTGAAATATTTTCTTGCAATTTCTGTGTAACTCTGCATTGTAACTTCACCTGTTATCTGTTGATCCAGTATGCCCACTTTCCCTTGACGCACCTGTATCTAGTCTAGGACCAGGCAGGAGGCACCATGATGCTCATCAGGAAGTTAAACTGTATGTGAAAGCACAAGAAACTTCAGACAGGCTCATGTATACAAAACCCCATCCAGATTCCATCCACTTTGTATATTCAATTAAGGTATCACTCCCTACCTCATAAAAAAGACATACAATGGGTGGTGATCACCTGTTTTTCTTCTTTCGCTCTGGACAATGCTTACAAGTCCTTCTATGACCTCCTCTGTACTCTCGATCCTCATAGGTAACTAACTCTCTGGCCCACTCATGACAGGTATCTGTCTGTGTGTGGGGTGTGGCCCATACTCAAACTCAAGTGTGAATGTATATTCAATCTCTCTCTCTAAATAATCCTTCTCTCACTTGTGCCCTGTATTTATGCATCTGCTTTAACTCTTATCTCTGTGGGGGCAAGAACTTGTAATAAAAACTAAGATGCTTATGCCCGTAACACTTCCACTGAGAGAACAGATTTATATCCCCTGGCTTCAAATAGAAAAGGCTTCTAGAGCTGTGTTGGTTAATGAAAGTTTGCAGAACTGATGTTGCATGACTTTGAAGGCTAGGTCATAAATGGAGACTCAGCTTTATCCTCACTGAAATACCCACCCTGGAATCTTGACCTACAGAGTGAGTAACAAGGCTGCCTTAAGGTCACCATGCTGTAAGGAAGCCCAAGCAATTCCTATGTGAAGAGATCACCTGAAAAGCATGTGAGACTCTGTGAAAAGAGGGATGGTTGACCAGCCCCCACCTACCACATCATCACCTACAATCTGACTGCATTTCCTAAGAGACTCTGAGACACATCTGCTATTATGGATTCCTAACAGATAGAAATCAGGAGATATAATAATGTGAATATACTTTTATGACACTGAGATTTTGGGAGATTTGTTTCATAGCACTGGTAACTGATACAACAATTTCTCTGGCCTTTCTCAAGTTTAGTTTTAAAAAGGCTTCCTTAATAAATGGAAAAATTCCATTTATTGTCACATTACATTTGTTCTCTTAAGAATGAGATATTTAATTTCAAGACTTGGCATTTTTTTCCTTCTCATATTTATTGTGAGAAATTCATTTTCTTTGATATGTACGAGCTATAATTCTCAATTCTTCTTCCTTATTTTCATCTCTTTTGGGAGAAATGAATCTGAGTTTCATAAATGAAAGTGACAGCAAGAAGATGATATATAACTTTTTTGAATCAATGCAGTTATGAGAATCAGAAATGTTTTCCTTAAGCATAAGCATATTTCAGATTACCTTTATATTATACATCTTCAGATTATTTCAATTTGTCTATCATTTGAAGATAATCATTGTTTGCTGTTTATTTTCTACTTCTGACTATTTTGATGTGCATTTCATAGATGATTGATTCCTCAAGTACTTTACAGGATAGCTTTTTTGAGTGTTCCATGGCTCCTGTCATCTATGGTAATCTATTTCTTAATTTCCATCTTGCTGCCTGTGGCTGAATTTCTTTAAACAACAAATTTCTGTGGTCATTTTTTGAGCCAAATTGATGATGATAATGATAACAATGATGTATTTCTCTTTCCTCTTCTGTGTTGTTTTCAATGATCTTAATTTATTCGTTTTTAAGTGTTTTTCTCAGTGCTAAAGGAGTTACCACTAATTAAAATACCTTTATTATCTTGATACTGAACAATTTATTGTCTTCATTTTTAACTTAGCCTTAGGAAATGTGTTTCATCTAGGAGCACAAGAAATGCAAATTTCAAGTTCCCCTTCTCAGATATTCTCTGAACCTGGTTCCAAGATAAATTTCTGAAATGGCTGAGTTTGCCTCTGGTGTTCCTGAACATCACACACTTTTTCCTTCTCCCATTCCAGATACTGGCTGCTCTCTCCACCCTTTCCAGGCCTCAGGAGGTTTACTATATCTTCCCTGAAACCCTAGCAAACTCTACTCTTAAAATGTTAATTCATACTGAAGTGCAAATGACTGTAATGGTATATTTAACTCCCTTATGAATATATTCTTTTTGATGTTAACAAAGCTAAAGAAATGAACACTTTATCAAAAATTTGCTAGTGGATAGGATAAGTTTTTCAAGTGGGTTAAGTTCATTTTAATGCCTCTGAAATATCATTTGTAGATGGTCACTGCATCACAGAGTTGGTTGTTTCAAACTTACGTGTATTGATTTCCTGACATTTACTCATTGGCCCATATTACAGGCTAAAGTGGTTGATTCATACTGGATTCATACTACTCCCAATCTATTGCTTTGCTATCTATGAGATTCTCTCAAAAACAGTATCATCTTAATATAAGTAATGGTGTAAAATATAGGTTAAATATTCAATAATCGTATGCCTTCTCAGTGAGAGAAGAAAGTCAGCATCAGTAACAGGATGAGGAGAGATGTATTTATTATACTGCACATAAAATAAGGCTGGTTTATCTGTTGCCATCTAATCCTGGAGAACACTCATACAGAAGGCATGTCTTAAACAATACTCCATTTCCAGCAAGTGAAAGAGAATGTAAATTACACAGAGGAATGCAGTCTCTGTTCTTAATAATTCTGTTCCTCAAGCCTTGTTTCATCTGGATGATGAATATGTGTGAACAGTAAGATTTACAGTCTATTTCAACGTTGCTGGAATCATAGTGGTTCATCTCTTATAAGCAGACATAAGTCAATGGAAATAGAATTATGGTCATCTTTATATTTAGGTTAGTAAGATACTATTGGGGCCAACATTATTTATCCACCTTATTCCAGCACATATATCAAGCAGTTACAGATAATTGGGTGTTTACTGGTAGAATGCCTCTTTTTTTTTTTTTTTTTTTTTTTTTTTGACAGGCAGAGTGGACAGTGAGAGAGAGAGACAGAGAGAAAGGTCTTCCTTTTGCCATTGGTTCACCCTCCAATGGCCGCCACGGCTGGCGTGCTGCGGCCGGCACACCGCGCTGATCCGATGGCAGGAGCCAGGTGCTTTTCCTGGTCTCCCATGGGGTGCAGGTCCCTAGCACTTGGGCTATCCTCCACTGCCTTCCCGGGCCACAGCAGAGAGCTGGCCTGGAAGAGGGGCAACCGGAAAAGAATCCGGCGCCCCAACGGGGCCTAGAACCCAGTGTGCCAGCGCCGCTAGGTGGAGGATTAGCATATTGAGCCGCGGCGCTGGCCCCTCTTTTTCTTGATTGCAATAAACATTTGGGGACTCCAACAAACATACTGATGTAATGTTTGATAAAGTATATTAATTTAAATAGTTGCTTGAATAAATTTCATTGTATATTCAAATGTCTATATTGGAATCCCCCTACTATAGTTCTTAGTTATATAACTCCCTTCATTGGTTCTTCCAAAATGGTGCTGATAATAATAGTTTCTGCCCACTAGGGTGGATTAAATCTGTTCATTCAGGCAAAGCACTTAAGAATGTGCCAGCAGGTATTAATAGTAAGTACTGCCTTTAGTCACCCAGCTCTTACCAACATGACCAAAGATAGTTCCTACATTTTTGGGCACACTGCCTGACTATAACTGGAGCAGTGGCTCTTAAACTTGACTTTGAGTCAGAAGCATGGAGGGCTTTTAAAAATACTGATGCCTGGGTTACCACTTCTACTAGGTTTGGTATTCTTGATTTGGGGTTTGATTTTCCCACAAAGATTTATTAAGGCTCCCCAGGCATTAAGGTATAGCCAAATATGGAGAAATACTAGACCGGTGTGTGGAATAAAATCTTGACAACCACTAAATCTATGGTTTTTTCCTTAGAGTATCAGAAATCAGCAATAATATACCACAATCACTATGCTTAGATTTATAGTTTCTTTTATATTAGATGAAATTCAGGTAGGTAATATGTTTATTATCTTAACATTTGCTTTAGACCTGGATTAGTAACTCTTCATCCTAGGATGCATGCAATGTTAAATTTGTTCCTCTTGTTTTAGTGTTATTTCTGTGAGCTATGAATATCCTGATTAACAATGAATTTTACACATGTATATATTTTAGAAGTATTGGCTCATTTTATAAAATCACCTTTGTATGGCCTACTGCTTAGATTTAATATTAGAGAATAGTATGGCTAATATTCTCTGAATAGGCACTTGTTTTGCTCTAAGAATTCCTTAAGCATGATGTCTGCAACTGACAAAATGAAAAATGATTCTGTGATTCATTTCCAGACTCAGGCTTATAGAACCACTTAAATATTTTGAAATGCCTTCTACATCCTGTGATTGTAATAAGTCAGAACTGAAAGGATTTCAAGAATCTGAGCTTGATCCAAGGGTTAAAATATCATACCGTATTTTCTTTTTTACAGTACACAAATACCTTCAAATTAAATTTTACTAAGAAGCTTTAAATACGTTTAACAGGCACATCTGAGATTCAAACCCACCATAATTCATTATAAATGGTCTCTGTAAGTAAAAATAAAATGTTATGTGTCCCTCACATGGCCCTAAATATCAGGTACTGCATGAAACAACATATCCATGAATTCTTGGAAATGTTTTCAATTCCAGACCATTTTGGTCCAGTCATTAAAATCTTTTGTTCTCATAATGTCTTGAAAAATTATTCTTAAACAATATTCTGACTATGACTCATAGTCATAAGGCAAGTGGAACTGCCTAGAGTGAAGTGCTATCTGTGGGATAAAGAGACTTCTACTCTACTTAAGCGTTCGGACTTTGAAAGAAACACAGAGTATAGTCAGATGGTGAACATATGTTGATCCCATTCAGAAAACAGGATCCTTATATTCAACATGAGCTTTATATATCAAGAAAGAATGCAAGGCCGTTGAAGAACAACAGATTCTCACTGAAATATATAAACACCAGTGTAACAGCCTACAAAAATAGTTCAACTGAAATACTTTCTACTTGATCTTCACAAAAATGGAGTGGCCTTGGGATTTTCAGATGACGAACTATCTTCAGATATCAGATTTCCTTTTTAGACACAGGCATTTGACTGTAAAATTCATTATGGATTTATTTAGATATATATTTAGATGTACCTCCCAGGTATCAGGCATTGTGATAGGTATTGGGATACCAGGGAACAAGACCAGCAAGTTCTGAGCCATTACGAAGCCTGTTAGGAACACTGGGCAATATCAGGAGCAAATGATTTCTGTATTAGAGTGAATATGAATAAGCCCAGAAAAACCTAAAATAGAAAAAAACACATACAGAATTGAATAGGTATGAGATGTTATTCCAAATGTGCATACCTAATGGCTCGATTTGTCTTACAACCATCTGAGGTGGGTGTTATTCAGACTTCCTTTTAATATGTGAAGAAAATGAAACAGAAAGAGTTTAAGTAACATGTTTAAGGTCAGCCAGGTAAGTGTCAGAGCTGAGGTTATCTTCTTTCCAGATGCTCTAGCTCTTGTTTTGAGTTTTACTATGAACCCCTGCTGTAATTACTGGATACTAATTAGATTTAAAATAAAGTATAACAGAACAGTTCACGTAATGTTAATGTAATAGGCTTTGGTGTTCATTACTTCAAGCAACAGTACAGCTTGGGGAAAGAAAAGAACAACAAGAGCTCTTGAATGATATAAAAAATGAAAAGAAATTATGCCCTAATATTGAATATATTTTGGTAATATTAATTTAGTTTTCTTCTAATATAAAAGTGAGTAATATTCTTGTACTAAACTTGGAAATACAAAAAAATAAAAAGAAAAACCTATCTCATTGTGCTTCTCCTTTTGCAACAAAATGGATACAAAATGGAAATGAGATGCAACTGGATATCATCATTCTTAGTGAAGCAAGCCAGACTCAAAAAGGCAAATATCTTGTTTTCTTTGATTTATAGTTAACAGACAGAGTAAAAAATAATATATATGAGTGAAATTGACATCTTGAGGTTTGCGTGAAATTGAAATTTATGGTTTATAACCCTTATCTATATTCCTGTGGAACAATGGTCTAGTTTCTATTTGTTGAATTCTTTATTTAGTGGTAGAGTAAGCCTATGACTATAAAGTAAATTTAAAGTATGTTATTGCAAGAATTAAAATGAAAAGAAAAAGAAAGAGAGAAGGAGGTGAGGAGTATCATTATGGACTTAAATTTTCTATATGAAATACATGAAATCTGCTGTATCAATAAATAAGAAAACAAAGTCATCCATAATCAATCTCATTTTTTAAAAAAGGAGGTTTTCTTTCTGTTCTTTTTCTATCTGTAACATTTACATAATTGTGATAATATTATAGTTATTATCAATCAAACTTGCATATGAATTATTTATTCCATTACTGAGACATAAGTACATCTTTTGGGAAAAAATATTTCTAAACCTAATTTTTGAAGAAGCTCTCTATCCTATTTCTGAGGAAAATAGAATTCTTTCATATTATCCCTTGAAATCAATGTTATCTACAACATGCTGTTTACGTGTGCCAGCCTGGCAGTTTGGGAGTTCTTTAAAATGTCAAGAAGAATGATGTGGAAATATCCAAGTTATTGTCAACAATAGTATAAACTATCAACATCAACAGAACAACACAAATCTCTCCAAAGAAGTGACAATTTATTATAAAGAAGAAAGTGTTTCAATGGAAATAGGTGAATATTTATCCTTTGTAATATTATGATACTAATTTCCAGTTACTGAGTACAGTGTTGGCTCCTGAACACTGAGATGAATGTGTCAAATCATAAGTATTTAGATTCTAGGGCAAATTACCCTAATGCCTCACACTCTTCCAGCATGTAATAACATAGCACATGATTTATTTGGTATGATTCCAATGCATTGTTGGAGAAAATAAATAATAAATCTCTCTATATAATCATTTGAGAGACTAAGTCTTTGACAGGGGAATTACCCATTTAGGGATGGATGGCCAATGCTGCTAGTCACTGGAGAATATCAGAAAGCACTGTCATGTTTCTAAATGAATCTTGAAAGAAGGCTCATAGAAAAAATATTTCTAGAGGTCATATAGCTTAAATACAAAATTCTGTTAGTAAAGCAAGGCTCCTTTGTATTGTGGGGTACTTTTATTTCTTAATCAAGGAAAGAGAAAAGTTAAAACATAAGAGAAGGGGCTGGCACTGTGGCATAGCAGGTAAAGCTGCCGCCTGCATACCCGCATCCTTATGAGTGCCAGTTCAAGTCCGGGCTCCTGTTTGATTCAGCTGTCTGCTAGGGCCTTGGAAAGCAGTAGAAGATAGCCCAAGTCCTTGGGCACCTGCACGCACGTAGGAGACCCGGAAGAAACCCCTGGCTCCTGGCTTCGGATTGGCTCAGCTCCAGCCATTGTGACCATTTGGGGAGTGAACCAGTGGTTGGAAGACTTTTTTTTTCTCTCTCTCCCTGCCTCTGATCTCTGTAACTCTGTCTTTCAAATAAAATAAAAAAATCTTTAAGAAAATTTAAAAAAACATAAAAGAAGAAAAAGCAATAATTCCCATCACAAACACCAGTAATCAAAATAAAAATAAAACCTCCAAATCCAATTGCAACAGAGCAAATGGGAATTAAAGGGATTGAAAAGGAGAAAAAAGGTTGTAAAATTCAGGAAGAATTATGTCTGGTAAGGCATATGTAGAATTCTCCTCAATGTATTAACTGGATACTTTTTTTTTTTTTTTTTAGACAGGCTGAGTTAGACTGTGAGAGAGAGAGAGACAAAGAGAAAGGTCTTCCTTCCGCTGGTTCACCTCCAGAATGGCCGCAACGGCCAGTGTTGTGCCGATCCGAAGTCAGGAGCGAGGTGCTTCCTCCTGGTCTCCCATATGGGTGCAGGGCCCAAGCATTTGGGCCATCCTCCAGTGCCTTCCCCGGCCACAGCAGAGAGCTGGACTGGAAGAGGATCAACCAGGACAGAACCGGCGCCCCAACCGGGATTAGTACCCGGGGTACCTGCGCCACAGGTGGAGGATTAGCCTAGTGAGCCGCGGTGCCAGCCCTGGATATATTTTGTAATCTGTTCTAATATATGGTTCAGAGAACTGAAGACTGAATTTCAGATTTTTTTCAATAGAGATTGTACAACTTTAAAATATTGTATATCTTTATTTCCTGTGTGAAAGCAAAATAAAAGAATAAGTTCCATTTATCTATTAAGGCTATAATTCAGAATGAAACAGTTGGTAGATTATAAGAAAATATTTTTGAAATAATTTCACATATTGTAATGGGATTCTACTATTTGTGTCATCATGAACATACATTTTTGTATGTTCTTTAACTTCATCTTCATCATTTTATCTCTTTATGATTGATGTATTTATCTCAAGTTTAAAAAGAGCTGGGGCCTGCACTGTGGCGTAGCAGATAAAGCCACCGCCTGCAAGTACTGGCATTCCGCATGGTTGCCAGTTCCAGTCTCAGCTGCTCCATTTCCTATCCAGCTCTCTGCTATGGCCTGGGAAAGCAGGAGAAGATGGCCCAAGTCCTTGGGCCCCTGTACCTGTGTGGGAGACCCAGAAAAAGCACTTGGCTCCTGGCTTCTGATCAGTGTAGCTCCAGCCATTGCGGCAAATAGGGGAATGAACCAGCGGGTGGAAGAACTCTCCCTCTCTCTCTCCCTCTCCCTCTCCTTCTCACTCTGTGTAATTCTGACTTTCAAATAAATGAATAAATCTTAAAAAGCTAAAAAGAGCTATTTATCAGTATCCAGTGGCAAGTCTCATAACAATGAATAGTTAATAACTAATTACTATGAATTCAAACCTAATATAAGAGGTTAATGTGAATTTTCTCACTTAATTATCATGAAAATTATTTGAGTTGGGTGGTATTGTTATTTTACTTTATATCTGGAGAAACTGAGTAACAATGAGGTGAGATAATTTTCTCAGAATAGAGGGACCGCAACTTATAACCCAGGAGGTTTGCTTCCTGAGGCTGTTCTCTTAACAATCGTGTTAAAAGTAAAGAGAGCAAGTTTGGAATAAACTGAGTTTCTTAAACTTTACAATTTTACTTACCATCGCCAACATTAATTCAGTTACTATGTATAAAGTGCATTCTGCCTTTCAGGTACTATGCTGAACTGATGAATGATTCAGGCTGTGCCTGCCACTTAGATGTGTCATCTAGGGAGACAGTGAAATGCAAATCATTTATCAACTTCCCATGGACTGTGAACTCAGCTCTGGGGTTCTGGGTCCATTTTAATTTTTTCAGCATAGCTAGTATGATAAGGTTAAATAGTTTAAAGTATATATAATTAGTCTGTGATGCTTTTATTCTAAATCTAGCTTTGCTAAGCATGTTGATTGTATTATTAGGCAAGTTGAAACTACTTTCTACACCAAGAATCCCATCTACCAAATGGTGATAATACCTCCCACAGACACAGGAGAAAATGATGATCTAGTTTTTGAGTAGAGTTCTCATCTCTGTGGTAGGGAGGGAAGACAAGAACAAGCTCTCTTTGTCCACCTTGAATAATTACTCTTTCTTATGGACTAATCCTTGATTTCATGTTAATAAGGGGAAGCTACCTAAAGGTGCTTAGTTTGAAAGTTTACAGGCTTAAGCAGATATAAGGGAATCCAGAATAGGAGGAATATTGTGAAATAAAATTGTAGTCTAGGTGTACTTGTTTTTCTAAGGATGTTGAAATAAAAGGTCGAAACCTTGGACACTAATTGATACATTGGATGTGCTGTTTATGCGTTATGCCAGAGGAGAAAAGATGAAGATGGAGGTGCAGAGTGAAGATGCTGAGCTGCAAGAAAGTTACAAATAAATTGAAAGTAGACAGAAAGAAAGTGAACAGGCATGGTTCCCCAAGAGGAGTTTCCAAAGCCAAAGAATTTATCCTTTATATCAGAACATTTTGTTTTTATGCTGAAAATGAGAGTACATATCATAGTTGTTCACATTTTCTGAAGTTCAGAGGAAGTGTACCAGGGATAGATTAATTGTTGCATTTACATTGGAAAGTAATAACCATTGTCATAGTGGTCAGAAAAGATCTTCTAAGGCCCATAAACATGAGATAGTATTTTCAAAAACTTAGTAAAGTATTTATTTGAGATGCAGAGAAACTGAGAGATGGGGCCCATCTACTTATTCACTTCCCAAAAGCCTGTAATGATGTGCTGGGTCAGGCTGAAGCCAGGAATCAGGAATTCAATCTGAGTTTCCTATGTCTATGGAAAGAACCAAATTTCTTGAGTCATCACCTATTGCCTCCTAGGGTGCAGGTTTCAGTAATCTGAAATCACGGGAGCTGGGACTTGCATGCAGATACACATCTTAACTGGTGTCTTAACTACCAGGCGAAAGGTCTACCCCATATGTGCTAGTATTGCTTTTATATGCACTCGATTTGCATCTTTTTTTTCTTTTTGGAATGCCTTCTTAAGAAAAATGTAAAGATATACCTTAAATTGATGTCATGTAAAGAAATGTAAAAATATCACTGTCCACTGATTGAACAATATTTCCACCTTTGAAATATCAATAATAAAAATGAGTTTTAAATGCCCACAATTTCAAAAACTAAAATTGACGGTAATAGAAAATGTATGTATGTGTATTTAATTGTAAACAGATGAACATTACTTTATTGTCTCTTCATAACAAAGATAAAACATATATTTTTCTGGGTATGGACAAAGTAGAAGTGATATATATTAAGTGTGTATTATAGGCAAATAACATCAGCATCATCTGTTAAGTTGTTAAAAATGCAAGCTCACAGGCTTTATTCTAGACTTACTGCATTAGAAATCTGTAGGTAAAGCCTGGAAGATATTTTTACTAGATCCCCAGGTGATCTTTATGAAAACTAAAACTTGACAAGTACAGATGTTACTTGACTGATTACATGACTATGTCCCAATAAACCTGTCATGAATTGAAAATTCACTGGATACATTTAACCCACAGAATGTCCTAGCTGAGCATAGCAGGACACTGCTGCTTCCTCAGGAGATTATAGTGCTATGGGAGCTGTGCTCCCTGCAGATGCCCAGTATCATGAAAGTATTCCACTGCATATTACTAGCCTGGAAAACGATCAAAATTCAAGAAATTCAAACTGTGAATACTACTGAATGTTTTTTACCTTTGTACAGTAGAAAAATTGGAAATTGCACTATTTTTAAGTCAGTGGCCATCTATTCAGATCACTTCCACTCATATCTCTTGTGCAGAACCTATGACCCCAACTGGATGTATGATGGTAAGAGTAGCCAGTTCACAGACTGACTAAGAAGGGTCTTCAAAATGTTCACAGAAATGTACATTGTGAAACAATTGTATGGGCTTCAAAGACGTTTTACAACAAAATAAACATATTTTTAAGAAAAATAATCCTTTAAAAAATACTAGTTCTTGAGAGGGAGAAAACTCCCATTTGCTGGTTCACTCCCCAAATGCTAAGGCCAAAGTCCTTGCACAGCAATGCAATCCAGGTCTCCCTTATGAGTGGCACCAAGTCACCTGAGCCATCACCACTGCCTGCCAGGATCTGCATTGGCAAGAAACAGAAGCCACGAGCTGGAGCAGGGAATCAAACCAGGTGGTCTGATATGGAGCAGGTATCTTAAATGATAGGCTAAGTGCCTGTCCCTAAACTTAAATTTTACTTCCATTTTTCTCCACGAACTTTTACACTCATATAGAAATATCTAATTCTAGATAGTATTCGGCACATAGCTAGCTATCTCCAGCTAACACTAATCTTTCAGAAGAAAACCTATATCACAAGAAAACAAATTACACAAGACATTGGAAGGGCCAGTGCTGTGGTGCAGTAGGCTAAGCCTCCGCCTTGAGGGGCTGGCATCCCATTTGGGCGCTGGTTCCTGTCTGGGCTACTCCTCTTCTGATCCAGCTCCCTGCCATGGCTTGGGAAAACAGATAGAAGATGGCCACGATGGAGACTGGGAAGCTCTTTTCCAGCCAGTGTGGCCATGGGGGAGTGAGCCAGCAGATGGAAGAGCTTTCTCTCTGTCTCTTCCTCTCTCTGTCTATAACTCTACCCCTAAAATAAATAAAATAAAATCTTTTAAAAAAGGTATTGGAAATGTGTTTGGCCACACATCAGCCCAATTTATTTTAATATAAAATACAGTGGCTATTTTGTTTTTAGTAATTTAAAGACATTTTCATCAAAAACCTACATGGTGAAAAAGTTCAATGCAGAGGAGGTGTTCTGAAAGGAGAAGACTTGCATTTCAATTTTTATTTCTGCACATTTCTAGCAGAATGACACAGAAAACATTACATTAAACTAAAGGCTTGAATATTGAGGTTCTTGAAGCTTGACCATTTTGTGTTGTCTTAGTTAACACTTTGAAATTATAATTACATTCAATAATTTAATAAATATTGTATTATGTTATTTTATGCTTTCTAGTCAATTCCAAAAGGTTCAAATAATTGGTCTAGTGATATGGGGAATTTTCTATATAAACAAATAAAAATAATACATATGTAATTTTGTTGTTCTTTCATGCATCTCAATTGCATTCAGTTTTAATATAAATATTATACTCATAAAAATAAATAATTTACATTTAGGACTATTCACAATGGTGTTATGAAGTAAGCCATACAGATTTATTACTGAGGATAAGAGTTTATTACTATGATCTCAGAACCTGTAACTTAGTATAGTGGCCTGCAATACACATATGGTACTTTAAAAAGAGCTTGCAAAATGAATACAAATTTGTAAATCCATAGCTTTTTTCATTTTTCATGAACTTTTTGAGAGGCCTAGTACTTATAGTTGTTGAATAAATGAAATAATATTTAAAATGCCAAGGCCCACAGTTTTTGTTTTTTACTTAAAGAGTGTCTCCCTAATCATTCTCCAAAGTATTGTGAAAAACAATTTTCATGTCTTATGTATTTATGAAAAATCTGATCTTTAGTAACTAGTATATCTAAAAAAATTTAAAAATGCTTATGGTAGTTCTTCTGAAAAGTGACGCTAGTGAAATATTTCTTATACCCATTCTCTGCCCTTCCAAATACAATTAATTGTCAGGAAATGCTATGTTAAGGATATGCTCTTTAAGATGTTTGTTAGCACATTTTTAGGATACTTGATATATTCTTAATATTTGTTATGAAGCTCAAAGAATTTTTACTTCAATATAGTATAAACCTTAGTTCTAATTACAATTAAAAGCAATTTATTCCTCTCTCCTACATTAACTCAAAACATATGCAACTGATGAAATTTATTTCTCTTTTCCATTATTATAAATTTCATATCAAATTGTTGAGCTGTGTAACTTTGCTTTATGTGTACACACACACACACGCACACACACTAAGAACAACACACAAGACCCGTCTTTCAAATCTTGAAATTTTCTTCTTATTGATCGATTACAAAATGAAAATTTCCAGGCATATGTTAGATAAAAGAGCAAGCCCTGAAGATATGGTACTGAATACCAGTGATAAGAAAGCAATAACATTTATGTGAAAAATCTTTCCTGCAAGTATGTTAAAGAACATCTATTAAAGATTACTACTTCAGGGGCCAGCGCCACAGCTCAATAAGGCTAATCCTCCACCTAGTGGCGCTGGCATACCGGGTTCTAGTCCAGGTCGGGGCACCAGATTCTGTCCTGGTTGCCCTTCTTCCAGGCCAGCTCTCTGCTGTGGCCAGGGAGTGCAGTGGAGGATGGCCCAAGTCCTTGGGCCCTGCACCCCATGGGAGACCAGGAGAAGCACCTGGCTCCTGCCTTCAGATCAGCGCAGTGTGCCGGCCGGGGCGGTCATTGGAGGATCAACCAACGGCAAAGGAAGACCTTTGTCTCTGTTTCTGTCTCTCACTGTCCACTCTGCCTGTCAAAAATTTAAAAAAAAGGTTACTACTTCAGTGTTTCTCTAAGGTTACTGAATCTTAGAAAATTCATATTTGCAGATCCCACATGTGGGTGCAGGAGTCCAAGCACTTGGGTCATCTTCAACTGCTACCTCAGACCATAGCAGAGAGCGGGATCAGAAGAGGAGCAGCTGGGACTGCAACCATCATGCATATGAAATGCCAGTGCTGACGGCAGAGGATTAATCCACAGCACTGGCTCCGAAAAAATATTTTAAAAATAAATAACTGGAGCCAAGATGGCGGAATAGTGAGGACGCGCACGCACCGATAGTCCGGGAAAAGATAGTTTAATAAAAGTGGAGTTATGGTAGCCTCAGGAAAAGGATCAGGAAAAAATCGCAGAGGAAACTCTTCCGGATCTAGTGGATGTGACTCGGAGGACCTACGGGGAGAGCAAGGTCGCCCACCACATGGAAGCCGAGCTGTCGCGGGGCCGCGGAGGCCGCGGGAGTTGAGTTTGCGTGCCAGCGCTGGAAGCGGAGGTGAGACAAAAACTTCTCGGTAACCCGAGACATTGGCAGGGAAAGGCAGAAAGAGCCTGCAGAGAACGAGGCCTGAAACCCCACTAGGGAAAGTTCACCAGGCTGGCTGGAGGAGAGAAAAAAATCGAATAAATAAGGGGAACTGTCACGGACATTAGCCTCTCTCTCCATTCACTTTACAAAGGCCAGCAAGACAAAGGGCAGGGGACATTTTACATAACTAAAGTGGCACATGCCATTTTGCATATGTAAAGCAGGTGCCCCTCATTAGCCAAGCAGAAAAACCTGACTCTGGTGGGGAGAAATAACAGGAGGTTAACACCTAATGAAAGTGTGGAGCTAACCAACTGAGACTGTGAAAAACTGAGGAGGGGGTGAGAGAACTCACCTAGTACAAAAACTCCATAACCTGGGCAACCTGGTGAGAGACTGTGGTGAAATCTGAGACTACACTGAGGGCTGCATAAACTCTTTGTGTGGTCCCAGCAGTAAGCAAACGAATACCCACAGGGGCCAGATTTCATACATCAACTACTCTCAACTCCACTCAGCTGTGTGGAATTACTTCCCAACTGAGTCAAAAAAAAAAAAAAAAAAAAAAGGAGAGAGAGAGAGAGTGAGAGCGAGCAAGAGAACCAAACAGAACTCTAACAGAGCTCTCTGGCCACACCCATCACAGCCTCTAAGGATCCATTAAAAGCAGACAGTCCTCTTAATCTAGAGTCACAGTGTAATGAGAAAAAACACCACACCGAAGAAACCAAGAATATCTCTAATCTGCCAAACAACAAATGCAAAAACCGAGGTAACAAGAACAAGGAAGACACTATGACGCCCCCAAATGAAATACACACCCCAATTCAAGATTATGAAGATGATGAGATAGAAGAAATGCAAGAAGCAGATCTCAAAAAATTGACAAGAACATTAAGAAGTTCTCAAAAACAAATTCTCGAACTACAGAAATCCTTAATGGACAAGATAGAAAATCTCTCTCGTGAAAATAAAGTATTAAGGAGGAATCAAAATGAAATGAAACAACTAGTAGAACATGAAACTGTGATAGTGATGAGAAATCATAATGAAATGAAGAATTCAATAGATCAACTGACAAACACATTAGAGAGCCTTAAAAACAGAATGGGTGAAGCAGAAGAGAGAATATCAGACTTAGAAGACAGAGCACAGGAAAATATACAGTCAAACCAAAGAAAAGAAGAGGAAATTAGAAATCTAAAAAATATTGTCAGGAATCTTCAGGATACTATTAAAAAACCCATTATTCGGGTTCTAGGAGTTGCTGAAGGCATGGAGAGGAAGAAAGGATTAAAAGGCCTTTTTAGTGAGATATTAGCAGAAAATTTCCCAGGTTTGGAGAAGGACAGAGACATCCGAGTACAGGAAGCTCATAGAACCCCTAATAAACATGACCAAAAGAGATCCTCACCATGACACGTTGTAATCAAACTCACCACAGTGAAACATAAAGAAAAGATCCTAAAATGTGCAAGAGAGAAACGTCAGATTACTCTCAGAGGATCTCCAATCAGACTCACAGCTGACTTCTCATCAGAAACCCTACAAGCTAGGAGGGAATGGCGAGATATAGCCCAGGTACTAAGAGAGAAAAACTGCCAGCCCAGAATATTATATCCTGCAAAGCTCTCATTTGTGAATGAAGGTGAAATAAAGACCTTTCACAACAAACAGAAATTGAAAGAATTTGTCGCCACTCGTCCAGCCCTGCAAAAGATGCTTAAAGAT
Source organism: Oryctolagus cuniculus (assembly GCF_051225735.1). NCBI lineage: Eukaryota > Metazoa > Chordata > Mammalia > Lagomorpha > Leporidae > Oryctolagus > Oryctolagus cuniculus. The sequence goes on from NC_142874.1 coordinate 35,468,888, forward strand.
GTGTTACACACAGAAACACAGAAACACGGTCATCAATAGGAAAGAAAGTAAATGAAGGAAATCTCACACCAAAAGAACGCAGGAAGTTCAAAACAAATATTAGAAAATATCTTTGGCAAATGGCAGGGCAAAGTTACTACTTATCAGTAGTCACATTGCACGTTAATGGCCTGAACTGTCCAGTTAAAAGACACCGATTGGCTGATTGGGTAAAGGAACAAAACCCATCTATTTGCTGCTTACACGAAACACATCTTTCCAATAAAGATCCATACAGACTGAAAGTGAAAGGCTGGAAAAAGATATACCATGCCAACAGAAATGAAAAAAGAGTGGGCGTAGCCATTTTAATATCAGACAACATAAACTTTACCACAAAAACTGTTAGGAGAGACAAAGAGGGGCACTATATAATTATTAAGGGATCAATTCAACAGGAAGATATAACGATTATCAATGTATATGCACCTAATTACAGGGCACGGTTTATTTAAAAGATTTGTTAAGGGACTTAAAGGGAGACTTAGACCCCAATACAGTAGTACTGGGGAACTTCAATACTCCACACTCAGAAATAGACAGATCAACAAGAGAGAAGATCAACAAAGAGACAGTAGATTTAAATGACACTATAGTCCAAATGGATCTAACAGATATATACAGAACTTTCAATCCTACAGCTAAAGATTTTACATTCTTCTCAGCAGAACATGGAACCTTCTCTAGGATTGACCACATACTAGGCCATAAAGCAAGTCTCAGCAAATTCAAAAGAATTAGAATCATACGATGTAGCTTCTCAGACCATAAAGGAATGAAGTTGGAAATTAGCAACTCAGGAATCCCTAGAGCATATGCAAACGCATGGAAATTGAACAACATGCTCCTGAATGAACAATGCGCCATAGAAGAAATTAAAAGAGAAATCAAAAATTTTCTGGAAGTAAATGAGGATAACAGCACAACATACCAAAACTTACGGGATGCAGCAAAAGAACTCAAACTATCCCTCTTTGCAGATGATATGATTCTTTACTTAGGGGACCCAAAGAACTCTACTAAATAAGGGGACTATTGGAACTCATAGAAGAGTTTCGCGAAGTAGCAGGATATAAAATCAATGCACAAAAATCAACACCCTTCGTACACACAGGCAATACCACGGCTGAGAAAGAACTTCTAAGATCAATCTCATTCACAATAGCCACAAAAACAATCAAATACCTTGGAATAAACTTAAACAAGGACGTTAAGGATCTCTACAATGAAAATTACAAAACCTTAAAGAAAGAAATAGAAGAGGATACCAAAAAAATGGAAAAATCTTCCATGCTCATGGATTGGAAGAATCAATACCATCAAAATGTCCATTATCCCAAAAGCAATTTATAGATTCAATGCAATACCAATCAAGATACCGAAGACTTTCTTCTCAGATCTGGAAAAAATGATGCTGAAATTCATATGGAGACACAGGAGACATCGAATAGCTAAAGCAATCTTGTACAACAAAAACAAAGCTGGAGGCATCACAATACCAGATTTCAGGACATACTACAGGGCAGTTGTTATCAAAACAGCATGGTACTGGTACAGAAACAGATGGATAGACCAATGGAACAGAATTGAAACACCAGAAATCAATCCAAACATCTACAGCCAACTCATATTTGATCAAGGATCCAAAACCAATCCCTGGAGTAAGGACAGTCTATTCAATAAATGGTGCTGGGAAAATTGGATTTCCAAGTGCAGAATCATGAAGCAAGACTCCTACCTTTCACCTTACACAAAAATTCACTCAACATGGATTAAAGACTTAAATCTACGACCTGAAACCATCAAATTTTTAGAGAGCAATGAAAAAACCCTACAAGATATAGGTACTGGCAAAGACTTCTTGGAAAAGACCCTGAAGGCACAGGCAGTCAAAGCCAAAATTAACATTTGGGATTGCATCAAATTGAGAAGTTTCTGTACTTCAAAAGAAGCAGTCAGGAAAGTGAAGAGGCAACCGACAGAATGGGAAAAAATATTTGCAAACTATGCAACAGATAAAGGGTTGATAACCAGAATCTACAAAGATATCAAGAAACTAAACAACATCAAAACAAACAACCCATTTAAGAGATGGGCCAAGGACCTCAATAGACATTTTTCAAAAGAGGAAATCCAAATGTTCAAAATCACTAGCAATCAGGGAAATGCAAATCAAAACCACAATGAGGTTCCACCTCACCCCGGTTAGAATGGCTCACATTCAGAAATCTACCAACAATAGATGCTGGAGAGGATGTGGGGAAAAAGGGACAGTAACCCACTGTTGGTGGGAATGCAAACTGGTTAAGCCACTATGGAAGTCAGTCTGGAGATTCCTCAGAAACCTGAATATAACCCTACCATTCAACTCAGCCATCCCACTACTTGGAATTTACCCAAAGGAAATGAAATTGGCAAACAACCAAGCTGTCTTCACCTTAATGTTTATTGCAGCTCAATTCACAATAGCTAATACCTGGAACCAACCCAAATACCCATCAACAGTAGACTGGATAAAGAAATTATGGGACATGTACTCTATAGAATACTACAGAGCAGTCAAAAACAATGAAACCTGGTCATTTGCAACAAGATGGAGGAATTTGGAGAACATCATGCTGAGTGAAATAAGCCAGTCCCAAAGGGACAAATATCATATGCGCTCCCTGATCGGTGACAACTAACTGAACACCAAAAAGGAAACCTGTTAAAGTGAAATGAACACTATGAGAAATGGTGACTTGATCAGCCCTTGCCCTGACTGTTGATGAACAAATTAATATGTTATCCCTCTTAGTATTTTTTTTTGTTTGTTCTACTTAACACTTTTGGTTGAATTCTGTAATCAATACACAGTTATTCTGAAGTGTTGAAACTTAACTGAAAAGTGATCCCTGTTAAATATAAGAGTGGGAATAAGAGAGGGAAGAGATGTGCAATTCGGGACATGCTCAAGCTGACTTACCTCAAACGGTAGAGTTAGAAACATACCAGGGGATTCCAATTCAATCCCATCAAGGTGGCATGTACCAATGCCATCTCACTAGTCCCAGTGATCAATTTCTATTCACAATTGATCATAATGATAGGACTAAGAACCAAAGGGATCACATAAACAAGAATAGTGTCTGCAAATACTAGCTGACAAAATAAAAAAGGGGGAGAACGATCCAACATGGTTGAAGGACCCCGAAAGCGGTGTCCTTTTGTGACGACCCCAGAAACACAGACTCCAGACCAGACGATGCAAAAGGCAGGAGGCAGTTTTATTTCATTTGCACAAATGGGCCCTCTTCTGCCTGCCGCAAGCCGCGGGGGCAGAGAGGAGCCCCCAGCAGCTATCTCACACAGCTTTTAAGGGGCAAAACCACAAAATTAACATACCATAGGGTGGAGTAAGTTTATTGGGCAACTCCAAGGGGAGGAGGTCGTCGAGGAGGAGGAGAAACGGGGGGCTACGTGCCCTACGTGCCTCGCGGTTTCTTTGTTAAGCTTGAACAAGCACAGGGGAGGGGGTCGTTGAGCGGTGAGGAAGTATAGTCAATGGAAAAGTACTGGATCGAAGTTCCTGTTTTTCTATCTTATCAAGGTCACTTTTAGGGCGGCTCTCGGCGGCTCTTGGCTGCTCCCTTCAATGGGAAGTGAGATACACAGCAGACCGATAGAATGGCAGATGTCCTAAACAGAACTCTGGCCTCAGAATCAGCCCTTAAGGCAACGTGGATCTGGCTGAAAAGCCCATGAGAGTATTTCAGGCATGGAAAGCCAAAACACTCTGGCAAAAAAAAAGACCTAAATGAAAGATCTCCACAAGTGAGACCCCAGTGGAAAGAACAGGTCATCAAAGAAGGAAGTACCTTTCTCTGAAGGGAGGAGAGAACTTCCACTTTGACCATGGCCTTGTCTAAATATGATCAGAGTCGGTGAACTCAAAAGGCTTCCATAGGCTTGGCAATTCATGACAAGAACCAAGGGTGATTACTGATGCCATAAACAAGAGTGTCAATTTGTTAAGTCAACAACAGGAGTCACTGTGCACTTACTCTTCACGTAGGATCTTTGTCCTTAATGTGCTGTACAGTGTGATTTAATGCTATAACTAGTACTCAAACAGTATTTTTCACTTTGTGTTTCTAAGTGGGTGCAAACTGTTAAAATCTTTACTTAATATATGCTAAACTGATCTTCTGTATATAAAGAGAATTGAAAATGAATCTTGATGTGAATGGAAGGGGGGAGGGAGCGGGAAAGGGGAGGGTTGCAGGTCGGATGGAAGTTATGAGGGGGGAAGCCATTGTGATCCATAAGCTACAGTACTTTGGAAATTTATATTCATTAAATAAAAGTTAAAAAAATAAATAAATTTAAAAAAAGAAAATTCATATTTGCATGTACATGTGGTTGGGCTACACAAATATCACATTCATGTCTAACGAATAACATATGTTACAATCAATTCAATATATTCTCATTGTTATGTGCAATTTGCTGTTCACAGTACACAATAATGCTTTCCAATGTTTCAGTTTCTTAAAGTACCTGAGAAGGATCATAAATCTGTGAACAAAGTCCTCTCTAATAACCAAAGTAAGTCTTCTATAATGAAAAATAGTGTTCTTAAAGTACATTATACATATTGGGCCCAAGAACTAGTTTGAAAGAGACAGAAAATTTAAAGAATTGAAAATAAAATTTCAACTACCTTTAAATTACCTATATGCAGAAATATGTTATAAGGTGGTGGTGAAGGTAATTGCTACAGCTCAATCAATGCTTTTTGGAGAATAGAATTTTAACATTTTTCAGCTGATATCTCTTCTTGTTTTTTCTTGATATATTTTAACATCTTAGTAATTCTGACACATAATATATACATTTTTCATTATAAAACATATTGGCAAAGTCGACAATTTATCAACATTCTTTGAGATTCTCAAAACCAAAGCAAAACAGTTTAAAATAACAATATTTGAACCACAGATTTTAGTGACTATTCAGGATGTTGTGACAGTAAATGAATATGTTAAATTAAACTATGGTGATGTCCACAATCAATGATTAATTCTTCTATTTTTATGACTTTTCTTAAAATAAGAGATCCAATTTCATATGTTAATTTTCATAAAGATAGAATCCTTTGTTAAAAACAAGTGCCCTGTGGCTTTTATTCTCCAAGTGTTTAGCAAAGGCTACAGACTCTAGTTCATCTGGTCATTTGTTCACATATCCATGGTAACAGCTTGGCTTGCTGTTGAGTCATATTCAGCTAAAGCCATGAAGATGTTGCAGTATAGGGAAAAAACAAATCTCATACACTGTTTTAGGGGGTTGTCAAGATACTTTGTATTTTTCAAGAATTTCCTGCTGCCTTATATAATGTTTACTTTGGAAATTTCAACTTCTGTAAAACTTAAGACCCCCAAATTTAGTCTTCTCTCTCAAAACAGACATTAACCATGATCTCTGACAAAATAGACCTGATTCATTTATATTCTCCTGGTGCACTGTAGAGACTTCTATCAAAGAATTTACACTGCTTCATTGTTACACTGCTACATTGAATCTATATCACTATTGCTAACTAGCCAGCTAGCTTGCTTCTTGTTAACTTAATGTATTTATTTCCCTCACATAGACTAGTGATCCCATTCCACAAAAGTTTAGGCTTTATTTATCTCTGCATATGCAGCTCCTTGCACATTTAGTCATTAATTTAGCAACTGTATATGAAGTGTCGAAACATAGGTGACTAGGGTAGTGGTTAAGAGCTCTTAAATAAAGTAAGTTGTAGAGCTGGATTGAAATTGATCAACTTCTTTTTTTTAAGATTTATTTATTTGAAAATAGGAGTTACAGACGGAGGAGAGGTAAAGTGAGCGAGAGAGAGAGAGAGAGAGGGAGGGAGAACATGAATGAAATCTTTCATCTGCTCATTCACTCCTGAAATGGCCACAATGGCCAAGAATGAGCCAGGCCAAAGCCAGGAGCCAGGTGCTTCATTTGGATCTCCCAGGTGGGTGCAGTGGCCCAAACTCTTGGGCTATCTTCTGCTGCTTTCCCAGGCACATTAGCAGGATGCTGGATTGGGATGGAGCAGTCAGTGCTCAACCAATGTCCATGTGGGATGCTGGTACTGCAGGCTGCAGCTGTACCAGCTATGCCACAGTACTATCCCCAATCAACTTGTTCTTAACAATTGCATAAACCTGTCCTCTTTGAAATTTTAGAATAAAAGCTACTATTTGAATTTATAAATTAAATATTTGTATATCTTTAAAAATTTTAATTGACATAATACTTATCTACATACTTATGAGTTACAGTATGATATTTCAATATATCATATACATATATCATATACAATATACAATAATCAGATCAGGATAGTTGGTACACCTATCATCTCAAATATTATTCTTTGTTTAGGGAGCATTCAAAATCCTCTCAACTAGTGTGTGATTTGTTTACTCAAATGTGTAATACATATTTTGTTTATTTTTTTGAAAAGTATAGGACAGAGACAGAGAGAAACCAAGACAGGTACACAGACATGCAGAGTTCTCCCATTCACTGATTTACTCCCTAAATGCCCACAATGACCAAGGCTGTGCCAGGATGAAGCCGGGAGACAGGAATTCAATTTGGGTTTCCCACGTGGGTGGCAGGGATTCGAGCACTTTAGCCATCACATACTACGTCTTAGTATGTGCCTTAGCAAGAAGATAAAACCAAGGGTGCAGCCAGGACTGAAACCCAGGCACACATATATGGGCCACCTGCTGTACCATGCAACATCAACCCTGCACAAAAGGGCACGTGTTCTTTTTTAATGCCTCCTCAGAAAGTTCAGTCATAAAGTTAGTGTCATGCTGTAGGAAAAACTAGGACAGGTATTTTGGTACCAAGGATGCTCTGAGAGCCTTCTGAATTTCTAGCATGGACGAGAGATCAGAGCCCTCTCAGTGAGGCTAATGAACCTGCCCTCTGTGTTGTCAAGTGGCGGGACAGCTGCTGACAAATAGAGGCACTGTTTTCTGTTTCTTTGCTGTGTCAAGTTCAAAAGTGATGAACCAAGAGTGGGGCTCATCAATTTCACAAGAAAAGGGTTCTCTGCTGGTCTCAGAGGATAAATATTTTTTGTGGCACCTTGGATATGGCTACATGCTTAGGCAGGTTGGCTGTAAATAGATGAAGCTGATGGATGAAAATGGCAAATGGAAGAGACAGACCTCACCCAAAGCTCACAGCATGTGTTGAGAGGGCCCATGAATCTCTCTGTACTCTTTGGTTAATAGTTTCTTTGAAGCTTTTTCTATCAAAACAAATAAAAATATGTCTAGAACAACTGATATTGATTCTCATCTGGTTGGCATATCAGGCAGGAGCAGATGCATGAGATTTGAAAGCACAAAGAGGAGGCAGAGTGAACACAAAGAGGCCATGTGTAACTTCAACAGAAAGAAGAGGATACAGAGCCAGATGGAAATAGCATGACAGCATGAGGTAGCAACTGGGGTTTGTTGTTGGAGCAGGGAAGTGAGGGACTGTGTGTGGTCCCGTTTTGTTTTGTTTTCTTCAGCAACTTTTTCTTTTGGACTAAGATTTTAACTTAATAGAAGACATTATTTGTAAACTTGGGGCACTCACGGCAAAATAACAAAACAGCAGCAGCAGCAAGGCATCAGTACCTGCTAGTCATTACATGACAATTGAAACAGCATTGCTAAAGATTTGCACAACAAATTTGTAGTCAAAGTTGTCAACTTCTCATTTTATAGTCAATATAATTGAAATTCAGAGGAATTAAATGAATTGAACAAAGTCATAGACAGGAAGTCAGAAATCAAACTCAGGTTAATGAGTGTCCAGGGTCCACAGTTGTTCTTTTACAGGGTATTGCAAGTATTTAATGTGCAAAGTATGAGATTCCAACCTATACAGAAGCTAAAAATGGAGGAGAAAGGGATGGTAAAAAAAGTATGAACAGACTGAAACTCCATTTTCTGTTAACCCACACAATTCTTTCGACAGTTTTCTATGCTAAACAAAAATAGTTACATTTGGATGCTATCCCACAAACTTTCAATTTTACCTTAAGGACTTCAGTGATTTGCTTTGTACACATAAACTGTGAGAAACATTGGAACTTTCAAAATTATCCTTTAAATTATCTTTCACAGTAATAAACTGTGATAATATATTCAAGAAATGAGAAACCACTGAAAAAGAAAACAATAGGTTTACAAGTTATTAATAGCCTAACACAGTTTTGAAAGACCATTCATATCCTTTAGGAGACTCATAAGACTTGTGGACATAGTTTCTGCAAAAACCACTGTTTGCTATTTGATTTGGATATTCTTGAAATTATGTTCTAAAATAATGAACTTCCAGCAATTGTCAAGATATAAAAAGATTAATGCAGTATTATTCATGGTATGGGTTTTCCAGAATTAATGAGGAAGTGTGAACTTCTTGATTTGTTGTTCTGCTACAGCTGAGGGAAAAAACTGTCATACAATGAGTGGGCACAGGGCCAGTAGGTCATTTCCTAATAAAAACAGTTAGCATTGTGCCATAAACATATGAAAAACAGCTTAAAATACCAGTATGGAACTTGTTGAACTAAAGGAAACAGATGATATGATATGTTTTTTAACATCCCAACTTAAAAATAAATAGTCTCTGTTTTGGCTGCCAGTTTAATACCCCAAATAGTTTTGATACAGTCTGAAGTTTTGTCCGTTTTTCTCTTGAGCATTATCTTGCCACACAAAGTAAAGCATTTAAAACATAAATTTTAAGAATAATGTGTTGTCAGTCCTAAAATATTCTTGTTTACAGGCCTTGGGCAAAGTGTTATTTTCAGCCAACTGAAGTACATACTGAAATGAGGATAAATTAAAAGAAAAAAAATTCTGATGAGACTCAACAAAGAAAAGCACACAAAATCTGAACATAATTAGGAGCCATTACTTGTTGAGTTTCTACTCTGTGCAAACATTTTAAAAATAAACAGTGTTATTCAAGAATGATAACTTTCCTACTCAGAAAAGAACTGATATGCTCTGAAAAAAAAAGAAACAACTTTCTAAAGAACTGAAAGTTTGTGAAAAGGCCAAGTAACTGTTTTTGCCAAAATTGTATCATAAATTATTTCAAATACTATATCATAATTTCCTGAGTAAGCTGAAACAATTAAGAGTATAAAAAGTAAAAACTCACCAATCCTATCTAAGAGACACACACACACCGTTAGATTCTATATTTTGGTTGTCATCTTGGAAGTGATAATGACTGAAATCATGTGAATCCATTCACAAGGCTGAGGAGGTTGCTCACAAAGGAGAGAATAGGTAGGTGAGACTAACTGAATAAATAGAAATTTTCCAGGAAGGAAAAGGAGATGAATGTTCCAGTTACAAGTGTGACAGAAAAGGTAAGTCTTAAAAATATGAAGATACTGTTTATACTTTGTATAGTTGAGGTACATAATTGTGGAGTGAAGAGGAAAAAATAAATTGAACAAATAAGTTGGTTTTCCTTTTTCCTGTTAAAAATGAACACAAATTTAATCTTAAGAGAATATAACTCTTGAGAAAATTAGGTTACATTACTGAGAAATACAGAGTTGGATCAATGCAATCTCCTGGTCTCTCAAGACAGAGACTTAGATAATTAGCAGTACTCAGTTTCTTTCTCTTCATCATTTAGCTGTTCCCTCTCTGTTGGATTCATGTTTAGCTACACACTCTCCTCATCATGGAGTGAGCTCTCTACTCTATATCCTCCATTCAAATGTAGAGGAAAGAGAATAAATTATTCTTGATCATCCCAATGCTTGACTTCTAATAGATTTTGATTGAGTCAACATGGCTACTTTCCCAATGCTGATATAGCACTTCAGTGTGGTCTTTGGCCAGGTCTGTGGTTCTACTCCACCTCTGAATCTGAGGATAGAGCCCTAGTTGATGAATGAGGCTTTAAGAAAGCAAACAAAAGTCTGCTATAAACCACTGCTTTGCCTATTAAAGTAGAAAAAGAAACCTTAGTTCTAAATTCCTGATTCCCACTTATTTTATCTAGTTCTAAATCTATGGCCTCTGGCTGTTATCAATTTCTTTTCATTAAGTCTGGATGTAGTTTTTCATGGTCCAGAAAACTACCACATCATTTACCACCACAGGACATCCTGTTAAATGCAAAACATCTATAAAGAATAGAAAGAGTTGAAAAGAACTCCTTGCTGGGGAGAATGGGAGATAAAATATAGTGGCCAAGAGTCTATATTGTATCTGACTTGGAAAGAATAACAAAGATTCTTTGCTGTGTTTCCCTGACACTAGAGGAATTGTTTTGTCAGTGGATTTGAATCAGTTGTCCTCTATGATTTCCCTTATTTATTTTTGGTCTTCAGTTGTCATGTGGGAGATGTGTGTGTGACATATGCTGGCTTGTGACTCTGTGATATGGATGTTTGGAATATGTCTTAGTACTTGTTTATATAGCCTGTTGTTTTTCAGTGTTGATAGAAGAATGCCCTTAAAACTTAAGTGGACTTTACATCTATGTATTCTTGATAATTCCAGGGGCTAGCACTAAAGGCCTGGAATCTCCTCAAAATAGTTTTTTGTTGTTTTCATTTTTGTTTTTCTTTTGTTTTAGGTACTAGTCTTTTTTTTTTTTAAGATTTATTTTATCCACTGGTTCACTCCCCAGATGGCCGCAATGTCCAGAGCTGCACTGATCCAAAGCTAGGAGCTTCTTCAGGGTCTCCCACGTGGTTTTAGGGGCCCAAGGACTTGGGCCATCTTCTACTGCTTTTCCAGGGCATAGCAGAGAGCTGGATAGGATGAGGAGCAGCTGGGACTAGGACTTCTGCCCATATGGGATGCTGATACTTCAAGCCAAGGCTGTAACCCACTGTGCCACAGCATGGTCCCCAGGAGCCAGTTTTATATCATACTCAAAATATTTGTTTCTGTCATAGTGTTTTGTTTACTCACTCATCCAAATTATCTGAATGCATTTTAACACATGGGCTTCTGTCTCTTGCTCCCAGGTACACCTATGTGATATCTTTGCAGTAAGACAATCACCCCCATTTCACAGTAGTTTAAAATAGGAGCTTCTTCAGAGAAACCAAAGAGAATGGCTTCTTGTAGGTTTTAACATTATTCTATGCTATTGTTTCAATGCTTCTGCTTTTGCTGGTTATAACTTTAATTTAAATGAGAGAATTCAGGCTTCTAAACTTTCAAATTCTCAGTAACTTTAAATAGAAAATCTCAGACAGTAATGGTATTCCTTAGCAAACCATTATTCTTTTCTGTCTGCACTCAGATGACCCAATTTCAACAAAAGCTTGTATCTTTCTTATAGGACTTGCAGAGGACAGTAAGAACTGGAAATTACATTCTGAAATTCTACATTTTTCATATTAAAACTGCTGGTACTCAGTAAGGATAAATTCTGAACACCATGCTAAAGCATGTGTAAATTTACCTATTTGTAACCTTTAAGGCCAAACTGCAAATGTTATCATCTTCCTGGGTTAAGAGTATTAATAGCCTTGCTTTTTCTTGGATTCTGCCAACACGGAATTTTGGTGTCTGTCATTTGCAATGTTCCAGTCTTAGTATCAGCTTTTGTACAGTCTGATGGCAAGTGAGTAAAAACAGCCCAAAATATTTTTTGACGAAGAGAGTCTATTGACTCTTTTTTATTATTATTATTTTTTGACAGGCAGAGTGGACAGTGAAAGAGAGAGACAGAGAGAATGGTCTTCCTTTGCTGTTGGTTCACCCTCCAATGGCTGCCACGGCTGGCGCGCTGTGGTCAGCACACTGTGCTGATCCAAAGGCAGGAGCCAGGTACTTATCCTGATCTCCCATGGGGTGCAGGGCCCAAGCACTTGAGCCATCCTCCACTGCACTCCCGGGCCACAGCAGAGAGCTGGCCTGGAAGAGGGGCAACCAGGACAGAATCCGGCGCCCCGACCGGGACTAGAACCCGGTGTGCCAGAGCCACAGGTGGAGGATTAGCCTATTGAGCCACGGCACCGGCCATATTGGCTGGAGAGTTTAGGGTTTGTCTGATCCAATGAATTGTTAATAGGTTCAAATTTTGCTTTGTTAATGTTTCCAATTCATTTCTCTGTTCATATGCTGGTTCATACTGTGCCAGTTTCACTAAACTGGAACCACTGCTCCTTTCCTGTTGTGATTTAAGTCTAGGGTGTTTCATGTTTGAAATCTGTGCAAGATTTATAAAATGGAACTACACCTGTGTATATTAAGCTTGGAAAACTGAATTGTAACCCATAAATATATGTATAATTATTACTCATCACTTAAAAATTATCAAAAAAATAGTATGTTTGGTGCCAGCATCGTGGTCTATGTGTTAAGCCTCACTTATGATTCCGGAATCTCATATCAGATTGCTGTTTGAATCCTGGCTGCTCCATTTCCCATCTAGCTTCATGCTAATGTACTTTGAAAAGCAATGGAGTAAGATCCAAGTACTTGGACACCTGCCACCTACATTGGAAACTGGATGAAGTTCAAGACTCCTGACTTTTATCTGGCCTGGCCCTAGCCATTACACCCACTTGGGAAATGAACCAATAGATGGAGGATCTTTCCTCCCATCCTCCACCCCCATCCTGATTCTGCCTTTCAAATAAATAAAATGAACCTTTTATTTTATTTTTATTTTTATTTTTTATTTTTATTTTTTTTATTTTTTTACAGGCAGAGTGGACAGTGAGAGAGAGAGACAGAGAGAAAGGTCTTCCCTTGCCGTTGGGTCACCCTCCAATGGCCGCCGCGGCCAGCGCGCTGCAGCCAGCGCACTGCGCTGATCCGATGGCAGGAGCCAGGTACCTATCCTGGTCTCCCATGGGGTGCAGGGCCCAAGTACTTAGGCCATCCTCCACTGCACTCCCTGGCCACTGCAGAGAGTTGGCCTGGAAGAGGGGCAACCGGGACAGAATCCAGCGCCCCGACCGGGACTAGAACCCGGTGTGCCGGCGCCACAAGGCAGAGGATTAGCCTAGTGAGCTGCAGTGCTGGACCTTTTAAATAATAATATGTTAAATACTAGCATATATGGGGATTGGAGTTAAGGAAATGGAATACAGAAATGCAAGAGAGGCTTTGCCACGATCAGTAAATGTATAATTCTATTTTTAAAAATCCAGAAAAAATTGAGTATAATGTTAAAGTTGGTAAAGCAAATAAAAGAAGAAAGTTAGTGTTGGATGCTGCTATGGTTTTGGATATGATTTGTTTTTCATGAGTCGATATGTTGGATGCTTGGTCCTCAGGATGGTGGTGTTAAGACCTTAAGACCTTAAGACATGGAGCTAAGTGGGAGGTCACTGGAGACCCTCAAAAAGGATTAATGTAGTTCTCACGTGACCCTGAGTTAGTTCTCCAGATAGCTGCTATATAAAAAGAAAACTTGGTCCCTCCCCTTTCTTTGGCTCCGTCCTGTCATGTGATTTCTCACCTCCACAGGCTCTTTTGCCATTATGGTCCTGTCTGCCAGGGAGCCTCATTAGAGGCTAAGTCAATGGGGCTGACCTATTCTGGAGTTTCAGACTCCAAAACTGAGAGCAAAATGGAACTCTTTTCTTTATGAATACTCAGTTTCACAATTACTCAGCTCTAGGAAAATCACGAGAGTAATAAAAAAAATAGGTGGTATGTGATGCTGTAGCCTGCACGTTGTTGCTATTTGATGAATGTTGCCTGTGACTTTTCTACCACCAGATGCACCTCACCCATCCTCCAGCTTCTCTGAGTCCATGTAAGGCATGCATCTAGGACCACTAGGTAAAGCTTCACCTTCTTGAACTGTGTTATATTGTCATAGTTGAAGGAGGTGAGACACAAGTTCTAGTTCCATTTGTCCTGCTGTGTTCTAGTCTGTCTATGTGGATTCTTATGTTTTCAGAGCTCTCAGTGCCTTCTCATTCTCCTCTTTTCATGCCATGTTTACTTCTTGAATGCCAGTTTTGGGTTTATCCCCATACACAGAAGCAATATCCTTCCATGGGTTTCCTCACCAGCCCTCATAACTGTGAAAGTCTTGTGCCAGTAATAAATCTAATTCCCTATTGTTTATAATTGTTCCATTTCTCTCATCAAGCCTAACTAATCAGAAAGGGTTTGTATGTGTTCACAACTGACATTCTCCCATTCAAGTCCAGTGGATAAGGCTTTTTGGCTTCCTTGGAGCCCCATGCTTCCTGCTTATTGGACCAACTCAGGTCCTTCAGTCATTTCCTACAAGGCTCTGTGACTAGACAGAAAAACTGTGCTTACTTGCCAGTCCTGGTTCATATGTTCATACTTAAACACTGTGGTCTAAGGAATTCAATATACTGATTAGCCAAATTCCTGAGTCACATGTCTCTGTTCTAAAAAAGTGGTTGTAGTGAGTGAGGTGGTATTGATTTCCTACAATTCAAGATGGTGTTGAGAGAGAGTGAGGGAGCAAAAGAGAGAACTAAGTGTTCATTATGGGATGACACAATGAATCTGTGGAGGTTTGGGAATTCTGGATATGTTTTATGGCAATGGGAAGTCATAAAGGCTTTCTAAAGAAAAATACATGACACAGTAGAATTCTAGCTTCTCAGTTTCAGAATCACTTGACTTTGTTTTCTGACTCATAAAACTGTGTGCATAGATGTTGCTCAAAAAGTCATTAACTTTTTAAATAATATGATGTATTTTTTTAAAGATGGCTAGCTATCCATGTGGAGGATAGGTAGATATATGGGAATAAATTGAGCCAGTATTATGGAATTTTCTAGATACAAGATGTAGATGAAAGGAAAAGAATATTAGGCTGTAATTCTGGGATTCAACAACTTTTAAGGGCAAAGAAAGAAATGACAATAGAGGAGATTGAGGACTGGCAGTAAAAATGTATAATGAAAACCAAGGTAAGTCTTTCCATGACTTCACAAGACTCAAAAGCACTCTTTGAGGAAAATTCAATATATAGATGCTTCAGCAATTTTTAAATACCTCCAACGTATTATATAACTCTGAACAAATATAAGTATATTTCAAAATGTTCATGGAAGATAACAATAGAAGGCTAGTTTATTTTGATGCAAAATATTGAAATTCAGCAATAGTTTTTTCATAATATGAATTTTCCATGAATTTTTGAATACCTCTCATAGAGGAGAAATAGAGTTTTAAATGAAGGGGATAAGTTGTGGTTAATAGCCAAACATAACTGGACATTATTTTATTTAAAAATAACATTAAATATGAAAACTGAGTAAAAAGAAATACACTTGAAAGAAAAAAGCTGCATGAAGATTTTTATAATTTAGCCAACTTTACCATAGGATATCCATATGAATGCAATATTTACTAAGTGCTGTATCATTTTCGGACACTCCAATTTTATCATTTATTAGTAACATTTTCAAAGTCTTCCAACAACAAGGATACATGACATAAACAGTTTTTTTTATTCTGCTATAGTTACTTCCGACTTTCAGAATCACTCTCTTTTGTTCAATTCCTAAGTGTCTGAGCAGAGCCACCACCTACACAGAAACCTTGGGGAACTTCTGCTGAGTGGCTATACTGTGGCTTGTCAGCAGCATGAAGTTGTGCAATATCTTTGTGTCATCCATTTATTATGGATATGTTGAGCTATTTTCTCATTGTTTGATTCCATAATTACAGACATTTAAATACAAATAATATGATTGGTCCAGAAGTTTCAACCACAAAATTGGCATTGCTAAGTAGCAATTATAAAATTCAAAGCAACATGCAGATATTTGTACAACTGTTTTATTATCAGAACATCAGCACATGTCTATAACAACTATTATCATGTCACATATATTTTAAATCCTTTTAGGAAGATAATGACTGATTTGGTGATAATAGTATTTATCTACCCTTTGTTACTACCCACGTATTATAAGATACCAACTCCCAGAGTCATTTGATTTTTTTGAGTAAATTTTAATTGAAAGGAAAAAACCAATAACATATCAAATTGTTGAGAGAAAAGGTAAATTTCTAGTTGGAGACTACCAATGACTGGGATAAGGTTGGTTAGGTTGGGGGATGAGATTCAGTGTCAAAGACATTACAGGATTTGCAATGAGTCTCATGCTTTCATTCACACAAGATTTCCAGAGTGGTCACCTTATTTAATTAAAAATATAATTAAAAACAAAACCTATATATAATTTATTGAACTTGATATTTGAAATATATATTTGTCTTATGTGAAAGCTAAATCAAATTAATTAGCATATGCAGTCTATAATACACTTATTGTTTTGTTTGGAAAGAATACTAAAAATCTATCTTTCTAGCAATTTCTAACTTTATAATACATTGTTAGTAACCATAATTAGCATGTGCTACACAGTTCTCTTGAACTTACTACTCCTAACTGAAATTTTGTGTCTTTTGGCCAACACCTTGCCAGCCTCCTTCCGGCCCCAACCCCTGGCATTAATCATTCGACTTTCTACTATTTTCACTTTGACTTTTAGATTCAACCTGTAAGTGAGATCATGCAGTTTTTGTCTTTCTGTTACTAATATATTTCCATTAGCATAATATCCTCTAGGTTCATCTGTGTTGTCACAGAAGAGTCAGTTTGGTTGAATATACATATAAAAACAAAATGTTGATGTTATGCCAAACAAAATGTAAAATGTTTATAAAGCAAAACAAATAAAAAAATCAAACTCATTTTTGAGAAAAAAGTGATTGACATTTATAATTCTATTTTTGGCGTGTTTTTTTAGACTTATTTTATTTATTTGAAAGAGTTAGAGAGAGAGGTAAAGACAGAGAAAGAGATCTTCCATCTGTTGGTTCACTCCCCAGATGGCCACAATGGCCGGAGCTGCACTTATCCGAAGCCAGGAGCCAGGAACTTCTTCTGGGTCTCCCACGTGGGTGTAGGGGCCCAAGGACTCGGGTCGTCCTCTACTGCTTTCCCAGGCCATAGCAGAGAGATGGATGAGAAGAGGGGCAGCCGGGACTAGAACCAGTGCCCATATGGGATGCTGGCGCTTCAGGCCAGGGCTTCAATCCGCTGCGCCACAGCACCGGCCCCGACATTTATAATTCTAAAGACTACTGAAAAATTTAAATGAGCACCCTATATTAAAATCTGATATGATTTACTTCAAAGCTAAATACAAATGGGATTCCATGATTAAACACTAGCACAAAAATAAACTAAATCTTCAATTCAGAATAGCACAGAAAAAATTATAAAACCCCTTTCCCCATTGAATACACACACACATACACACATGCACATACACACACATGCACACATGCATGCACACAAAGTAGAAGGGAGGAAGAAAAGAAACAAAGGAGTTAAAATAAGTGAATTGGAAAACAAGAGAAAATTATAGAGCCGCAAAGGAAACATAAGAGTTGATTCTTAGGGGAAAACTATGAAAGCTAAGCTTCCAGAAATTTTATCTTCTAATAAAATGTTTTTAAGAGATAAGCAAAATAACAGCATGTAACTATGACATTAAACAGACTACTCCTCAAGGCTAATACATTTTAAAAATTATGTGAAATAACTGGTTTCGTGGCAGTCACCAAGCTTGTGAAATATACCTAGAAATGAGAAGTAAAATAAAAAATACATACTGAAGAATTATTTCCACATAAAACTAAGCAAAAACAGATGACTATTATACACTTACAAGGAACATATTTAACATTTCCATGACAAATCATGTGGTCAAGAGTGTAGAAAATGATGGAAAGTAAGCCAGTCAGACTTTTGAAGGTGGTATACTTCTGAAAATAAAACCACTTTAAATGATTGCAAACACAGAAATTCAAAATAAAATTAGCAAATTGCAAAAAGGGATTAATAAGAAAATGATCACTATATTGAACTATTTTTATTCAACGATATAATGATTAAATAGAAATACATAACACACATAAGTAAGAAAGAATATGTTCATTTCAAAAGTGGGTGAAGCTGGCGCCGCGGTTCAACAGGCTAATCCTCCGCCTAGCGGCGCCGGCACACTAGGTTCTAGTCCCGGTTGGGGCGCCAGATTCTGTCCCGGTTGCCCCTCTTCCAGGCTAGCTCTCTGTTGTGGCCAGGGAGTGCAGTGGAGGATGGCCCAAGTCCTTGGGCCCTGCACCCCATGGGAGACCAGGAGAAGCACCTGGCTGCTGCCTTCGGATCAGCGCGGTGCACCGGCAGCAGTGCACCAGCCATGCCGGCCATTGGAGGGTGAACCAACGGCAAAGGAAGACCTTTCTCTCTGTCTCTCTCTGTCTCTCTCTCTCTCACTGTCCACTCTGTCAAAAAAAAAAAAAAAAAAGTGGGTGAAAATATATTTGATAAAATTCAATGCTCCCTACTTTTCAAAACTCTTAGAAAGCAATGAATGAAAAAACCTTTTTCTGTCCAATTTTTCCCCCTATTCCAAACCAGCTACCCACTTTCATGGTTGTACTCTGTATTCTACCCTGTATTCACGAAAATCTATATTCCACACATCCTATCTAGCCCAACATTTTATCCTCTGGTTCATTTTCTCTACTAATCTCAAGCCAACTATTTGGATTAATATAGGTCTTCACTCTATTCTATCAATAAATCGCTTTTCTCCTCCTGCTGCCGCCTCCTAACTTCATTTATTTTTCCGCCTAGTTTAGATTCCAAAGTGAATCATTGTAATCGCTTCACTGCAGACTGATTCATCTCCTCAGTTACTTACTTTTTCCCTTGTACTAACAGTCAATATCCTAACTTCAATTAACCCAGCTACACACCTACACCACACTGGCAACCTATGAGCCAAAAACAGAAATAGCGTAACTTCACTTTAAGTTGTTAACCACAAACCTCAGAACGCATCCAACCTTGTTTAACACTCCTACTTATTAACAACTCTTACTCAATTTCCCATGATCTGAGATGTCTGTGTTACCCTTATCTTTGTGCATCTACTCCCAATATGACCCATAAGCCTCACTCTCAGATGCTTTATTTTTATAAATCATGGATTAGTTAAATGTAAGATATTAGAACTTCTTGGGCCGGCACCGCGGCTCACTAGGCTAATCCTCCGCCTAGCAGCGCCGGCACACCAGGTTCTAGTCCCGGTCAGGGCACCGGATTCTGTCCTGGTTGCCCCTCTTCCAGGCCAGCTCTCTGCTGTGGCCAGGGAGTGCAGTGGAGGATGTCCCAAGTACTTGGGCCCTGCACCCCATGGGAGACCAGGATAAATACCTGGCTCCTGCCATCGGATCAGCACGGTGTGCCGGCCGCGGCGGCCATTGGAGGGTGAACCAGCGGCAAAGGAAGACCTTTCTCTCTGTATCTCTCTCTCACTGTCCACTCTGCCTGTCAAAAAAAAAAAAAAAAAGCTTCTTTTATTTATCCCCCAAATTCAAAATTTAGCTATGTCTGTACTTACAGTTTTGCATTCTACTTGTTTAAACTGGAAAAAGTCCCCTTGTTCTAACAAGGCCGAGTCCTCTAACAGACTTGCAATATTCATACAAAGCAAATGTAACTACTTTCTTCATTTTAGCTGTTGAAATGAGAGTGGTTGTATTATAATCACTGATGACCTCATCTGTTCACCTGAATTTTATATCCTAGGCCTTCCTGGAACTTCCCCCACCCCCTCCCCACCGCCTTTTGGAATCACCAGTCTCTCCCTCTATGATAGGTTAATATTAATTAACAAGCAGACCCCACCATTTGTCCTAAGGCTTTGCATTCAAAGTGCAACCACAATCGCAAACAACAACAAACTGAGTACACATTAATCTACTTTCTCTGTATTGTCAGCAATTCTACAAATAATGCCCTCACACATAGCCTTCATTTCATTACTTCCTGTTAACTTTTTTTTTCCTCATCAAAAGATTTTTTTTTTTTTTCAGATGGAGAGAGAAAGGGAAGTAATGCATGACTGTGATACACAATATTAGCATACACAGTGTAAGCACATTTCTATTATTGATCCCCAAGACCAGGATTTCTCCATCTGGAAGTGATTGCTTTTTACACAGTTTTAACATACTTTGCTGAGTTCCTCCTCAAGTTATCAAGGAAGTTTTTTATGTAGATGTACACAGGTGTGTCTCATTCTTTTTAATGCTTCATAGCTTGCTATCACATAAATGCATTTAACAGTTACCTACAATGGCAATCTTTCACTAATACAAAAAAATTTAGTAATTAGATTTTTATGACATGTACTCATATGATAAACTCAAAATACAGTTATCAAATCCAATGTTATGTTTATTTGCACAGTGACGGGGTCTGGGCAAGGAAAGAGAAAGAGATTGATCTTCTACCCACTGGATCACTCCTCAAATGGCACCAACAGCTGGGGCTGGACCTTGCTGAAGCCAGGAGACAAGAAATCTATCTGAGCTTCTCATGTGGGTGGCAGAAACATAAGTATTGGAACCATCATCTACTGCTTCCCAGACACATTAGCAGGGAGCTGCATTACAATCCTTGTAGCTGGGACTTGATCTGGCATTCCAATATAGATGCAGGCATCCCGGGTAGCAGTGTAACCTGCTGTGCCATGACATCTGACATCAACAATTTTGATAGATGTTGTGAAACTGTCTATAAGAGAGTTATACCAACTTGAGTTTGTACTGGCAATGTGTAAGAGTGACTGGTCTCCCATACTAATACATTACAGTAGGAATTTTGTTTGTTTTTTTTTTTACCAAATGCATTGAATTTCATTATCCAAATGTACACTAATTTGGCTGTTATTGATGTTGATCTTACCTTAAATTTTAATGACACTTCTTTGTGTGTCTGAATTCATGTCCTTACCCATTTTAAGAAAATTAACATTTCAGCATATATATTACTAAAATATTTAAGTTCCTCAGTCTGTAATTTTTGCTTTTTATTTTTATTGTCATGGAAGAACTTAATTTTGATGAGCTCAAATCTGTAAACCTTTATAACAGATTGTGTACCATGTTTATGAGTTTCACACCATTCTTATGAACATCTTTCTCTAATCTAGAATTTAAGAGAACTGGCCAATATTTTCCTTTCATATTTTTGTGGCTTGATTTTTCTACTGTTAAAACACTGCTCTTTCTGAAACTTATTTGGTGGAACAATCCAGAGAATTAAGCTCATTCTTTTTCTTTCAATGTCATTCACTTACCCTGGCATCATTTAATCAACATCCAACCTGTTGCACTTCTCCCTTGCCCTTCCCTCCTCAGATTTAGAATTTAACTTTCACCAGCAACTTAAAAAATAACATATATATGTAGGGCTATGTCTGGTTTCTCAGTTACATTAGCAATGGCTGGCCAGTACTAACATTTCTTGTGGTTCTTTGTCATATTTTCTTACATGGCTATTCTACCTTCATTATTTTTCTGTTTCAGATTCTCCTGGGTATTATTGTAAGTTTATTTTTTTCTATACAGACTTGAGAATCAACTTAGAAAGTTCCATGAAAACTTCAGCAGTACATTTATTAGGATCAAATTAAAGAAATAAATTATTTAGATAAAATGGATATGATTATGATGAGTAATTTTATCAAAGTACAAATGCAAGAAAAAATTCAATTTATTACTTTTTCTTATAACTTGAATTGTTATATTGCCATTTTATTTGTATATACTTTATGGAGTTCTTAGATTCATTTGTAATTAGATATAATCTGTAATTTTTTTAAATAATAATTTTAGTTGCTTACTGTTCCAAACAGTTTCACTCAAGAGTCTCCTTTGTCCCCACCAGCCCACTGAACTGTCTGTAGTGGAGGTAAACAGTGGTTTCCTTTACACAGATCCTGGTGGTCAATTCTCTATCCTTCATTATGTGAGCTACAATTTTCACATTTGAGATAATACAAATGGCACAATGGTGTAAAACTTGACTTTGACACTAGTGAAAGCCACAAATAAATCATTTTTTACTCTGAATACCTCCTAAATTTGGTTAAATTAATTAGCAAGTGTAATGAAAAATTTGTATCATCCCTGCTTTTCTCTTAAATGGTCAAATGAGGATTTACATCCCAGAAAATACTTCTTGCTGCACCTGCAAGCAGCACATGACATTTAAGCTCATGATGAAATTAAAAAAAAAGTTTCTAGCTTCCATAAACAAACAGGCTGAATTATTGGCTCTTTCATTTTTTTAATCATTTAGAACAATGACTTCAAGACTGGTGTCAAGGGGCCAAGAATCATTTTGTATCTGAAGACTGCTAATGTTGTAGATGCTATCAAACAGAGCACTGTTCACATCAGAGTGTTCAAAAACTTGTCCTGCCACAAAAACTACAGTGACTAACCCCAGCCGAACTGCAGACTATGTTCTCTAGAAGAATCTTCTGATCACCAAAGTTTCGATGGTGATGAAAATACAGAGGTGATGGATTAATGTCCCCTAGCCTCATTCTGTCTGACATGACACAAATGGGAAAACAACAAAGATAAGTGCAACCCATGATATCCAGAACTGTCTTGGTCTTGTCATCTTTTAGATGGTACAGCAAACTGACCCAACACTGCAGTAAGGCCTTGTGTTTTGCTCTTCATCATAAACAATTCAACAGGACATCAACATCAGACAAGGCCACCCTGCGATCAAAATAAATCAAGACAAAAACATGACCAAGTACAATCATGTCTGAGCACAGACGTAAACGTAAACACTGCCCTAGCCACAAAACACCCCTTCTCTGCCCCGTCTCCAATCTTGGCAAAGCATAACTGCTTGCCAGTGCTTCCCCGCCTTCAGCTTCACTCTCAGTACAATCTTCCCTCGTTCCAGGTAAGATTTATGAAGATAAATAATCATAGAATTGTCCCTGCTTCTTGTCAGCATCTAATCCAGAAAAAGCCCTGCTCCCTGAAACCCTTCCAAGTTCACCTAACACAAACTAAACTTCTTTAATAGGGAGTTTAAGGCAAATCAATTTTTAAAATTGTTTTAAAATTATTATAAATAAAGAATTAAGTATTATAAACAATGGGCTAGAAATTCATAATATATCTAGTTAGACACCTCTACAGCAAGAAAAGTGAGTCATTTTATGTTCAATAGATGGTAGGGATAATGATATATTGATATAATTTTAAACAAGAAATGCAACTAACTGTTGACATCATTTATCATTGTACTGATGGAATAAATTAAAACCAGAAAAAAGTGCTGCATGCCATAAGTATGAAATGAAGATTTAAGTAGTAGTGCTCAATACATATAGACTTTCTTTTTAAAATTATTTATTTTGCTTATTTGAAAAGTAGACAGAAAGAGATCTCCCATCTGCTTGTTCACTTCCCAAATGATCATAGTAGCTGGGACCGCGCCAGGCCAAAACGAGGAGCCTGGAACTGACTTCAGGTCTCCCACATGGGTAGTGGGATCCCATCACGTGCTCTCTCCCAGGGATAGCAGGAACTTGGAATTTTGAAGTGGAGCTGGGATTCCAATCCAAGTATCCCTAACAAGCATTCCAGGAGATACCTTAGCCACTGCACCAAGTGCCCACACGCAGGCTTTCTATCACTGAACCTCCCACTGGCTTAGGATATCATCTGTCGGTGTTTTATGTTATTATTTAAATTTTCACTTGTTTATTTATTTTTTTCCTATGGGTAATTTTATGGAGGTTCATTCCTTTAGGGCTCAAATTTTATTTTATTTGTCTACCTGGTGTAGGGATTGTCACATTGATTAGTTTTAATATTATTTACTGAATCATCTTAGTATCTTTTAGAATTATATTTAGCTAAATCAATAATTTTTGATGTTTCTTTATTTAAAAAAGATTTATTATTCATTTGAAAGGCAGAGTTACAGAGAGACAGAGGCAGAGAGAGAGAGAGGGCTTCCATCTGCCGGTTCACTCCGCAGGTGGCCACAACAGCCTGAGCAGTGCTGATCCTAAGCCAGGAGCCAGGAACCTCCTCTGAGTCTCCCATGTGGGTGCAGGGACACAAGGACTTGGGCCATCCTCTACTGCCTTCCCAGGCCTTTGAAGAGAGCTGGATAAGAAGTGGAGCATCCGGGTCTCGAACCAGCGCCCATAAGGGATGGGATACGGCAGGCAGCAGCTTTACCCGCTATGCGACACAGCACCAGCCTTTTCTGTTTCATAGAGTCAAAAAAGACTCATATGGTACCAAAAGATCAAATTGAAAACAGTAACAAAGATTGCTCAGTTGATTGTTTAAAGTGCACAGAATAACAGATAGGGAAGGTTTTTTAGAGTTAGAACAACTGAAGGCATTCCCATCATTAGCAATATATTTTCATACAAATTGAAAATCAAGCAGGCAAAAAAAATATGTTCGTTAAATCTATAATGCACTAAAAGACAAGGAGATGATCTCTTTATCATTTTAAAGATTCACTGAAAGATGAGTTTGTTTGGCTTTGACTCTTTCCTGGCTAAGAAGCCACTTCCTCTTCCACCTCAGGCTGTTTTAATTCATCCACCAGTTGCAACAGTTTGAATTTCTGGAGAAAGAAAAAGAGCTGTTTTGCTCTGTAAACACTTTCTTATGGGAGCTCAGACACATGAGGAGATGGATGATCAAATGAAAGATGTTTTTCTCATGCTGGTAGTTTACCAGGCACACACAGAAGATGAACGTGCCTTTGTTTTGGTTCCATCTTCAGAGGAGGAAATGCCCAGCCACAACTGTTCACTGTTTATAAGTTTCTCAAGGATTTCAGTTTTTTTTATTTGTTTATATTTATTAATTTACTTCTTTATTTTTTGACCAGAGATGATTTTTTTTGAAAGAGAAATCTGAGGGAAAAAAAGAATTTAGTTGTGAAACAGAAATGCTATGTTTGGGCTATATGGTTGGTTTTAAGTTTACAAATCCCGAATACAGTCTCATCCTCTACAATGCTTCCAGAAAGTATTTGAGCAATATTTGCCACATCAGTTTTTGTCATGACCACTGCCTATTCTGCTTCTTTTTAAACAGATTTTCAAACAAAGCCAAAAAAACACATTAAATCGATTTGTGTGTATTTGTGTGTGTGTGTGATTTTCTCACTTTAAACCATCTTTCTTTTATTTATTTATTTATTTATTTATTGACAGGCAGAGTGGACAGTGAGAGAGAGATAGAGAGAGAAAGTTCTTCCTTTTGCCGTTGGTTCACCCTCCAATGGCCGCCGCGGCCGGCGCACTGCAGCCGATGCACCACGCTGATCCGATGGCAGGAGCCAGGTGCTTCTCCTGGTCTCCCATGGGGTGCAGGGCCCAAGCACTTGGGCCATCCTCCACTGCACTCCCGGGCCACAGCAGAGAGCTGGCCTGGAAGAGGGACAACTGGGACAGAAT
This sequence comes from Oryctolagus cuniculus, assembly GCF_051225735.1. Taxonomy (NCBI): domain Eukaryota; kingdom Metazoa; phylum Chordata; class Mammalia; order Lagomorpha; family Leporidae; genus Oryctolagus; species Oryctolagus cuniculus. The sequence continues at coordinate 35,494,314 of NC_142874.1, forward strand.
CCGGCGCCCCAACCGGGACTAGAACCCGGTGTGCCGGCGCCGCAAGGCGGAGGATTAGCCTAGTGAGCCTCAGCGCCGGCCTTAAACCATCTTTTATAACCTGCAGCAGTCATTCTTGTTGGTGTCAACACCTTGACTATCTACAGGAATACTGATCACTGGATTTTTGGCTCAACAAATATCAATCAAGAATAGCTTTTAAGTGCAAAAGCAATAGCAATCTTCTATATTACATTAGGGCATTTATACTTCATTTTGCAGATGAATGGAAACTTTCTGTAAGCTGAAGCAATGGAGTGAAATAGAGTTCTCTGTATCAACATGCTGGTGATGTAATGGGGAGACAGCAATGGGGCTTGAGTTCAATAGACATTACTGAAATAGAAATTTGTGCCCCCCAAAAGTCCCACCTAGGATACCATGTGAAATCCGACTGGAGTACCATAGGATATCACCACGTGCTTATTAATAAATTCCCAATATTAATAAGCCTGTGTGGGTTCTTGCCTAATATTCAGAGAATTCTGAATCCTGGCATAGTCAAACAAGGCAGCATGATAGGTTTTAAGCTCTTTATTCAGTTAGAGAAATGCATAGGAGAGTGAGGACCCTATCTAAATGGAGAGAGGAAAAGCTAGATTCATACCGAGTACCAGCAGCCAGCCACGTGGAGGAGCATATAGGCCAGGAAGCATGAGGCGGGTGGCCCGAAGGCCACGTGCCCTGGAGGAGCAGGGTCACACAGGCCCACGCTGGCAAAAAGCCTAAGAGGAAAAAAAGGGCTGGACACCCCATGTCCCAGACTTTTAACCCACTTTCAAAGGGGAGAGATTAATTAACCTGACTGGTCAGTGGGCACACAGGTGTGGTTAGGTAGGGGCATGACGTCACACGGGGGCATGGTGAAGGAGTGGTCTTCCAGCTCACAAACCTGATCAATTTTATTCTATATGCCTGCCTACAACATTACCACAGGGAACACAATCAAGTCTCTAATTTGAAGAAAGATAAAAAGCAGCAGGGCTTGGTAATGAGCTGATTTGAGGTATCAGGAAGAGGAAACTGCCAGGATGATTTTTGGTTGTTTAGCTTGGATGATGTGGGAGGATGTGACAACATGGCTTGGAGTACAGAGAAGAGAAGGAGCAGGTTTCAAGGAAACAGGGACAAATTCAGCCTTGAACACACGGACTTTGAGATTCTTCACAATACTTAAACCCTGTAAAAATACACAACTATTTGGCTATGAGGGGAAATCTGTGGGTTGGAAAATAATTTTGGAGTCCTAAATAAAATTTAGAATAAAATGTAAAGTTCTACAGTCCCATAATAAAATCACTTTTCCTGCACTTCCCCCTCTTCTTCTTTGGGTTCTATTTTGTGTTGTATCTAAAAAGACATCAATATTATTTTTTTCCTCACACAGATAATTAGGAAACTTTTTGTAATATCAAGAAATATTCAGTTTTAAATTTTCACATTTTTCTAAATTCCCAAATGGGCCAGTCACTGCTAAGCTTCAAACACATGTCCTTGTTTTTAAAAATACTCCTTGTAGGTACCTTTCTCTGAAGGGAGGAGAGAACTTCCACTTTGTCCATGGCCTTGTCTAAATAAGATAAGAGTTGGAGAACTCAAAAGGCTTCCATAGCCTTGGAAACTCAAGACTGGAGCATAGGGAGATTACTGATGCCATAAACAGGAGTGTCAATTTGTAAAGTCAACAACAGGAGTCACTGTGCACTTACTCCTCATGTAGGATCTCTGTCCCTAATGTGCTGTACATTGAGATTTAATGCTATAATGAGTACTCAAACAGTATTTTTCACTTTGTGTTTCTATGTGGGTGCAAACTGTTGAAATCTTTACTTAATGTATACTAAACTGATCTTCTATATATATAGAAAATTGAAAATGAATCTTGATATGAATGGAAGGGGAGAGAGAGCAGGAAAGGGGAGGGTTGCGGGTGGGAGGGAAGTCATGGGGGGGGGGAGCCAATGTAGTCCATAAGCTGTACTTTGGAAATCTATATTCATTAAATAAAAGTTAAAAAAAATACCCCTTGTGTCTTCTTTAATTCCTAGGTTCCAAGGAAATAATTACAAGTTTGTCAAAATGTGTACTAGGCAATAAACAAGGTCAAAGTCCCATACTCAAGATCAATGTTAGAAAAGTGACATAAAACAAACCACTTTATTTGTTAGATGACAACTCTAACGTTGTGTTACTTTATTCCCAAAGAACTATAAAATTTGATATTTGGGTGGTTGTTTTGAAACACATTAGAGCAATTACTGATATAATACTAATGAATTAGGACTTCTAATGAATTTTATTATAAGTTTTCCAATGCAGAGAAAGAATAGGGAATATCATACATAAGTAGCACTTATAAGTTCAGAGTACACTTATGATATTAAAAGTATTGATATACTTACTTTATAAACCTGTAAATATCTATTTACAACAATTTGAGGATATAAAAAAGAAAAGATAGACCATTATTGTATTTTTCCTAGGAACTTATTGTTAAAAATCTTGAAGATAATTTCTATTAATAGTAATGGACACAAAAAGTATAGGTTATGAATATGTTTACTTTCATAAACATTTTAGGTTTCTTAAAGACTCAGAGGACAACTCTATTTGAGGAGATGTTAATTTATTTTGGTTTTACTGCTTTAAAAGGAAAAAAAGTTTGTTAGGAAACATCTGGTCTCTCTGGAGAAGCAGAATCCCACAGAAAATCTCAATTGACCTATTTCATAATCATTTCTTTAATAAAATTGGAACTACCCTAATTTTGGGAAAAATATTTAATTTTCAATTTCAGAGAATGCTTTAAAACATTCCTTTCCGCTGATCACCTAACTAGAGTGGCAGTTAACTTTACAAAAGATGGCATAAGGTAGATTTAATTCCAAGATGATTTAAGAGCCAAAAGTTCATGGAAACATTTAAGGAAAGCACTGGTTCCCTGGTATCTCTGGAACATTCAATCTTTTTATTACCTTGGCTTAACAGCATTTGAATTCATGTCTTTTCTGTGATCTTTGCTGCCCTCTAGCGACTCATTCCAATTCTCTCTGGTAAGCCTACTTAGTCTATAATAAATGTAATTACCATATTGACTTAAATATTAAGGTGCAGTTAATATTTAAAGTTTTACAGTGTAAATGTAAAATACTAATATTAGCTGCACATATATCAAAGAATGAATTGGCTGCATTACTCACCATAAAGATGAAATAGTTGAAAATAGAAATAATCTTAAAAGCTATTAAAATGGTGGTGAAACTGAGGTACTATTTCAGGGTGGGCATAAGACTTTACAGAGTCATATAAATGTTTAGATGTTTAAGTCAATTAATTATAAATTAATAATGGCTACCTAATAATCTAAAATATAAACTAAAATGAACATAATTTTTTAGAATTGGCAATAATTTTGATACTACAAATGATAACAAAAACTAGGAATTGATCATATGACCAGAAACTGAAAAATGTTTATAAACTGTATTTATACAAGGGTACCTCAACAAGTTCACAGAAAATGGAATTAAAAAATGAGTGTGTTGGGGCCAGTATGGTTCAGCAGGCAAAGCTGCCACTTGCAACATCGGCATCTTATATCAGAGCACCACGTTGAGTTCCAGATACTCCACTTGTGATCCAGCTTCCTGAAAATGCACTGGGGAAGGCAGTGGATGCTGGCATAGGTGCTTGGGTTTCTCTCATCTGTATGTGAGACCTTGATGGATATCCATAGTCCTGGCTTCAGCATGGCCCAGATCTGGTTGTTGCAGCCACTAGGGAGGTGAATAGTCATTGGAAGATTTCTCTCTCTCTCTCTCTCTCTCTCTCTCTCTCTCCTCTATTCTCTGTCACTCTGCCTTTCAAATAAATACATTCTTTTTTAAAGGTAAGTTTATTGTGGTGCAAACAATTTTTGAAACCCATAGATACATAGGATCTTCAAAAGGTTCACAAATTATGCATACTACAAAAACTATTCATGGATTTCAAAAGTTTTTTTGCATCAAATTTAACTTATCTTTTGTTTTCAATTTTTTGCAAAACTAAATTGTTTTTAAACAGTATATGTGTCTCTAGATAGGAATAAGTGTCAAAGGGATCATATAAATAAGACCAAGTGTCTGATAACAACAATAGATTGAATTACAAAGGAGAGAATGATCCAAAAAGGGAAGCTGGCCATACAGCAAACTCTAGAATGACAAACACCCTAAATAGCACTCTGACCTCAGAATCAACCTTTAAGGCATTCTGGGCTGAAAAGACCATGAGAGCATTTCAGGCATGGAAAGCCAAGACACTGCATTAAAAAATGATCTACATGAAAGATCTCTGTGAGTGAGACCCCTGTGGAAAGAAAGAGCCGACAGAGAAGAAGGTACTTTTCTCTGAAGAACTTCCACTTTGCTTATGGCCCTGTCTAAATACTGACAGAGTTTGTGGACTCAAAAGGCTTCCATAGCATTGGCAGCTCATGACAACAGCCTCAGGTGATCATGGACATCATAAATAAAAGTCTCAATTTTTAAATCAACAACAGGAGTCACTGTGCACTTATTCCCCATGTAGGATCTCTGTCCTTACTGAGTTGTACTATGAAAATTAATGGTAGCTGGCCCAATGGCTCACTAGGCTAATCCTCTGTCTGCGGCATTGGCACTCTGGATTCTAGTCCTAGTTGGTGTGCCAGTCCTGTCCTGGTTGCTCCTCTTCCAGTCCAGCTCTTTGTGTGGCCCAGGAAGGCAGTGGAGGATAGCCCAAGTGCTTGGGCCCTGCACCCACATGGGAGACCAGGAGGAAGCACCTGGCTCCTAGCTTTGGATCAGTGCAGCGCGCCAGCTGTAGCGGCCATTTGGGGGGTGTTCCAATGGAAAAAGGAAGACCTTTCTCTCTGTCTCTCTCTCTCTCTGTCTAACTCTGCCTGTCAAAGAAAGAAAGAAAGAAAGAAAGAAAGAAAGAAAGAAAGAAAGAAAATTGATGGTAAAACTTGTCTTCAAACAATACTTTATACTTTAACTGTCTGTATGGGTGTAAACTGTTGAAATCTTAACTTACTATAGAGTTGGTCTTCTGTATATAAAGATAATTAAAAAGGAATCTTAATGAAGAATGGGATGAGAGAGGGAGTAGGAAGTGTGACAGGAGTGGGAGTGGGAGGGTGGGTATAGGGAGAAGAACCATTACATTTCTAAAGCTAAAACCATTATATTCCTAAAGCTGTACCTATGAAATTTGAATTTATTAAATAAAAGCTTTCTTAAAAAAAAAACAAAAAATAGTATATATGTCTCTGTGTATAAAATTGTGTGTCCTTATGTTGCCACTGAAATTAGAAAAGTTATAGGTTGTAAAATCATATTATTATGATTTATTATAAAATATGTTATAATATTATAAAATAGTGGCTATATTATTATTATAAAATTATATTAAAATTATAAATTTAAAATTATTATAAAATATAGGTTATAACATCTTCCCTATATGGAATACAGAATTTACAAGTATAAATAAGGAAAAATGAAGAATAAAATTCAGAAAGGAGTTTTACCACTTATAAAGAAAAAGTAAATGTGTATTTTTGTTGTTTTACAGATTCATTTTTATTCTATTGATGACTATATGCATGAAAATTGAATTAATGGAAGTAGAATATCCATGTATGATAAGGTTTAGTGAAAAATTTGTCAAGTATTATTTTCATTTAAACTTGCTTGGATCACAACTGGAGCTTATAGATTTAGAGTGCCTGGCTGAGAAGCCACCTGAAAATTACGAAAAATCCATGGTCTCAGAAAAGATTTTAATCGTTGCTATTTTTCTAAAGGTTTAAAACAAAAGGTGTACCTCTAGTTACATGAATGCTCTGAATGGCAACATCTATAACATTATGTAGAGTGATTTAATGAAAGGAGGGAGGAAGCATACCTTTGCTCTATCTTCGTAGAATTCCAAATCTTTTGTTTCAATTTGGCTTACTATAAAATTTTCCTAATTATTTAATTTCAGAGATCATTCTTGAATTCATCACACCCACAAATTCTTCATAATCTTTGTAAGGCAAAATAGCTAAAACTGTCCTCCTGGTTTTTTATTATTATTATTATTTTTTGTTGTTGTTGTTAATCTACACCTGCATTACTCTATTTTTCCCTTAAAGTGAGCATTTTCCATCATGTAGTTTTTTTTTTTTTTTTCATTTCCATCTCTATGATCTTTGCTTTAGGGACCCTGCTCTTGCTAACCCTAAACAATTTTTCCACGTGGATTCCTCTACAATCTGCCTCCCCAGTCCTGACCAGTTTCCAGTAGTCTCTTTTGTAGGAGTCACTTGGTTGTTCCACTGTCAATACCAACACAATTGTAAAATTAAGTTCCTCTCAAACTAGACGGATGAATGGTAGACATCACTGAGTTCAATGCTTTCCCTTGTAACACAAAGAAACTGAAAACTGAAGCTATAGAAATACATTCATAGGCCGGCGCCGTGGCTCAATAGGCTAATCCTCCACCTTGCGGCGCCGGCACACCGGGTTCTAGTCCCGGTTGGGGCTCCGGATTCTGTCCCGGTTGCCCCTCTTCCAGGCCAGCTCTCTGCTATGGCCAGGGAGTGCAGTGGAGGATGGCCCAGGTGCTTGGGCCCTGCACCCCATGGGAGACCAGGAAAAGCACCTGGATCCTGGCTCCTGCCATCGGATCAGCGCGGTGCGCTGGCTGCAGCGGCGGCCATTGGAGGGTGAACCAATGGCAAAGGAAGACCTTTCTCTCTCTGTCTCTCTCTCTCACTGTCCACTCTGCCTGTCAAAAAAAAAAAAAAAAAAAGAAAGAAATACATTCATGTGAGCATGCTTACAAATTTACTGGTGTTGGAATGAGGATTAGGTATTATGCTATTTGACTGCCAGCCAGCCAATATACTTCCGAATCACCAAACTCCTTACTTTCTTGCTAATTTCTGATTTATCTCCTGTATGTTTCTTTTTAAAATTATCTTCAGTCACTGAAGCATGAAACCATGGGCTCATTTTTAATTTTTTCTTAATATGCTCCAAAACCTGGTCATTCTATTTTTTTCATACATTCTTCTTTGCAATAACTTCTATACAATCCCTTTTTTTCTTAAACTTTCTTTAAATTAAAACCAGTCATGCACTGGGTTTAAAATGTCAAGGAGTTCTGCAAGGTTTACAGACCAAAGCAGTAGACCATTTCCACATTTCTTTCCCATAGCTGAATTCTATTCCAAGAGACATATGCCTTTGAATCTTTTACCCGATTCTCACAAGCTTCATCTGCATATTTCTAAAAAGCAGGCAAAGTGTTCCATTTCTGGCTCCAGATCCTAACTCCATCTTTCTGCTAATGTAGATTCTGGAATGTAGCCAGAGCTTGGCTTTGGTCTTATCCAGCTCTAGCCATTGCAAACATTCTAGGGTTGAACCAGTGTTGGTTGGAAGCTAGTATATGTTTTCTCTTAAATAAGTTGTTAAAAATAAAATAGTACCCACTTTATTTTTGTGATTTTTCCATTTTTAAGTAATAACTCTTTACTTCCCTCTTTGGAAGATAGCTCTTCTTAATATAATCATTGCACTTTTTTATTAAATAAACATTCAGTATTTTCATGGTTTATATAAATCTTATTCACACCTATAACATGTATGTGAGCCATGATCACATATTCTTTTTTATACAACTTTTGTTTTTTTTTCCTGGAATTAGTAATTGCTTTATTTTCACTTGTGAAGCTTCTACTTGCTTATCACCATTTTATCTACAATTATTTGGAGAAAAGATTAACTTTCAATATATTAAACATGCCAGAAATTTTTTCAATTTTTTAACTCCAAGAATATGTTTTTTCTATAAAAAAAAAGATGTGTTTCTTCATTTGAAAGGCAGGATATAGGGAGGAGAAGAGAGAGAAAGAGGGAGAGATCTGCTATCTGCTGGTTCACTCCCCAAATGGCTGTCATCACTATGGCTGGTCCAAGCTGAAGGAAGCCAGGAGCCTGGAACTCCATCTAGGTCTTCCACGTGGGTGTAAGGGTCTAAGCATTTGGGTCATTTTCTGCTGCTTTCCTAAGTACATTAAAAAGGAGCTGAATCAGAAGTGGAGCAGCCAAGACTTGAACAGATACCCATATGAGAAGCTTGCCTTAATGGCAGTTTAAACCCCTGTACATCAGTGCTTGCCCCTAATTCCATCACTCTCTAGACATGCTGCCCAGCTGCTTCCCTGGGCTCTTCCTTCACTATCTTTGCTTTCAATTGTAGACATATTTCTCCTCTGTTTTTTAAGACATTTACTTATTCAAAAGACAAAGTGACATAGGAGCAAGGGAGAGAGAGAAAGAGAATCTTCTATCTGCTGTATCACAATTAAACACAACAGGTGAGGCTTAAGCCAGGAGCCAGAAACTCCATTCTGATTCCCAACTTGGGTGGCAGGGGATCCAAGCACTTATGCCATCTTCCACTGCCTTCCCAGGAGAATTAGCAGGGACCTGGATCAGAAGCAGAGGAGTCAGGATACAGGATGGTACTCTGATACGGGGTGCTGGCATTGTCAGTGGCTCCTACTTTAGACCTACTGTCTAAACTCCAGATTCCCTGCTTCTTGGTAATGCTTTCATTTCCATCAAGTTCATCCTCTTGAGAAGAAATGTATAGGATGTAATTTAAGAAAATAATAAAACTTGCATATGTGATAAATTTGACTCTGTCTTCTCATTTGATTGACAGTCTAGTTCAGAATTCTGCACTGAAAATTATTTTTCATAAAATATTGAAGGTGTGACTCCATTTTCTTTCAGCCTCTGCTATTGATGTTAAGAAATCTGATGCCATTCGGCTTGCATGTTTACATCTGTCCCTTAATTCCTGGAAATTTTTATAGTACAATGCCTTGCTGTGAACATCTTTTTATTCATTGAGGTAGATATGAGTCAGCTGTTTCAATCTGGAAATCCATATATTGCAGTGTCCTGAGTGTTTTCTTATTTCTTTCTTTATGATTTTCTTCCTTTCATGTTCTCTTTAGTCTTTTTCTGGGACTCCATCATTTGACTGAACTTCAGTAATAAACCTCTAAAATAAAAACCTCTTCTTACCTGTTTTCCTTATTTCTTGATTATATTTTTAGAAGACTCTCCCATCTTTAAATATTGACTTTTCTAATGAAAAATTTATTTCCGCTGCTATATTTTTAACTTCAAAGGATTTTTGCTATTTGAACACCTCCCTCCCATTTCAATATAAATTTCTCAATATTCTAATGCTATGTATATATCACATACTTTCACTTCTTTAAATAGACTATATGGTTTCTTTTAATGCTTTCTTCTATATTCCTCATTATCTAGGTTCATCTGAATTGCTGAATTTCTGTGTTTGGCTTCCATTAGAAATCTTTAAAAAGTATATGAAAAATGCATATTATGAAAAAACTAAGCATAGACACACAAATATATTTTTTCACCAGAAAACTTATCTTTTAATTCGACTTTCCTATAAACTTACTGAAGTATCGCTATATATTTGTAGTCAGTGCTACAACTTTCCTCATCTCTTGCTGTTATTTGATACTTAAGAGTGATACAAGACTAGTGTCTGTGAATACTAGCTGATAGAATAAAAAAGGGAGAGAATGATCCAACATGGGAAGTGAGATACACAGCAGACCCATAGGATGGCAAATGTCCTAAACAGCACTCTGGCCTCATAATCAGCCCTTAAGGCATGTGGATCCGGCTGAAATGCCCATGAGAGTATTTCAGGCATGGAAAGCCAAGACACTCTGGGGGAAAAAAAAAAAAAAAAAAAAAACTAAATGAAAGATCTCCACGAGTAAGATCCCAGTGGAAAGAATGGGTCATCAAAGAAGGAGGTACCTTTCTCTGAAGGGAGGAGAGAACTTCCACTTTGACCATGGCCTTGTCTAAATATGATCAGAGTCAGTGAACTCAGGGGGCTTCCATAGCCTTGGCAGCTCATGACAAGAGCCTAGGGTGATTACTGAGGCCATAAACAAGAGTGTCAATTAGTTAAGTCAACAACAGGAGTCACTGTGCACTTATTCCTCATGTAGGATCTTTGTCCTTAGTGTGCTGTACATTGAGATTTAATGCTATAACTAGTACTCAAACAGTATTTTTCACTTTATGTTTCTGTGTGGGAGCAAACTGTTGAAATCTTTACTTAATGTATGCTAAACTGATCTTCTGTATATTAGGATAATCGAAAATGAATCTTGATGTGAATGGAAGGGGAGAGGGAGTGGATAAGGGGAGGGTTGCAGGTTGGAGGGACGTTATGGGGGGAAAGCCATTGTAATCCATATTCTGTACTTTGGACATTTATATTCATTAAATAAAAGTATAAAAAAAAGAGTGATATCCTAGACACAGATGCTCTTTATGCAAAATTAGATCTTGTTGATCACTAGGCTTTTCTTTAGGTAGCTAGAAATAATCCCAGTCATTCCATTGGTAATTTTCCTTTCTCAGATCTTGAAAGGTTTTGTTTGAGTCACTGAGCTTCCGAAGAGAAGAACCCTCCAGCACTAGTTTCCTAGTTACATGTAAAACTGGGAGCAGTAGGATATAGACCTCACTGTTCAATGGGTAGAATATCATGAAAATCCACTCATTTCAAATGGCCTCCTAACCATGGTGTCTCTGAGTTCTGAGTCTCTTTAGAGACTAAATCTCATTCTTTGCTTGCGTAGAGACAGTTTAAGACCTGACATATTCTAACAAAGAATTTGAGGTGATGTAAATGTTAAAATGCTTCTTATGGAAAGTTTCAAATAATCCTCACATTGTCTGCTTCTACACAGACTTTTAAAGAAATTCAAGCCTCTAACTCATGAGTCATTCCTGGATTTCTGAACATGAATGGTTAATGCTATTTTTCCTCTTTTCTCTGGTTTTCATTTTCATTCATCTTTTAGGATCTTGTTTTTACTCCACCTTTTTCCCTGGGCTTTTTTTCTTTTGTAATTTTGTTCATTTTTTATATACTGTAAGAAAAAGTGAGCATTAAGCCTACAGAACTTACTAAAGTAAATTACTAAAGTAAATTTCTAGTCCATTCATAGTCTACTCATTTCCAGACATAGCTTTTTACTATATTTCAATATGCACGCCTCCTTCATAAAAATGACTTACTCATTGTCTTTGGAAAATACAGGTTGTCTTACCATTCTTGGAATTGTATTAAATCTTACTCTTGCTTCTTTAGATTAAGAAATCTCTTAATATAAAGATGTTTGGTCATCTTTGCACTATTTCTATTATTTTATTAAAGAATCGGTAACACTTTGTTTTTCCATTTTTATCTTCGTCTACTAGACTCCAAAGTGTATTGAAAGCCAAGACCTTGACATACTTATTGCCATATATCCTGTATTTATAAATACTGAGTACCCACCTTATGTCAGGTCATGTGCAAAATACACTTCAACAATTCCTTGGGTAAAGACAAAGGAAAGTAGGCAGTGGTTTTCAGAGGAAGTGAAAGCTGAGAATGGAACCACAAGAGTTAGCTGGAGGAGTTTAAAATAAGGACTTTTTTTTATGAGAGGATGAAGCTTCACCTCAAGCCTTATAGGAAATAAAAAAAAAAAAAAAAAGATGACTCGATTTTATGATAGATAGTCCAAAGGAGTGAAAAATCAGGGAACTGTCTCAGCAATGACTTCCTATACAATACATTCCAGTTGGTTAGTGGACTCTTCCGTTCATTTATCACAGGCAGGGTTGATACCCATACTTACAGAACCATGAGTGGCCATCATTGTGGCTTATTAGATAAAGCACCACCTGCATTGCCAGCATCCCATATGGGTGCTGGTTCGAGTCTCGGCTTCTCTACTTCCAATCCATCTCTCTTTTATAGCCTGGGAAAGCAGTAGAAGACGGCTCAAGTTCTTAGGCCCCTGCACCCATGTGGGAGACCTGGAAGAAGCTCCTGTCTCCTGTTTTCAGATTGTTGCAGCTCGGGTGTTGCAGACAACTGGGGAGTGAACCAGCAGATGGAAGACTTTTCTCTCTCTCTCTCTCTCTCTCTGCCTCTCCTTTTCTCTCTGTGTATCTCTTTCAAATTAAATAACTCATTAAAAAAAAAAGAACCACTGAGCCTGCATGTCATATGATCTAGCATTTGCAGAAGTCAGCTATTGTTAAGTTAGCAAAAACACTTGGAATTGTGAAAAATCAACTTTCTCTAAATTCAGCAGAAAGCCTTTTTATTTCTGGAGATAAATGTCACTCTCATCACAGAAAGAGTTGTAAATTCTCTAAAGAATTTTCGGGGGCTACTTTCACATGCTTAATAAGGTTACAGTATTACCCATTAACTTGTAAATTAAATTTAAATAAAAAATAAAATAGTTCAGTTTAATTTATGCTAATTATGAAGATCTTCAGATTTTTATACTAGTCAACCTCATGTGGATTCTGATTTTTATAAAAGTTCTCTTTTTTTCCTCTTATTTATTGTTTAGGCCTAACATGGCATAGGTCATCTGCACAGTTTTAAACTGCACTCCAGCTTTGGAGTATGTCAGAATCCTTTAGGGAGCTTGTTAAAAATGAAGATTCTGGAATTCCACTCTGAACTTGAGGATAAGGACCACAGGGCCTCTGTCCTCAAACCTCCAACCCCAAAGTATTTTAATACAAATGAACTCACATTCTTTGCACAATACTAAAACACACACGACTACAGTGATATCAGAAGTTGAATTATAGGTACAATCATTTCTTATTGATTGGTCAGGGATGAGAAATAAAATTGTTAAAGACAATTTGGATCTTGAGTCCAGGCAGCTGGTAGAGTACAGACAAGATTAACAAAAAAATAAAGATGGGTACAAGAGGAGGATGAAGAATTATGATGGCTTTTTAAATTGTTTTATTGATTTCAAATTACAGAAATAATGCTATACCTAAAATGAGTGAAAGTGCCATAACAGCAGAAACTTTTAGATTGACACAAAACTAGAATCAATCACAAACTGTTACATAGAAGCAACAAAATATTTTACAGAAAATAATAAATCACAAAACCTTAACCTCATAAAGCTGTGAGCACACTATTAACTTCAGAGGAAACCTAACAATTTAAGATCTGAGGCTAAAGTCTTAACGCCTGTCAAGTTCATGAGTACCTACAGTGCCGCCTCTGCTGCTCATTAGTCTTTCATGGATTGTGCCTTACCAGCCTTTCTACCTTATATCCTACTTCATTGTTTTCAATACAATTAAATGAATGCCCTCCACTTGACTTCTGTAAGTTATTTTTCCTCTGCAGCTTTATAGAAGATGCTTGTGTGTTTTATTAATGAGAAAGTCATATGGGGTCATGACTAAAAGAGGGCTGAAAGAGTATCTTGCCCAGTATACTTCCAATAATGTCTCTGACAAAATACTCCAAGTACTCTCTATTTCCAATCTTTTGTATTAAGTGGGTCTGCAGGAGGCACCCATTTTTTTAAAGCAACATGAAGATAGTGACTGAATGTTTTATACTGAATAGCATATGAATGGCAGAACTTACAGAAAAAAAGTCCTAAGAAAGGGATGGCAGGACATGCTTTTCTGTAATAAAATGAAATTTGGGGGCTAAATAAAAAATAACATTTTGAGCTGATGAGGATATTTGAAAAATTTAATGGGAAATGGACCTAAAAGATAAGTTTATTTTGGTATATTTTCATGAACTTTTTCAGCTGTCCTCATATGTATTGTTTTAATTGCTCTATTACTTTATCTCTTTACAAGTATTTTAAAAATATTTTATTTATTTATTTGAGAGGTAGAGTTGCATACAGAGAGAGAGAGACAGAGAGAAAGGTCTTTCATCCGCTAGCTCACTCCCTAAATGGCCACAAGCATTGGAGCTGGGCTGTTCCGAAGCCAGGAGCCAGGAGCTTCTTTCAGGTCTCCCATGTGAGGGCAAGGGCCCGAGCTGGGCCATCTTCCACTGCTTTCCAAGGCCATAGCAGTGAGCTGGATCAGAAGAGGAGAAGCCAGGACTAGAACCGGAGTCCATACAGGATGCTGGCAATGCAGGTGGAGGGTTAGCTCACCATGCCACAGCACTGGCCCCTCTTTACAAAATTTTTATGTTGTAATTAGATTGTCTCTCTCCTTTGTATTTTCATTGAACTGATAGCTACAGATTTATTTTGTAAGTAGAGCTTTGAAAATGTAGTAAGAAAGAATAGTTAACACTGCTTAGAAATCCTTGGCAGGCTTTCATAAACACCATTTGTAGTAGAAATTTCCCTGCTTGTACCCTGAATGGTGTGCAATAAATTTAACTGCCTCCTAGTGAATTAAATAAGCAGAAAATAGTTTACCAAAATAGATGAAGTAGATAAACATGAATACATTTCATGCTTCTACCTACATATTACTTATGCAATGTAATTTGTTATTTTGAAAGATATAGAAAGCTCCCAAAATTTTTATATTTTTGAGAGGTATAAACCTAGATAATGAAAATTGTAGTTATTCCTGGATTCTGACTTTGTTCATACTTTCAGTGTGCACAAAATGAAGTATATTATATATAGACTATTAATTGATGGATATTTGTATGAACATATGATGCAGGAAGTAGAATCAGTCCTCTGTGGATACTAAGGAGTGATTGTACATATAACTCACAATGTGGATTAGAGATCTATGTCCATAGACACACACACACACACACACACACATATATATATATATATAGAGAGAGAGAGAGAGAGAGAGTGAGAGAGAGAGATTATTCCCCTTTTCTTCATCATTCCCTCCACTATGATTTATCACAATATTTTTCATGTATGGCGTTATAATAGTACTTCTGCCATCACCTATTTCCAATATACTCTCCATTTAGCAAGGTGATCCTTATTAAAATTTAAATTATATTATTTTATTCTTTTTAAGAACCATCTACAGTTTTCTCACCATAATTAAAAAACATCCACACCTTTTCCTCTCATCACAAAACCTGGGCCTCTCTTATGCTATGATCTCTGTGAGCTGCCGCACTGAATGAATTTGGTCTTTCCAATTTGCCAGGATTATTTCTGCCACCAGGCTTTTGCATGTCTCTTCCCTTTACTGGGAGTGTTCTTCCTTCTTAGGATAGCTGGATCCATCTTGACATTTTATTTTTAAACTCTGAGATGCCATCACTCACACATAGTGTCAAATCATTCTCAATTTGTTGTCTAGTACCTCGTTAATTTTAAATCTCTGGCACAGTGCCTATGATTTCTTGCTAGGTGCTTGTGTGTGTGTGTGTGTATGTGTGTGTGTGTGTGTAGCTTATTCATCTACATTTCATTGCTCACTAAATGGAAAGGAGAACTTCATGAAAGCAGAGCTCTTTTTTGCCTCGTTCATCTGTTACACTTGCCAATATCTGTTAATTTTTGCACTTTTCATTTATAGTTATAATACATTTCTGGTAATTGAGATAAGCTGAGTGTGCCCTTGTGCCTTGCATCACTATTTCCCAAACTATAATAATTTCTTTGACCAAAGAACCTTTGCATATGGATAGATTTCTCCAACTGGCTTTCTGCCCTCAGCCATGTTTTCTGTCATTGACATCGTCATGTATTTTTTTTTTTAAGATTTATTTATTTGAAAGTGCTCTAGAGATACACAGAGAAGGAGAGGCAGAGAGAGAGAGAGAGAGAGAGAGAGAGAGAGAAAGAATGTCTTCCATCCACTGGTTCACTCCCCAAATGAACGCAATAGCTTCAGCTGTGCCAATCCAAAGCCAGGAGCCAGGAGCCAGGAGCTTCCTTTTGATCTTCCCACTTGGGTACAGGGGATCAGGGACTTGGGCCATCTTCCACTGCTTTCCCAGGCCATAGCAGAGAGCTGGATTGGAAGTGGAGCAGCCGCCTCCTGAATGAACAATGGGTCATAGAAGAAATTAAAAGAGAAATCAAAAATTTTCTGGAAGTAAATGAGGATAACAGCACCACATACCAAAACTTATGGGATACAGCAAAAGCAGTGTTAAGAGGAAAGTTTGTATCAATAGGTGCCTGCATCAAGAAATTGGAAAGGCACCAAATAGATGAGCTTTCACTGCATCTCATGGATCTAGAAAACCTGCAGCAAACCAGACCCAAATCTAGTAGGAGAAGAGAAATAATTAAAATCAGAGAAGAAATCAACAGGATTGAATAAAAAAAAATTACAAAAAATCAGCCAAACGAGGAGCTGTTTGTTTTTTGGTTTTTGTTTTTTTTTGTTGTTGTTTTTTGTTTTTTTTTTTTTTTGACAGGCAGAGTGGACAGTGAGAGAGAGAGACAGAGAGAAAGGTCTTCCTTTGCCGCTGGTTCACCCTCCAATGGCCGCCATGGCTGGCACGCAGCAGCCGGCGCAACACACTGATCCAATGGCAGGAGCCAGGTACTTATCCTGGTCTCCATGGGGTGCAGGGCCCAAGTACTTGGGCCATCCTCCATTGCACTCCCTGGCCACAGCAGAGAGCTGGCCTGGAAGAGGGGCAACCGGGACAGAATCAGGCGCCCCAAATTGACACCCCATTGGCCCAACTAACTAAAAAAAAGAAGAGAAAAGACCCAAATCAATAAAATCAGAGATGAAAAAGGAAACGTAACAACAGACACCACAGAAATAAAAAGAATCATCAGAAATTACTACAAGGACTTGTATGCCAGCAAACAGGGAAACTTATCAGAAATGGATAGATTCCTGGACACATGCAACATACCTAAATTGAACCAGGAAGACATAGAAAACCTAAACAGACCCATAACTGTGACAGAAATTGAATCAGTAATAAAGACCCTCCCAACAAAGAAAAGCCCAGGACCAGATGGATTCACTGCTGAATTCTACCAGACATTTAAAGAAGAACTAACTCCAATTCTTCTCAAACTATTCAGAACAATCGAAAAAGAGGGAATCCTCCCAAATTCTTTCTATGAAGCCAGCATCACCTTAATTCCTAAGCTGGAAAAAGATGCAGCATTGAAAGAGAATTACAGACCAAGCTCCCTGATGAACATAGGTGCAAAAATCCTCAATAAAATTCTGGCCAATATAATGCAACAACACATCAGAAAGATCATCCACCCAGACCGAGTGGGATTTATCCCTGGTATGCAGGGATGGTACAATGTGCACAAAACTATCAATGTGATACACCGCATTAACAGACTGCAGAAGAAAAACCATATGATTATCAATTTGGAAAACATTATGCTGGGTGAAATAAGCCAGACCCAAAGGGACAAATATCATATGTTCTCCCTGATCGATGACAACTGAGCACCAAAAAGGAAACCTGTTGAAGTAAAATGAACACTGTGAGAAACGGTGACTTGATCAGCCCTTGCCCTGACCATTGATGAACAACTTAATATGTTATCCCTCTTAGTATTTTTTTTTGTTTGTTCTACTTAACACTTTTGGTTGGATACTTTAATCAATACACAGTTATTCTTAAGTGTTGAAGCTTAACTGAAAAGTGATCACTGTTAAATATAAGAGTGGGAATAAGAGAGGGAAGAGATGTGCAATTTGGGACATGCTCAAGATGACTTGGCCCAAAGGGTAGAGTTAGAAACATACCAGGGGATTCCAATTCAATCCCATCAAGGTGGAATGTACCAATGCCATCTCACTAGTCCGAGTGATCAATTTCTGTTCACAATTGATCATAATGATGTTTTTTATTGAGAGATAATTATAGTGATCAATTTCAGTTCACAATTGATCACACTGATGGGTCTAAGAGTCAATCACACAAACAAGACTAGTGTCTGTGAATACTAACTGATAGAATAAAAAATGGAGAAAACCATCCAACATGGGAAGTGGGATACACAGCAGACTCATAGAATGGCAAATGTCCTAAACAGAACTCTGGCCTCAGAATCAGCCCTTAGGGCATGCAGATCTGGCTGAAAAGCCCATGAGAGTATTTTAGGCATGGAAAGCCAAAACACTCTGGCCAAAAAAAAAAAAAAAAATGACCTAAATGAAAGATCTCTGCGAGTGAGATCCCAGTGGAAATAACAGGTCATCAGAGAAGGAGGTACCTTTCTCTGAAGGGAGGAGAGAACTTCCACTCTGACTACGACCTTGCCTAAATATGATCAGAGTCAGTGAACTCAAAAGGCTTCCATAGCCTTGGCAACTCATGACAAGAGCCTAGGGTGATTACTGATGCCATAAACAAGAGTGTCAATTTGTTAAGTCAACAACAGGAGTCACTGTGCACTTACTTCTCATGTAGGATCTCTGTCCTTAATGTGCTGTACACTTTGATTTAATGCTATAACGAGTACTCAAACAGTATTTTTCACTTTTAGTTCCTATGTGGGTGCAAGCTGTTGAAATCTTTACTTAATATATGCTAAACTGATCTTCTGTATATAAAGAGAACTGAAAATGAATCTTGATGTGAATGGAAGGGGGGAGGGAGCGGGAAAGGGGAGGGTTGCGGGTGGGAGGGAAATTATGGGGGGGGAAGCCATTGTAATCCATAAGCTGTACTTTGGAAATTTATATTCATTAAATAAAAGTTAAAAAAAAAAAAAGGAAGTGGAGCAGCCGGGACTTGAACTGGCACCCATATGGGATGCCGGCACTGAAGGTGGTGGCTTCACCTGCTATACCACAGCACCGACCTGTCATGTATTCCTTCTTAGCTTAGATGCCAGTTTTTCAGTGATCTCCACTGAATCCTCAGGTGTGGATTGGAACTGTTAGTTATGAACTCCCACAGAGTCCACAAAGTAATCCCATGTTGTAGTACTTTTCTCTTTGTAGTGTCACTATTGTTATTGTTGATTTTCCCCTGCTAGGTAGTTGTGATTGGTAGTTATTTTATATATTTTGCATGACAATTTCAATTTTGCAGGACCACATACCACTGAAGAAGGTATCTCTTGACATCTCTAGTATTTTCTTCTTTGTTAGACTGATAAAGTGTAGGGTCTTTCTGGAAGACTTAGCCAGAACAATTGGGGCCCCATGTGGAAAAGCTTGAGGACTCTCAGAGGGCTGAGGTTACATCAGAGCTATTCAGAATGTCACCCACATTTCCTAATATTAGGGACCCACTCAAATTACTTAGAGGAGTTGGCATTTGGACCAGCAGTTAGGATATCGCTTGAGGTGCCTGCATCACACATTGGAGTACCTGGTTTGCTTTCCAACTCTGCCTCTTGACTCTGGCTTCTACAAAACAGACCTTGGGAGGAGGTGATGATGGCTCAAATGACTGAGTTCTTGCCAGCCATGTGGGAGACCTGGATTTTGTTTCTGGCTCCTAGTTTTGGCCTGGCCAAACTCTTGCCCCAGCATAGCAATCATTTGAGGGGTGAGCCAGTAGGTGAGAGTACTCTCTTGTGCTCTCCCTCTGCCTCTCAAATAAATAAATAATTTTTAAAATTTAAATAAAATTATTTATAGAATTAACAGCTCCGAATCTATTAATGCCAGATGGCTAGCATTTAAGTGTACTATGGAGGGTGAAGTAGGAAACTAGTGTGTAAGAAAGTTGTGAGGAAAGATGTGAGATTTGAGGGAAGATATGGAGAGTGAAGTTACTGAAGGACATTTGCAGTATCACATGTCAGTATCAAGGCTTCCAACCCCACTACCCCAGTATAAACAGGTAAACATTCAAAGCAATGATGGCTTCTTGACAGACAAGTTGGGATTTTGATCACAAATGAAATTAAACAAAAAGGGAGATTATTCATTTATTAATTAGCTGTTAGCTAATCTAAACCAAGTTCATGTCAATGCTGTCATTTCTGGTTTCTTGTACCTCAAATGAGAGCATTTACATTTTATGCGACTGGTTATTTCTGTAGGATATGAGTTTGCTCAAAAACCCAACCCCAGTAGCTCACGTTTCACTCTCCCCATTCCTCTGATCCTTGAAGGCTTTTTTTCCCAACACAAGGATCTTCTGACACACTCTTTCCCTCTACCTGATGCTTGCCTGTGATTCAGATCTGAAAACTACATTACTGCTGCATTTTCTTCTAGAGACCCTGTCCCACTCATGCTTCTTTGCTTCTGGTTTCTCTTCTTCCCATGGAGTCTATGAATGCTGCTTGCATCATCCCACAGCCTGACTCTGGGCTAAGGGACTTCTGTGGTGTCCACTGCTCTAGTGAATGGGCTTCTGATTACAGCCCACACTTGATTTCTGGTTTTGATGTTAGGGTAGTTAGTTGGGAAACTCTGTTTCACCTTGCTGAATTACCCTGAGGCAGGTTGTCATTTAGGAATGGGTTTGACAGGAAATCACCAAAAAGTCCTCACAGCAGATTGAATACAAAGTATTTAATGTTTTTACTCAAATGACATGAAGTCCGGTATCTGATTTTGCTTTGTGAGGCCAGTGTGTCAAAACCAGTGTTTCTGGCCCCTTACCCCAGGGCTGCAAGAGAGCAGTCTCAGTTGACATCAGGAAAGAAAGAGTAGCATGTTTGGAAATAAGTAGTGCTTTATTTGATTGTCACTTGCCTACAATATTATTTTGTAAATTGGAAAACCTAAATTTGCATAAAAATTTCAAAACAAATGAACACTTGTAAATTTAATGAAAGTAATATTAGGTGGTTTGTTGCATGTAAGTATATTATGCATTTAATGTATTGTTACAAACACCTTTATTTAAGGCAAGACAGGTTTTTTTTTTAAAGATTTATTTATTTATTCCAAAGTCAGAGTTAGAATAGGCAGAAAGAGAAAAAGAGAGAGTCTTCCATCTGCTGGTTCACTCCCCAGTTGGCTGTTAGCTGCGCTGTTCTGAAACCAGGAGCCAGGAGCTGCTTCTGAGTCTCTCACGTGGGTGCAGGGGCCTAAGGGCTTGGACCATCTTCTGCTACTTTCCCAGGCCATAGCAGAGAGCTGGATTGGAAGTGGAACATCAGGGACTTGAACCCGCGCTCATATGGGATGCCAGCACTGCAGATGGCGGCTTTACTGCTATGTCACAGTGCTGACCCCAAGACAGGTTTTTTGTTTGTTTGTTTTGTTTTTTGTTTTTGTTTTTGTTTTTGTTTTGGCTGTCTCTAAGTCTTGATTTTTTTATTCTACCAGAATGTTCATATCTTTTCCAGGGCTAAGAATAAAATTAGTCTAGACACAATCTGTGCTAATGACAAAATGACACCAGTTAGGATTAAAATTTGAGATGCATCTTAAATAAACTTACGTCTTTTTTGGTTAAGAAAAAACCAGTCCTGACACATATTCAATATTGGCACACTCACCCTTAATTCCATTAATTTTTTTATTGGATTTATGAACAGCTCGATTTAATTTCATTGAGCTTTATGACTGTCATAGTTCAGGTTTCTATCTGAACATTTCAAACCACGTAAGGTTTGATATGGGTAGAATATAATCCCCTCTTTTCCCCACTTACAAAAATATTAATAACTGAAAGATAATGAGCTAATGTACTTCTAAAGATAGGAGTTAATATACTTCTAAACAGTTCTGAATTGTATTCAAAGATATTTACTATCTGATTAATTGTTGCAGACATCAGTGTCCCAAGGTGGCTCTGGATTATAAACTTACATTATTTATGCCTCTGATTTGCATTTTTAAAATTTTTCCTTTCTATTAAATCTGCTTATAATGGTAAATGCCATTGTTTCACATATATGTGATGAAAAATCTGCAATGCAGAAGGCAAGATTTGTTAGTTGGCAATTTACTTTTCTCCATAGATTAAGATTACCTTTCATATATTCAAAATGGAAGTGATAGTATTTGTCTTTGTGGCTTATAATAGGAGACTCTATAATAGGAGCCTGTTCTTGAGTTTCCATGTGTTAAACAAGCAGTACTGAGATTCTAGAAGTTTCCATAGACCAAAGGAAGGATAAGAAGGCCTGAGTTCCAGTGGGAATGAGGAGACAGGGCAGTATGGGAACTTCCCAACAGGAAGCAAATGGTTAGAATTACTGGCTGTACTGTAGGTGCCAGCTGATCACTCTCAGGGTGCAGAGAGTGGGCTAGGATCACCTATGGCACCCTGTGACAAGGACCAGAGAGGATCCTGATGGTTCCAAGTGAAGATGGTTGCTCAGAGGTTATCAGAGTGTGGCCATCTCATTCATGGGATGCCAGTGATGGCTTTGAGGGGACCCCTGAAAAGGCATGTATGTCTAAGATGTAAAACTTTTTGATTCCAGTTTCCAAATTGCTGCTCTGAACTCAGAACTATTTGAAGACATTCAAATTCTGGGAGCAAGTGACAAAGTCCTGAATAAGCAATGGGACCCACTCTCACGTAAATACCAGGTAAAGTGAGCTTAGAGAGAGCAGGGCAATCACGGACATATGGACCATCCACAAAGCTGTATTTGCTCTATCCACAGCCTATTCTTACCTCTTCCTCCTCAAGCACATGTTCTTAAGGGCACAAAGAAAGAAACCAATTTTGCTTATGAAAGAGGACTAAGATTTATATCAAGGGAAGCAATATTATTTATAGCAGGGTAATGATTTATATGGCATACAGCTAAAGCAGCAATTCTGGGGTCCTTTACCCTAGAGGAGTAGAATATTTTAGTAAAGAACATTTATTGACCAGCGCTCACTTGTCTAATCCTCAGCTTGCGGCGCCGGCACCCCGGGTTCTAGTCCCAGTTGGGGCACTGGTTCTATCCCGGTTGCTCCTCTTCCAGTCCAGCTCTCTGCTGTGGCCCAGGAAGGCAGTGGAGGATGGTCCAAGAGCTTGGGCCCTGCACCTGCATGGGAAACCAGGAGGAAGCACCTGGCTCCTGGTTTCAGATTGGCCCAATGCCCTGGCCGCAGCGCGCCGGCCGTGGCAGCCATTTGGGGGGGTGAACCAACAGAAAAAGGAAGACCTTTCTCTCTCTCTCTCTCTCTCTCACTGTCTAACTCTGCCTGTCAAAAAAAAAAAAGACATTTATTTATTTTTTATTGGTTCACATATTTCCTATGTTATGCCTTTTATCATTTTAAAAATTTTTATTTAAATTATGCAAGTTTCATGTATTTCACATATACAGATTTAGGAACATAGTGACACTTCCCTCCCCACCCTTCCTCTTGCCCATGTTCTAATCCTTCCTCCTCTTCCTTCTCACATTCCCACTATTAATTTTTACAAATATCTATTTTCAGTTTACTTAATGACCATTAACCACACTAAATAAAAAAGTTCAACAAGTAGTATGAAGAAAAAAAGTAAAAACATTGTTCCTCAATGGAAGAGACAAGGGCTGTAAACAAACATTGAATCTCAAAATGTCTATTTCACTCCAATACATTACATTTCAGGTACTCTATTAGTTACCTTGAATTAGGGAAAACTTATGAAATCTGTCTTTTGGGAGCTGGCTTATTTCACTAACTCCAATGGTTTCCAGTTGTGTGCATCTTGTTGCAAAAGACAGGATTTCTTTTTTTTTTTTTTTTAATAAAGGAATAGTATTCCATGGTGCATATGTACCATAATTTATCCACTCAACAGCTGATGGACATCTAGGTTGATTCCATATCTTAGCTATTGTAAAACATGCTGCAATGAACATGTTGGTACAGAGAGCTTTCTCATTTGCTGATTCCTTTTTTTTTTTTTACTTTTTTATTATTTATTTATTTGAAAGCCAAAGTTACAGAAAGGCAGAGGTAGTGAGAGAAAGGGGCAGAGGGAGAGAGTCTTTCATCTGCTGGTTCAACCCCCTAATGATCACAGTGGCCAGAGCTGGGTTGATTCAAAGCCAGGAGTCAGGAACTTCTTCTGGGTTCCCATGAAGATGCAGGGGTCAAAGACTTGGGTCATCTTCCACTGCTTCCCCAGGCACATTAGCAGAAAGCTGATCAGAAGTGGAGCTACCAGGACTTGAACCTGTGCCCACATGGGATGCCAGCACTGCAGGTGGCTGCTTTTACCCCTATGCTGCAGAGCCAGTCCTTCATATGCTAATTTCTTTTGGTTGGGTAAATTTGCAGTGAAGAACATTTAAATGTCAAACAACTAAATGAATTAAAGGGGCTGACATTGTGCATAACAGGTTAAGATGCTGCCAGCAAAGCCAACATTCTATATGGGTGCTGGTTCCTCTACTTCCAACCCAGCTCCCTTCTAATGTGCCTGGGAAAGCAGCAGAAGATGCCCAAGTCCTTGGGTCCCTGAACCCATATGGGAGACCAGGATGAAGCTCCTGGCCCCTGGCTTCAGCCTGGCCCAGTCTTAGTGGTTGCAGCCAGTTGGGGAGCGAGTCAGCAGATGGAAACATGCTCTCTATCTCTGTCTCTCTTTCTCTCTCTGTGCAACTCTGCCTTTCAAACAAATAAATAAATCTTTTAAAAATGAATTAAATTATTATGATTGGTGACAGTTCGCTAATATTTTAATTGTTTTTTTCTCCTCATCTTAGTTACTACTACTTAATAAAGTCCAGGGGTGGAGAAAGAACAACACTATGCTTGCTTTTAGGAGATTTAAGCAATAAGCTTTGAGAGTGGCCATGTGGCCAGATAACTTCTTAAACAAAGCAATTTCTATTGAGAGCAAAAGGGGTGCTGGGGAAAACACAACACAATGAGAATTTTAAACTGGGTCTCTTTTATGTAAAATGAGGAATGTCTATACCTTTTGGTCTTCTGGTTACTTTTATGGAAATAGTCAACTCACAAATAGGAGTTTCTAATAGAGGAATTTAAAATCTTTTTATTTATTTATTTATTTATTTATTTTTGACAGGCAGAGTGGACAGTGAGAGAGAGAGAGAGACAGAGAGAAAGGTCCTCCTTTGCCATTGGTTCACCCTCCAATGGCCGCCGCAGCCGGCGCACCATGCTGATCCGATGGCAGGAGCCAGGTACTTCTCCTGGTCCCCATGGGGTACAGGGCCCAAGCACCTGGGCCATCCTCCACTGTACTCCCTGGCCACAGCAGAGAGCTGGCCTGGAAGAGGTGCAACCGGGACAGAATCCAGCACCCCGATAGGGACTAGAACCCAATGTGCCGGCGCCGCAAGGCGGAGGATTAGCCTAGTGAGCCGCGGCGCTGGCCTAAAATCTTAAACATGGTATTTTATTTTTGGATTCTGTCCAATCTAGTATCTAGATTGTAATATGAGAGCGCATCCAAAAGTTTGTGGAAAATGGAACTAAAATATATTTATTTTGGTGCAAAAAAATTGAAATCCATTTATACAAGGGCTTTTCAAAAAGTTTATGGAAAACACATATTACGAAAAACCTATGCATGGATTTCAAAATCAGTTTACACTCAAAGTATCTCTATAAAAATTTTTGGGAAAGAATTTGAAATTTCTAAAGCAATGAAATTTTAAACTATGGATTTTAAGTAACCTCAAAGCCTACTTTTATAATGAAGAAAGAGTGTAAAATTTTAAGCAAGAAGAAGGTATAAGAAAAAAGGCAGAGAATCTAAAACAGTTTACGCCCTTGAGCTTCATTTTCAGAGGATGTGACAGGAAAGCTCATCTTGCAACACAGTACTCAGAGGAAGCCAGACTATTACAGACATGATAACCTGCAAGAGATTTTTGAACACACAAGGTTTGAAGCTGTATATTACAAGCAGGAAAGTCCCTCCCATTCTCCCTTTTCTACATCTTGGAAGATCCCTCAAACATGCCTGTAAAAGCACTGGCAAACGACCTCTCTGACAGGCTGTTTCTTCACCTTCCTAGAGGTTCCTGTACTCAAAAAAGTAAATAGACCTTTACTTTGAGCAACTCCCACTTGTGGTTGATTATTTTTGCAACATCCCCAGCGAATGCACCCCTCACATCCCCTAACACTTTCAAGAAATAAAATCATGTTTTCTGTAAAGGAAGGAAAACAGGAAGGAAGAAATAGGAGGAGCAAGGAAGTAGGGGAGAAAGGAAGAAATATGGAAAGTAATAAAAATCAAGCATGTACAAAAAAGGATTCAAGTATTTTAAAATGTTTCAGGCATATGGCATAAAATTATTGGCTAGATTCAGAGACTATGTTTTATTTTTTTTTTCCTGGTGAAACCAAAATCACTGTAATAACCCAGCATGAACGTCCCTAGTCTCTCAGCGAAGCATAAAATGGTGTCTTTTGCTTTCCAGATGGTGGAAGCCTCCAAATGTTTTGTTTTGAGCCACTAGAGGGCAGTGGAGCACTGGGAAGAAAACTAAGTTTTTAATTGAAGAATATTCTCTCGCCCACTCTCCCTCAAATAAGCCACTCAGTGTTAAAAGAAAAAGGAAAGATGGAAGGCATAGAAAAAATTCGCAAAGAAGGACATACTGTACGTTCCAGGACTGGGACATGTTTCATTCAGTACCAGAGAGAGGAGCAAAAGGCAGGCTTGTTTCAATACACATAAGATGAAAAGAACTGAAACTGAAATCCTTGCATTTTGTACAATCAATGATAGGGATTGAAAAATTTATTTGATGAGAATAACATGAATATTTTTATCATTTTTTTACAAATACCTAATTATACAAATGTGCTTCTGAAAATTAGGCAGAATGAATGAGAAAGTATACATAAATCATGAAATGGCTTGCAAGGACAGATTTGCAGTCACAGACTTCCTATCTTTTGAACTGATTTCTCTCTCTCTCTCTCTCTCTCTCTCTCTCTCTCTCTCTCTCTCTCTCCCTCTCCCGGTAATAAGTGTTGAGGAATGGGACTCACATAACTGAAGCATTTTTTTTTATCTAATTTTGGCCTGTCCCCTCTGATCAACAGTTCAAAGACCCAATTATTATCTCCTATATTAAGCAAGCAATAGGTAGCAACCGAGCTTTTACTGTTGTAGTGATTTTAATTCACCACATAAAACAGGATGAATTTATATATCATATCATAATTTAAAAATTTGTTCCTGTTTTTCCACGAGGTCAATCACTTTTGTGATTGACGTGCTCTCATCTTTAAAATTCAGAAATTTCTGTTTCTAAATGTATTTTTATCATCAAGGCATGTGTTTTTAGTGTAGCATATGTCTGAGATTATGAAGATGGTATTTTCTTGGGATTTAGAAAGGAATGTGGTGAAAAGATTCACACTGTTGGGTGGGAAGAACAGCTCTTATCTTTAATATTTATACTGTTTATATGTTTGCACTTTTTATCTAGCTATATTTAAAAATTAAGACACTTCTAGGTTTATTGAAAAACAGTTGTTGAGAACGTTTCAAATTTAAGAAGAGGCAAAACAGAAAGAAATTTGTCTCTTATGTGTTCCTTGCTTGAGGTAATAACTGTATTCTTCAAAAGATGCCTGTCAATTGATTTTTTCCCTAAATGGAACCACATTTTTATTGCCTCATATGAAAATTTCAGAGATGCTCTTTTTATTCTTAGTGATTTCTAACGTTTAGCTTTGAGGTGTTTTTGGCTGACAAGTAAACAATCTAAAATCATTCCTATGTACCAGTTACTATTTAATAAAAGAACTCTGGAAAATTACTACCAAAGTTAAGAATCATTTGGCAATATGGAAAGAAAAATAATGTATCTCTTTGTAAAGTGCAGACTTCTATTTTTAGCTTTATGGGAAACAGTTTCAACTACTTATAATTTTAAGTCTAAAGTATTGCTATATGCAAATGAATCTTAATTATAATAACACATATGATTCTCTTTCCCTATTTGTATTCATTTATTTATTTATTATTAAATTTATTTAAATGCACATGTCACAGCTCAGTGGGTTAGGCCACTGCTTGCCAGGCCCACATCCCTCAATAGTGTGTTAGTTTGCGTTGTGGCTACTCACCTTCTGATGCAGCTCCTTGAGAATCTGTTTGGGAAGGCAGTAGAAGATGGCTCATGTGATTGGGTCCCTGTCACCATTATCAGAGACCAGAATGGAGTTTGAGGCTCCTCGTTTTGGCCTGGCCAAGCTCCTGCCATTGTCGTCATTTGGGGGAGTGAATCAGTGGATAGAATCTTTTTCTCTGTTTCTCCCTCTCTCTCTCTCAATAACTCTACCTTTCAAACAAATTAAATAATTCTTTCAAAAACAACTCCAGTGTGTAGCTCATGTATACTATATTCAGATTAAAAGGTTAAGTCTTGAATAGAGTATCATGGTATTCAACCATATTACAGAAGTGTCCTCCCTCTCTTTACACATCTGGCCTCAGAACCAGTGTATGAGTGAGTGTGTGAGTGTGTGTATGATGGTGGGGATTTGAGTTCCATACAAAATTTGTTCAGAGAAGGACAAGTAATAGTCTATCTATTTATGCAATAGGTCATTAGTCAGATATTTTTATCACTGTTAATATTGTTTGCAATAAGACAAACTTTTGATTGCATTTTCACAGAATTTTTTGAAGTCTCCTTGAATTGATATAGTTATATATCAATTTATTTTAGTTATATAAAATATAAAATAATTTTAGTTATGTAAACTTATTTAAATAACTTTAAATTTAGTTATATCAATTTATTTCAGTTATATAAAATATCAATATATTTAGTTATATAAAAGAAAAATTATAGTATAATTATTTATTATCATATATTGATTCTGCATAACACAAATTAATGCAGTAATTGTCTATTTAATTTTGTTTTATATAGAACAAGTTGATGAAAAAGTAGGATTAGGATAATCCTAATAATCAGTTAGTCAGGCAATGAATAAAATTACTTTTTCTTATGTCACTAATATTTTATATAATATTTAAATAATTGGAAGAAATGACTTTATAAGCTATTTTTATTTCTGAAAAAAACTAGGATTTGATATTTATTTTTATTTATTTGAAAGGCAGAGGAACACATACACAGAAGAAGGAGATTGCTCATCTGCTACTTCAGACATGCAGTGTCTGCAATAGCCCAGGCTGGCCTGTTCTGCTCTACTCTGTGGAGACTGAAGGTCAGTCCAGGTCTCCCACATGGGAGCAGGGATCCAAGTACTTGAGCCATTACCTTCTGCCTCTCTGGGCATTGATTCTCAGGAAACTTGATTTGAAAGAGGAGTTTGAACTTGAACCCAGTCACTCTGACAGGAGATGCAGGTGTTCCAACTGGCATCTTAACCACTGTGCTGAATGACTGCCTCACAAATCTAGCTACTGGGAAACTAAGAGAGTATTTCTAAACATTCATGGGAAAAAATAAAGGATAATTGGTGGCCAATGTTATGCTGAATTAAGCCACTGCTCGCAATACCAACCCTGACCCAGCTTCCTGCTAACCTGCACTCTTGGAGGCAGCAGATGACTCAAATGGCAGTCCTAGCTCCTATAATGGGCCTGGCTCAGCCCTGGCTTTTGGGGCCATCTGGGGAGTGAACTAGCAGATGGAATATCTCTCTCCTCTCTGTTGCTCTGCCTTAAAAATAAAAACAAACAAAAAAGATACTTGCATTTTGTTGCAAAATTTTTAAATACATGCATATGAGGGAATCTTCATAAAGGTAATGGAAAACGGATGCTATGTGAAAATCTCCATGGATTTTTCAAACTGTTTTCACCAAATTTGTCTTTTAGTTCCATTTGCTAAAAATGTTCTGAAGTTCCCCTCATATATAGGCATTATAACAAGGTGCTCTCGTCTGCCTTCTTCCATGGCCTTCTGTTGTTTTATTTGACATGCCTCTTAATCTACTTCTTTATTTGGTAATAGGTATATTTCCCAAGTTTCATCATACAAATTATACTAAGGGTGCAAATGATAAGTACACCACTTAGTCATACCCACTGATTTTTAGTTTTTGATAGCACCCACGTTCTCATTGGACCTTAAAGGTAAGGGAGAACATCACTTAAGGGGGAATGCAAAACATAATTTGTACATTTCTTTAAGGCCTCAGCATCTCTTGATTTCACAGGCTATGAAGGAGTTCTAATTATGAAATCTGATTTCTTCTGAACATTTTAATCATCAAATCTCTGGCATCACAGAGGGATAAGGTAGATGGGCCTGAATCTCTTTTTTTTTTTTTTTTTAACAAATCTTGATTATTTCTGTTGGGAAATGAAATCTTATCTTCCACAGTTTGACTTACTTTTGCCCCGTTAACCTTGGAGACTCTAGACCTGATTTTATAAAGATTTTCAGTTGTTCCTCATTGACTGCCAGGCAACACCTAGTACTGGCACCTTAGTGGTACAGTTTCCTATTTTTGAGCTCTGCAGCAACATTTTCTAGAGCACCCACACCATCCTAGTTTCCTGCTCAGTTGACCCTTCCAGGTGCTGAGACCAAGGCTTTGCAAAGTGTAATTCAATGGACCACATTCCAATGTAATCAGGGGCCACAGGCCACCATCGTGGCACTGATACTTACTGAGAATAGTCTTCTCCCATTTCTGCATAATCTAATCATTTGATAGCATATTGAGTGTCTTCCAATATCACATGATAGACAATGCATGTTTAATGACTTATTGTCTCTGTTCTATCATAATCATAAAAAGCTCATGTGTATACCCTCATGCACAAGCATGCACACGTAGTCCCTATCTTTAGCTGCTTATATTGAAGGGCAAGATACAAAATTTAACAAATAATCATCAGTTTTTAAAAATGATCATCAGTTTTTAAAAATGCTAAGAGAGGACATACTGGTGTAGTGAGAGAGAATAATTAGAGGACTGGGAGCTAGATATGTAATCCAACAGGTTTCTTTAAAGGTTTACTAAGCACATACAACCTCAAAATCTTCCCAATTCACATAATTGTATTTTAGCAATTTTTTCTAGCTATAATTGCCCTCCAATCAATTTGGAGCTTTTATGAAAGTAGAAGGATAGAAAGACTAAATAGCAAGAATTGCTGAGTAGCAAACTAGTGATATAGACGTAAATGGGTACAGATTTGGGAATATAATATTTACATAAAAGCAAACACAAAATGTTTAAATTGTAAGTGTTCATGGAACTCTTTATACTTTTATGCATTATTTGCAGTATTTAAAAATTAATAAAGCAAAAAAGGAAACAACTTGTGAACTATTTTCTACTTTAGTGTATCATATCAAGTCTATAACCAGCAGACGGCTGATATTAGTATCCTGAAAATCCTTTATCTAGAATGTTTGCCCATAGCAAATTTTCTAGATTTGCACTTATCTGTATAAAGACAAAAACAGTGGAAGAAACTACAAATGTTACAAGGGGGAACTGGTACAGGCTTATTCCAAATTCTGAAAAATATGCCTTGTCCAATGCTACGATTTCAGAGGAAAAACATATACTGATGTGCTTTTGCATCATCAGGCAGAGAGAACACAGGATTGCTGTGGCTATAACATAGCGATTGATCAGCTTGCTTCATGCTCAATTAGAGGTTTCTAGAGCACAGAAGTTACAAACCTCCCACACAGGCTCAAAAAGATAAAAAAGAACATAGAGTTTGGCTAAATTATTAATTTTAACTGCATTGCAATCCGAAATCTGTTATGAAAATACTTTAGAAGTCAGAGAGCAGTGGTAAAATAGTATGAACTAGTTAGAAAGTACGATTTCTATAACACACTGTGGACTAAGTAGACTGAATATAGTTTATGACGTCTGAACTACTTTTGGAAAAGGTCTCATAGGAGCATGACACAGCCATTTTTCCCAGAATTATGTATGAATTATATTATGTACATATTGGTCATTCTAGGAATGCATGCTATTGACATGTTGCCTGTAGGAAACAAAGTTTCCAGTGATGGATTAAGACTCAAAGATTTCATTGTCAAGAGAATGCAATTATTTTTATAGGTAGTAATCTATGCTCAAAAGAAACTAAAAACATTTTCTGATTCACTTACGGAAAGTCTGTGAAAGTGCAGGGGAACAAAAGCATTACATTAATCCACTAATCCACTTCATATTCTTCTACATCCTGTCCTTCAGATCTCTAACAGCCAGTTTTTTTTTTGTTTTGTTTTGTTTTTTGCATTTCTTGTTAGATACAAAAAGGTAGATGTTAGCCTATGTGTGGAAGAGGCTGAAGGGAAAAGACAAGTCTGTGAAGGAAACAATATAACATCCTTGGAAGGGTGCTTTGAAAGCAGCCTGAAGTTTACAAGTCAAAAGTCTTACTTATGTCTCATAACCTTTTAGGGGTTCTCAAACTTTCCCTTGGAGACATCCCAGGGGAATCTTCCTGGCCTGGTGCCAAAGGGACTATTTGGTCTGATCAAACAGTGTGCTAAAGTCCAGGTGAAACCTCACAAATTTAATGCCCAGAAACAATCCCCCCCAAAAAGGAGTGATGGAGAAGGAGAAATGGCAGGAAGAATTGAATCTCATACCTATATAAACCCCCATCTAAATGCAGAGTGGAGTCTCCGTTCCTCAAATACCTGTAGTATCAGGTATACTGCTACATTCAACTTTGCTAGCTTACTTAGAGCCAATCTCTGTCTCACATCTGAAATTATTATGTGGGACAAGAACTTCTCTTCCAACTGTCTGGTAACATCTCGTTGGCGAGCCAGCCAAGAGGGATCTGGAGCCATATAAATCCAAGGAACCTCACCTACAGGATTCACGAATGCTCCATGTCTGGCATACTCTAACCTTTCTCCTGCCTTGTCTATCATCTCATGGCAGTCATTGACTCTGATATGCATGCAGGCACAGACTGAGCAATGTAGGGTTCTTGGTGCAAGATTTCCACAGAAAATGAGCAAGGCATGGGATCAAGAAGTTTGCATTAGGCACCCACTGGCCTGACGACAATGTCCACACACCACTAGCACACTCTGAAAGCACACACTTGTCTATTCTCTGCGTGCTGCCGTGTTAGGAATGTGTTATGAGAGACGGAGACCTACTTCTCCCTCTTTTCTTATCCTGTTACTACATCCCTCTTAGCCCTTCTCGTTTTTCTTATGGCCTGCCCATTGTATGTCTGCTGCCATGCTATTTCCTTTGTCTCTGATGTCGGGAGATCAGGGATGCTGCAACTGAGACCAACACCCAATTTCAGCCATCTCTATAATAAGAAAGAAACAAAAAGTTTTCTGCTTAAGTTTGAGGGAGGCTTTGATCTTTTAAGGTCAAAACCTGTTTTTCTTTAACCCTTTCAACTCATTTGCTAGACTGTGGTTTCCTCCTTTTCCACAGTTTGTATTTAATTGGTCACTTTTTTCTTTAGCTCCTGTATCCGAGAAGTACAAATAACAGGGCTACTTGACTCTCAAACTATGGCCTTTTTTGACATATTTAAATTGTTTCAAGTAATGGCATGTCATGTGTTAATCATTTCATTCAAATTTTTCTTTGCTTTTGTAAGTGACCTATGAAACGAGGATCTTGTGTGTCACGCAGAAGGTTTCTTGTGTTCTGCTGTCTTTATTAAGTTTTGATTGCTTGGAGAGGACTTATTTTTAAATGAGTTAAGGTTATCTGCCTAGCTTAAAATGTTTGAGCGATTGTGTTAAAACTCCAATTGAAAACTCTGGTTAAACACCATGATTCAGTTAGATGATTACTTTTACAATAATCTGAGATCCTATTTTGACCAAATGATTTAAAGCTCTAACAATGTTTTAGATGTGAAGTTTTAAATTAAGTGTTTGAACTTTGAGATTTCCAGCCAGATTCTGGAAATCTCCAAGGATCTGTCTTATCCTAAAGTAAAATTAGTTATTTAAGCTACTTTGGATTATATGAAATGCACTGTCAGGTTATAAAATTATGTCAAACTTATGTTGTGCTTATACAGATACACTGTTGATATGATATAAATATTTTGGAGATTGTATAACATATATAGAGATCCAATGATCCTGCTGTGATTTATCCAGCATCATTGTAGTCTTACAGGAAAAGAAGTGTTTTGGGGCCTTTGAAAGGCTTTCAGGCAGGGCCAGCATTTTGACATAGTGGGTTAATCTACTGCCTGCAATGCCGTATAGGTGCCAGTTTCTGTACCAGCTGCTCTGCTTTTGATCCAGTTCCCAGCAATAGGCCTGAGAAAAGCAGCGAGAGATGGCTAAAGTGTTTGGGCCACTGTTATCTGTGATGGAGACTGGATGAAGCTACTGGATCCTGGCTTTATCTTGGCCTAACCCTGGCCATTGTGGCCATCTGGAGAGTGAACCAGCAGATGGAAGACCTCTCTCTGTAACACTGACTTTCAAATAAAAGAAAACCTAAAATCTTCTAGGTTGCTCCTACAAACAGTGGTACCTACATGCCTGGGTTAATCACTACTCATGGGATTTCCAGAGTGCAACTCTCCCCCATGGCTATATACTAGACCCCGATTATTGCACCTCATTTTGCATTTCCACCACAGCTCAGTGGGGAAAATAGAAAGGGCCACTAGAGAAAGCTCAGGTTGTGCAGCCTGCGTGTGTGCAGGCGGTAGCAGAGGTATGTGCTGTTTCTCTCAACTCTGGTGCCTGACCATAAGCAGGTCAGTGTTAAGTCAGGGGCCTGGCATCCTCTCCCACAATTCTCCCCTCCATCATCACTCACAATCCTTCACCACCACCCTAGATACATAGCACATCCCAGCGTGGAAGTTTAAAACCTCCTAGGGAGCAGGTTGTCACCCATCTGTCTAAGGGTCAGGGCGATGGGTCCATGGGGAGTCTCCACCCCAGGCAGGGCACTGATGTCAGGAAAGGGGGTTTACCTTGCAGTTGCACCTGCTGCAGTGTGCTTACCTGACCTTCTCAAGTTTGCAGCTGCAGGTCTGCTTGGAACAGAGTAAGAGGGAAAAAAAAGACACATGAAGGAGAAAAGTGCACAGCTGCCCTCCAGGCCACTGCAGGCTACATTATTTTACCTATTAATGGGGACGGACACAGGCTAAACATTAAGTAGCTAGGTGTTGCCAGGTCAGAATGCAGATCAAAAGCAGGGGGTGCAGCCAGATAGGAGGAAAGGCCCCAGATGAAGGGATTTTTGGGATAGATGCAATCAGGCTACATAGTAAGACAAATTAAGTCTGGAAGCCTAGAAGTAATGAACCAGGCTAGCTCTTCACAAGTGAAAGCCAAGACAGGAGTACCTGGTTCCTCTTGTTTCCTGGGACTTCCAGGGATACTTCACTTGTTTACCCCCAACCCCCAACATTTTTCTTTTATCCTCTTCCAGATGAGATTCCAACTATACCATGCATACAGATACTAGGATGTATTTCAAAAATTGGCTATAGTTTGAAAAACAGACTTAAAAAACAAGAATTTCTCCTGTAATACTGTCTGTCCACAATATAAATTATTGAACTAAGAAACATGGCAAGAACATGGGAGCTTAAGTTTATAATACCATTTTACAGCTAAATCTATTTGCAGTGGGCACGGTAAATGGACAGAAGTCCTTTATGTAAAGGCCAATGTGGCACTATGAGAAAATCATGAACTGTGGCTGGAGTTGTAGGCTAGACCCAGCCATGCTAGCCTTACTTAATCAACTGTTAAAAGCCTACCATGAGGCAGAGCCAAAGGAATGAACACCTTGGGACAATGCCCCTACAAAAGCTAAAAATGCCCTATACCCTTCCCTTCCAATATAGGGGTTTCTCTCTCTCAATGAGGGACTTGGACAATAACCCTCAATATAAACATCATTGGAATATGTACCCTCCAGGAGGCAGTAGGAAAGGAAGACCCTATCAAAATACAAGTCCACTTTTCAATTTAATACTTAAGCCAAATTACAGAAGGGATAGGAAGTTTTAATCGTGAGTCTTAAAAACTTATAAACAGGGGGCCAGTGCTGTGGTGTAGCAAGTAAAGCTACCGCCTGTAGTGCCGGCATCCTATATGGGTACCAATTAGAGTTCTGGCTGCTCCACTTCCAATCCAGCTCTCTGCTATGGCCTGGGAAAGCAATAGAAAATAGCTCAAATCCTTTGGCCTGGCCCCTTCCCCTGCGTGAGAGACTTGGGAAAAACTCCTGGTTTCTGATCAACGTAGCTCTAGCCATTGCAGCAAACTGGGAAGTGAACCAGTGGATGGAAGATTTCTCTCTCTCTCTTTCTTGTCTCTCTCTGTCTCTCCTTCTCTCTGCATAACTCTGACTTTCAAATAAATAAATAAATCTTAAAAAAAAAACTTATAAATGAGCAGTAAAAGGTGACTGCCATGTTTAGTTTTACAAGGACATAGTTTCCCCATGGGCACCGAATTAACTCACAGTGAAAAACAAACAGTGGCAGAGCATTACGGTGATTATGCAAATGCCTTGCAAAGGCAAAATCAAAGATACCCTTTTTAGAAAGGATACCAATGGATTGCCCTTAATTGGATTATAATACTCTTAGAGGACAAGGTAGCCAGGATCCTATGATGGCTTGTGTACTGGCAGGATTGCATACCAGCAAGACACAGTCAATAAACTTTAATGAATTAGCAACAGAACAGGAATCCAGGGAAAGTGCTACTACCTTTTTAAGAGTCTTAAAAAGGCCCATACATAATAAACTGATGTAGATCTCATTCTGCCACTGAGGACCTAGTGATAAAGGGTAGATTTCTAGCTCAGGCCACCTCTGATATTGGAATGATGCTTCATAAATTAGGGATTGGACTAAGCAACCCCTTAACTATTATCCAAAAGATTGCTTGCATAACCTACTTTTAACAGTGACCAGAATCAAGACAACAGAGTAATGAAAAGATAGGTAGCAGGCCCAACTGACAGCCAGCTGCTTTAGGCAGAGATCTGATGCTAGAGAAATCTGGCAAAGATAGTCAACACCCAAACAGACCTGTTATCACTGTGAGAAGCTGGAGTGTTAAGGTCGAGAAGCGTCAGCCACCCGAGAAACGACTCCAAGAGACACTCTCATGCAATCAGCAAGGGGTTTATTTTTCCAGCATGCTGGGGCTCTCTGAACATGCAAGAACAGAGCAGCCCCGAGGAGCTGAGGGTCAGGGTTTTTATACAGCAGGACAAATGAGTGGGTATAGGGAAGGGGGGTATGGGGTCAGGATGTATCACAAGAAGGCAGGATGTCACGCAAGGGGAGGAGAGGACTTTATCTCACACCTGTGGGCAAACACAGGAAGGCCATTAACACCTTCTCAGGACAGATAACCGGTACTGGGAGGGGGGAGGTATGGGACCACCAAAAGGTCATTAAGGGAGGGTAAGATGTTGGGAGAATGCAGGGGAGTTTATCTTACAGTTGCAATGCTTGAGCAAGCAGCCTCGTAACTTCTCCAGGATCAAAGGGGCCTTAAGCAAGGGCCCTAAGCAAACTGTCCTTAAACAAACGGTAAGGGTCATAAGGTCTCGGGAAGATAGCACCTAGGAGGCAGCAGTTATCTAGCTTGGCCCCATTTACATCATTATAGCCACAAGAGTAGGGAAAGGAAACTATGTGACCTCTGTCTTATTTTCACAGCTGCACCAGGAAGGTTTAAACCTTAAGCTTAACTTTTTACACCCGCACATATACAATTTTAACTCTTCATTCCCCACTCCTTGTTGTGAGGATCTCTAATCTTAGAGATCATCTGCTTCTGCCTCCCTGAGAGTTGTATACTGTTGTCGGATGATCATGAGTTTGACATTTTCAATTTGTTCTCGCACGAAGGTAACAAGTCTATTTAGTATACAAGGCCCGATAGTGACAATTAAGAGCAGAACAGCTAAGGGTCCAGATGCGGCTGACAGCAACGTTGTGAGCCACGGAGATTGGGAAATCCAAGATTCAAACCAACCCTGTCGCGCTTCCCTCTCTTGTTGTCGTTCCCCCAGCCGCTTTCTGAGTTCAGCCATGGAGTCTCTAACAACCCCAGTACAACATTTCTCTTTTAGGGCTGCACATAACCCCCTCCCCCCACAATGAAAATGAGATCCAACCCCCACCTGTTCTGCAATACTGAAATGCAGATACTGCGCTGCATCTGGGAGATTGTGGAAGATTTGTCAGGCAGAAGGGGCGGGGATCTCCACCCGGCAGGTTATCAGGTAGAAGGGGGTAGGGCAGAATGTGAATACCAGGCTGCCCCTGAAACATTGTCAGCATATGCATATGCTGGACATAGAAGTCTTCTCCAGAGGCCTTTGTCATACACACATAAGCTTATACCTAACTTTCTGCCTATCATTTTCCCCTCAAGAGGTAATATCCAAAATTTTTCTTTGGGATTATGGGTGGAGTTCTGTTTTCTGTAACTTCTTCAGAGCTGGCATGTGGGCATCGAGGGGGATTTGGGTATTTCCTCTTGCTATCTGTCTTATGGTGTGTGATAGTGGCCTTGGAAAGACTGTGCTGCTCGGTCCAGAGGGCTGCTCAGGTCATACAGTGGAATGGGCTGGAAGCCTTGTCTGATGACCATCTGGAGTTTAACAGCTTTTAGTCTGTTAGAGACAAAACGAACAAGGGCATTAAAAACACACGGTGCAAAGAGAAGCATCAAGATTACAGAAGTTATTGGGACAAAGAGAGGAAATAGCCAGGATTTCCATGACCAGATGTCAGGCCAGAAATCCCAGCCCTGCTTGGCCTGGTCCTGGAGCTGTTTGGCTTTGTCCAGGAAAAGTACGAATTTGGATTTGTACCTGTCTAGTCTGTTTGACCCAGAGACAACATTCTTCCTGGAACATGGCACAGATACCTCCTGGAGCAGCAGTTAGCATGTTTGATTATTTTCTTTTATAACCTTTTGTGACTTTCGCACACCTTCTTTAACTTACTTGAAACATTTTATCATTTCCATTCCAGTCTAGAGGAAACTAGCCATCAGGATTTTTACAAACCATGTCCTTTTCTTATTTAAAAAGCTCTTTTCTTTTTAACCCTTTTTATTAATAACACTTTTTTAAACCTTTTCACCAAGCACATAATTCTATATTTGTGATGTTTTTTATAGAGCCTGGTTGGCTCTTTCTACCTTACCGGAAGACTGAGGTCTCCATGCAGAGTGAAGATGCCTTACAAATCCCTTGTGTGATCTAGAGTTCTGCTTAAGGCAATCAGTTCTGCTAACTGAGCAAAAGTTCCTGCGGGCAGAGCACACTTCAATAACGTGCCATGCTGTAACTGTTGCATACCCTGAGAAGCAGGTCCCGTTGGACAAAGCTGCTTCCATCTGTGAACCAAACCTCATCTGCGTTAGTCAGGGGGCTGTCTCTTAGGTCCCTTCTGCTGGCATAGATCAAGTCTGTAGTCTCAGTACAGGAGTGGAGGGGACCACTTTCCCCTGGAACTGGCATTAGTGTAGCCAGGTTTAGAGTAGAATAATGCCTTATTTTTACCTGAGGGTTTTTTTAGAAGGAGGACCTGATATTTTAGTATCTTACTATCTGTGAGCCAGTGAGAGAAAAGTAGCCCACAGGTTGCTTAACAGGTCCCAGTTCCTGAGTTAACCCTCCTAAGGTGACTCCCTGCCTCCCAGTGATGTGCAGCTGGGAGGGTCTCCCTGGATTTGGCAGTCCTAGCACAGGGGCTTTAGTCATAGCATCCTTCAGCTGAGCAAAGGCTGTGGTTTGCTCTTTTCCCCAAAGGAGGGGGCTCTGCTTTGGCTGCCTGTCAAGAGCCTGGTTTAGGAACTGTGCTGTTTCCCTGTATCTAGGAACCTGATAGAGAAAACTGGGACTGCCTGAAGTTTGCAGAAGTAGGAATTTGCTGCATGGCCCATATCCTCTCTGGGGAAGGTTTTCTCTCCCCAGGGGTGAGGATAAGGGTTAAATAATTAACACTCTAATGGACTAGCAATGCTTTTTTTTTTTTTCTCCTCTGGATACCCAGTAGCTAGTTTTGCTAGGAAGTTAAGCCAGTGATCAAGACTAGAGTCTCGGGCTGGGAAAGGAGACAGACTAACAAATCATTCACATTTAACCATCTATATTATGGACTATTGTGCACCCCCCTCAAGAGATAGGCCCTTTAAGTCCTCAGTGAGGACCTGTCCAAATAGGTGCAGGACTATCTGAGTTAGCTGTTACTGAAAGCCCTGTTTTTAGGAACTGGCAGGGAGGGCTTTCTAAGCTTAATGCTATTGGATAGATTTTAAGGCCTGGCTGGGTGTGTGAGGCCCAGACCTATCCATGGAGTGCTGTAACAGAATTGCAAGAGATGCAAATCTCCTTTAAGGGAGGCACCCTGTTGACTTACATTACATGGCTAGACTAGGAGGAGAGCTGAATAGGAGGCTGTTAGAAATAGGCAACTTGCGTTTTACTGACCCTAGGCCATCCCCTCAATAGCAGTGGCTGGAGCTGGAAGCTGGGCAGAGACAAAGGCTTTTTAGCTCAGGCCAGAGGGTCTGCGGTTCTGAACCAGGAGTCCTTTGACACCCAGGGAAGTTCCGTGTCCAGTGGCCTTGCTCTTGGCAGAGCTGACAGAAGGCAGTTTCTGTCATGACAGCTGCTTGCCCAATGCCCTGGCTCCTTATATCAGCAACAGGCACCGTTTGGGGTGCACTGGCCTTGCTGGGTCTCCTTGATGGCAGATCACCGTGTAAAGCAGCCATTGATTGGCCTGTTGCCTGTCCTCTGCTGCTTGCTTGCTCCTCGTTCTCCTGGTCTCTAATAAAGTAGACCAAGGAGGCAGCCTCTATGATGTCAGTCAAGGGGGTGCTCA
Organism: Oryctolagus cuniculus; assembly: GCF_051225735.1. Classification (NCBI taxonomy): domain Eukaryota; kingdom Metazoa; phylum Chordata; class Mammalia; order Lagomorpha; family Leporidae; genus Oryctolagus; species Oryctolagus cuniculus. Next base: position 35,534,880 of record NC_142874.1, read on the forward strand.
ACCCAACCCTGATTTTTGGAGATCTTTTTAATATCAGGGTGAGCTAGAAAAACTATGGTCATGGGCAAATTCTGACACTTAGTATTTTCCTGCGAGTTAAGACCGTGCCCATGAGAACTATGACCTTTTAGGTAAGATCCACTGTGGTGACCTGCTTGCATACTTTGAGATCATCAGTGCAACTTCCTATCTATCCCTCAGTTTGGTTTAAAAGGGAAGTTCTGCCCATTTACTGCATACACCGAAAAATTGATCTAGCTGTTACATTATTTTATAGTTTAACCTCTTTTTCTGGCTATGCTGTTTGGTGCCCTATACTGTGGCCAGGCATTATTACAGAAAAGGTCAGTGAACTAGCAATGCCTGGTCATTCAGCATTAGCTGGACGGAGACTTTGTCAGTCCCTCTTTAAAGGATCTGGCTTCTGAGCCAGAGACTGGAGCAGCTAGAAAGAAACACGTTTATACATAATTTGGAACTATTTAACAGAGTCAGAAAGAGCTTACAGGACCTAACTCTAGAAATGGCAGGGTAATCGATTAAGCAGACACTGTTAAAGCAGACGTTACAGTTTTTGCAAAAACAGATTCCAAGATTTATGATTTAGACCATTTCCAGATATTTACTAACATTAGTACACATTTTTTAAAACCCCCATTGTTATAACAGAAGATTAGATTTCAACTTTAGGTCAGTGTAATTTTGGCATTAGCACTCAACTCTGTAAACAATATTTTAAAATCATAAATATTTTAAAACCTTTTATGACTTGCTCACACCTTTTGAGACTTTACACTGGTAGTTACTTTTACATAGCCTTGAATTGTCATGTATGGACAACCTATGAGAATACATGCTAACAAACTCCAATTCAGTACTACTGCTGGCCTTACCTAAGGGAGCCAGAACCCATAATCCATTAACCCTTTCCAATCTGATGGGTTTTTCTCTTAGCAGTTAATGGAAACCTAAGCAATGGGCTCATACGCTGATGACTAGTTCTTTTCTGTGCTGCTGTCCCTGACTCATCTGAGAGCATTCACGTGTCTTCAAGGTTTCGCGTTTTTCTATTGCCATTATAGTCTTGATTGGGAAAACTGCAATGTGAAGTTGTTTACGTTGTTTATCTGTTTTCAATGTTTGAGTGATTACCCAACTGATCAGAAATGTACTAATTTTGGCTAAATGGTTTGACTCTCTGACAGCTTAAATTCTAAACCGAGTCTTCCAACTTTGGGCTTCCAGTCGGATCCCTGGAACTCTCAAAGGATAAGACTCTAAATTTGTTAAAGTAACAGCTGCTTGAGTCAATTCAGATTATGTAAAGTGTATTAAAATGTTATAAATGGTGTCAGACCTATACTGTATTTATGTTTTTGCTTTCCAGCTAAAGTGGTCTTATAAAAATAAGAGTAAATTCCGTGTATACAAGCCTTTATGTTGTTAACTAAAGTAAGCCAATGCAGATTGATTCAGAGAATTGAGGTAATGCAAACGCCCTTCGGTTTGCTAGGTGGCTTGCTTGCTCAGTTTCACATGTCTTTGATATGCTTTAAACTGTTTCTCTTAATGACAAAGATCTTTTCAAAGTTGTAAACATGCACTAATGTTTGCTGTAATAACAAAAGTGGATTCCCACAAAAGTCACGCTAAAAATGGAGTCACTGGAAAAAGAATTGTCCTGAGGGTTGAAAGACTCCAGGGTTGGAACTGCAGATCCTCTTGACCCTAGGCTAAGGAAGCTCTTCTTCAATACTCATGGCCCCAAGCTGACCATTGCTATTAAGGTTACAGAGCCTAAGATCACCCTTGAGGCTGCTGGTAGGAACATGAATTTTCTTTTCGATTCAGGAACCACCCACTGTGTTCTAACCTCATATTTGGTGCAACTCTCTTCCTAGGAGAGGCAGTTAATGGGAATCAATGGGATGCCTTCCTTAGGAGTTGCATGCCCTCCTTAAAATGTCTCTGGAGCCGGACCATATTTTCTCAACAGTTCTTGCTAATGACTGAATGCCTCATACTCCTGCTGGGAAGGGGCATTCTAAGGAAATTAGAAAGTCAAGCACATGAGTTCTGTGCCTTCTCCACACATGAGGACAGCCAAATTACCACCATTGCCTTATGTAATCTTAGATCTTCTAGTATGCAACATGAAGATATAGATCTACAGGTCAACCACAAGTCTGGATCTAATAATTTAACATATCTGGCTGTACCTTAAAGGTTTACCTGATTATTAAGCTTAATATGCTTCCAAAATTCAAAGCAGTACCCTATGAAGCCAAAAGTAGAGAGGACCTCTGACCCCTAATCAACACATTGCCACAGCAGAGGTTTGTTAACATCCCCTTGCAATATGAGTATTCTACCAGTAAACAAGAAAAATGGAGAATACAGATTAGTTCAAGATTTATAGGTCATTAATGAAAGAGTAATATCTATTTACCCCATCATGCTAAACCCTTAAAAATCTTAGGGGATATACCTCCTGAGACTAAGTGGTTTTGTTACTGGAGAAGCAAAGGGCCCTTGTCTACATGCAAGGAAGAATTCAGGCGTGAGACAGAGAGTAGTGGAAAGCAAAATTGCAAGGTTTATCAGGGTAGGAACATCTGTGAGAATGGATGGGCACCTCTCCAGACAGGACCTGAGAGAGAGTGTACAGTTCATATTTAGGTCGGGGTTTTTAAGGGGATGAGTCTTGCCTTCCCTCCCCCTCTTCCTCTCCTCCTCCCAAACAAAGGACTTGTTTGATGTAAATACAAAAACTTCCTTTCTGAGTCCCCCCCACCCCGAGTTATCAGACAGGGGGAAGCCTGGCTGGCATCACCCTGCCTTAGAGGACCTGAGAGGAAGGATGGTTATTGGGTAGAAGGGGCAGGACGTTTGAAGTGCAGTCACGGGTCTGCACCTGGAAGGTTATCTGGATGACTTTGAGATGCGGATGCTGGACCTAGATGTCAGCTCCTTAGGCCTTTGTAACACATGCAGAAGCTCATTGCTGACTTCCTACCTAACAGTTTTAAGTCTTAGCTCTTTTTTTTTTTTGACAGGCAGAGTGGACAGTGAGAGAGAGAGACAGAGAGAAAGGTCTTCCTTTGCCGTTGGTTCACCCTCCAAAGACCGCCGCAGCTGGCGCGCTGCGGCTGGCGCACCGCGCTGATCCGATGGCAGGAGCCAGGTGCTTCTCCTGGTCTCCCATGGGGTGCAGGGCCCAAGCACTTGGGCCATCCTCCACTGCACTCCCTGGCCACAGCAGAGAGCTGGCCTGGAAGAGGGACAACTGGGACAGAATCCGGTGCCCCGACCGGGACTAGAACCCGGTGTGCCGGCTCCGCAAGGTGGAGGATTAGCCTAGTGAGCCATGGCGCAAGCTCTTTAGCTCTTTAGCTCTTAAGAATGCTGATTTTTAGATTTCTATATACCCCTCCTATGGTTCCTATTCACCTTTGAATAGGTTTGCAAATAAGGCTTAAAGCAACAGCTAGCCTGGATAGTGTTGCCAAAGGGTTTAAGAAACATCCCCAACCTATTAGGACTGACCCTTGTAAAGGATCTCAAGGACCTATCTCTTGAGGGGTGTGGGGTGAGAAAATGATCTAATAAGTAGAAGACTTTCTCATTTGTCCCCAAATTAAGACTCCAATTTTAGGTTTTTAACTAGTACCTTTAATTTCCTGGTAGAACATGACTATCAGGTGTCCATGAAGCACAAAAAAAAAAAAAAAAAAAAAAAAAAAAAAAAAAAAAAAAAACCTGGTCCCAGAGAGGATACAGGCTACCCAACAAATTACTACACCTACAGCTTTGAAGTAGCTCTGAGCATTTCTTGGACTAACAGGATACTGCAGATTACAGATCCCCAGGTACAGAGAAATAGCAAAGCTCCTGTATCATGCTCATAGCAGCAAGCTAGAACAGGGGCTGCTCTTGGGAAAGAGAACAAAACACAGACTTTACCTAGTTAAAGGCATGGATGACTAGGTCCCCTGGGCTAGTGTCGCCAACCCCAGATAAATTTTATCAGCTATATGTTAACAAGGGGCAGGTGGTTATGTTCGGAGTAGTAAGTCAGGACTTGGGAAAGGTTAAGTGACCTGTTGTTTACTTTTCTAAAACTGGACATGGTTGCATAAGAATGGCCTCACTGCCTATGGGTAATAGTGGTTGATTCCTTTCTGACAGAGGAGGACTCCAAAACAACACTAGGGGAAGAAATCATCCTTTGTACCTCACATCAGATAAATGCCCTACTAAAACAAAAAGGCGGCCAGCGCCAAGGCTCACTAAGCTAATCCTCCGCCTGTGGCGCCGGTACTCCGGGTTCTAGTCCTGGTTGGGGCACAGGTTCTGTCCCATTTGCTCCTCTTCCAGTCCAGCTCTCTGCTGTGGTCCGGGAAGGCAGTGGAGGGTGGCCCAAGTGCTTGGGCCCTGCACCTGCATGGGATACCAGGAGGAAGCACCTGGCTCCTGGCTTCGGATCAGCGCGGTGCGCTGGCCGCAGTGGCCATTTGGGGAGTGAACCAGTGGAAGGAAGACCTTTCTCTCTGTCTCTCTCACTGTCTAACACTGCCTGTCAAAAAAATAAAATAAAAATAAAAATAAAATAAAATAAAAGGCTCTCATTGACTGATAGGCAGCAGAATACTAAAATGCCAGATCCTCACCCTTGAAAATCCTCATCAAAATAACACAGTGCTTCACCTTAAATGCAGAACCTAAATGTCAGTTTCAGGGGAAAATGGTCCCTTTCATCCTTTTAGTGAGACTACCTAGCTGGCAGAAGGGACCTAAAAACCAATGCCTCTGCAGTGCAGATGAGGTTTGGTTCATAGATGGTAGCAGCTTTATCAAAGATGGGACCGGCTTTAGGAATTCACAGTAGTCATACCACAGCAAGTTACTGAAGCCAGTGCTCTTTCCCCAGGAACACTGACTCAATTAGTAGGACTGATTAGCTTAATCAGGGCAATAAAACTAGGCAAGGACAAAAAAATATGCCTTAGGAGCCTTACATGCCTTTGTAGCTATCTGGAGAGGGGACATATTTGACAGCCAAGACACTCTTATCAGGTATGGATCTCAGATTCTCAAACTCTTTGAAGCAGTAAATCTGTTCAGAGAAATTGCAATCAAACACTGCAGAGGTAAAAAAGGGGTCTGATGGAATTTCTTTTGGTAACTCTTTTACAGACTTAATGCATAAAAAGGTTGCCACTACTCAGTGTGACATTTTATGCCCTTTAATCCCAACAGTCTCAAAGGAAACCTCAATCTCTCATTGCACTCCAGAGGAAGGTGCCTGGGCCAAAGAGCAGGGATACATGCAGACAAAAGAAGGATGGTATATACAAAGAGGCAATTACAGATATTCCTCAGGCATTACAATGTAAAATTATAGAAGAATTGCATGATTCCTGCCATTTTGAGAGACAAACTTAAAGAGCTATGTGGTGAATTGTTTCCTGAAAAGGGCCTGATAAAAACTATAGTTTACCAAAAGTGGAGTTTTTGTATTATTAGGAATACTCAAGTTTCCAGACCTCTATCCTTAGGTAAACACATGCAGAAGATATAAGATTACTCTGGAGAAGATTGGCAAATAGATTTTATACAGATGCTACCCTGTCAAAGCTAAACATATCTATTCTTTCTCCTAGATACCTTTATTGGATGGGTAGAAGCCTTCCTAACAGGACTGAAAGAGTTCAGGATGTGGTCAACTCCTAAAGGAAGTTACTCCCAAGTTCACTACAAAGTAATAATGGGATCTCTTTTACTTCCCAGGTTTTGCTAGGGATTTGCAAGGCCTTACATATAACCTGATAGCTTCACTTCACTTAGACATCTCAGACTTCTGGTAAAATAGAAAAGGTCAACCAGATCCTAAATTAAAACAAAGCAACAGCAATCACAAAAACCCGAAACCAACCAAACAAAGAAAAAAATAAACAAACAAAAAAACTTCTTTGTCAGGAAACAAATCAAAACTATCTTTTAGTTCTTCCCATTACCCTGCTCAGAATTAGGACACCGCCCAGCTCCCTCTAATCCTCTTTGAGGCTCTTTGTGGATGGCCCTTCTTGCATTAAGACATCCTACTAGACACAGGAAAAAATAATACTGCTAAATAGGTTATTTTTGTAATTCAATTTCAAAAGGCAATCTGAGACCTCATGTTTCACTTGGGCCAGGATACCAGTCCACATTTATACAAATCCCAACCCAAGTTCTACTTAAAACATTGAATGACAGCAATCCCAGGTCCCAACTCACTGCTACACAGAAAGTATCAGACTAGTCTTATTTTCCACAACAACAGCAGTAAGGGTATCTGGACTCTCCAGCTGGAACCATTATATAGAGATAAAGCCATGCTGCTCTGAAGACCAAAAAGACTTTGGACTAAAATGGCCTTGGTCAATGGAGCCCGTAGATTTATGCATATTCATTCAAAGGAGCCTGAATAAGGAAAGATGCAGTCTTATTTTTCTCTTTATGCCAATATGCTTCCAATCTGTTCTCCTAGATAATGTTTCACCCTTTATTAGGCCACTACAGGTGCAGTGTGCTTATTATATAACTCTTCTTATGGCCATTTTTGCTGGATTGTTTAGAAGCATGGGGCTCATCCAGAGAGGCAAGACCAACCTCTCTGAGAATGGGCTCAGTCTGAAGAGTTCATATATTATTTAACTTGTACTGAGTATCAGGGTGGACATGCAACAGTTAAAAAAGAAACCCTATCAAACCTAGTTATGGAGACTGTTTATACACAGTTCACCCTAAAAACTATAGCCCCCTTCTCCTCTGTCTGCCTGAATTTTCCCAGGAATATCCTGTGTGATCCCTAAATAATTCTGCAACTTCACAGTCACAATAAACACTAAAAACTGAACATTGTCCTTTCAACCCTCTTTCTCCACTCTAATATCTCATTGCCACCAAACATATTTACAACACAGCAGCTTAATTATACTGGAAGCTTTCAAAGGAAAAACTCTGTCATGTAGAATCTAGCTCTGATGACCAATTCCTATTGGGGCAACATAGGGATATATAATTGCCCCCTTATTCATGAAGAAGTAAAAGTGGCCTGGGTTATCATTGAAACCACCCAGTGTGCATTGTTCTTGAAAGATCAGACAAATAATGCCTCCTAGAGTACATGCCTTATTTTAGTCCACTAGGCGAAACATCTTTCATTTTACAGACTTCAAATATACTGTTAATCAAATAGTCCAATTTAGTATACATCACCTATCAGGATGTCTCTCTCCTACAGGAGGGGTGTACTTTGTCTGTGGAACTTAAGTCTAGTAATGCTTATCAACTAATTGGCTGGGGCCAATTAGTTATTATCAACATTGTCCAGTTATTATCAACATTGTGTCTTACCTGTTATATCCACTGGCAATGGCTGTTACCCCATACCAATTCCCTTAAATACCACTTCTTAGGTCTTCAAAAAAGAGTTTCTCCCTGCCCCTCATCCTGGTGGGGATCAACATCCTTGCTGGGGCTGCAGGGCTCACCACGGGAACAGCTGCTATAATTTTCAGCAACAAGATCTTTGTTAACCTCTCCATGAAACTAAAATGGACTTAATACCCAGATCGCAGCTTCCATCTCCACCCTCCAAAATCAAATAAACTCTTTGGCTGTGATCATCCTTCCAAACAGGTGAATTTTAGGCATGCTAACTGCTGCTCGAAGGGATGTTTTTGCCATGCTCTGAGAAGAATGATTTTTAGGGGCCAAGCTAGGTAGGTAAAAAACCATGTTCAATATTTCTTGGACAAGGCCAAACAACTCTAGGATCAGACTGAACAAGCTTGGGATTTTTGGCTCAACATTTGTTTATAAAAATACTGGCTATTGCCCATCCCTGGCTCTGTAACTTCCACAGTCTTACTATTTCTCTGTGGGCCATGTGCCATTAAGGTTCTTGTCCATCTTATCTTTAACAGAATACAAATAATCTAGCTCTAGATGGTCATGAAGCAGTACTTCCAGACTACCCCATTGAATGATATGACCAGTGCTCTGAACTGTGCAGGACAATTTTTTGCAGATAACCTTCAAACATTGCAGGACAAACAGCAAGAGAATATCCATAACCATCTCTATGCCCTCATGCCAGCTCAAAGGTAATATGAAAGTTTGACCTCCTCCCATTCTGATCTACAAGAGTAATGGAATACTTCTCTTGGGGGAATGTTAGGTGGGAAGGTAGACGTTAACTTAAGTGTGTGAAAGTGACTGAAGGGAAAAAAACAAGAAGGTCATGTGGGAAGAAAGGTAAGTCAAATATATGAATGTTTCTCCATATTAGTTAGTGATTGCTATTTACCAAATTATCACACCTTGGCTAACAACAAACCACATTTACAATCTCACAGTTCCTGAGGGCGAGGAATCTGAGCATCGTGGGCTGGATCCTCTGCTTCAGGGTCTCTCACAAGTTGTGTGCACAGTGGTGACTGGAACAAATCCATTTCCAAGCTTACTTTAATGGTTCATCTTAGGACTCCGTATCTTGAGGATGATGTCACTGAATTTGCAGAGTTCTTGATGGCTGTCAGCTGGGGATCACTTCAGTTCCTTGCTGTGTGGATCTTTAGCATGGCAACATGTCTCATCAAGCAAGTAAGAGTGTAAGTTTCCTAGCGTGGAAAGCAACCCAGTCACAGATAATACCTATTGTCTTTGCTATATATAAGCCACAGTCCCAGCTTGACTCCACTGTAAATTATAAAAAGGCACAAATGCCAGGAGTGGAAGATTATATTTAGGGGACTATCCTAGAAGCTTCCTTCTGTATACCACAAGTACATACTCTTTATTTTCTACTTCTCTGCTTACTGATTTGTTCACATGCCAGGTTTTTATCAGAAATAAAACAAAATAAAAAACAAAAAACTTACTAGCTAGACAATTCTCATTAAGGAATAAATAACAGGCCAGTGTTGTGATTGAGTGGGTAAGAGCTCTACCTAAGATACCAACATTCCATATGGGTGCCAGCTTGTGTACTCGTTGCTCTACTTCTAATACAGCTCCCTGCTAATGGCTTGGAAAAATCAGCAGAATATGGCTTAAGAATTTGGACCCCTGTTACCCACATGGGAGACCCAGCTGTTACCCACATGGGAGAACCAGCTGAAGCTCTTAGCTCCTGGCTTCGGCCAGATGGAGGATCTCTCTCTCTCTCTCTCTCTCTGATTTTCAAATAAATAAATAAATAAATCTTAAAAAAAGTAAGTCGCTTTGTGTTTCTATGGGGGTGCAAACTGTTGAAATCTTTACTTAATGTATACTAAACTGATCTTCTGTTAAAAAAAAAAAAAGAAGAAGAAATTATCAATTCCCAACTTGACTCTCACTGGGATTAAACATGACAATAGGTCTGATCTGATTTCATCATCATTTAAAAACTCATCTATTATTTTTCACTTTATGTTTGTGTGGGAGCAAACTGTGGACATCTTTACTTAATGTATGCTAAACTGATCTTCTGTATATAAAGAGAATCGAAAATGAATCCTCATGTGAATGGAAGGGGAGAGGGAGTGGGAAAGGGGAGGGATGCGGGTGGGAGAGACGATATGGGGGGGAAGCCATTGTAATCCATAAGCTGTACTTTGGAAATTTATATTCATTAATTAAAAGTTAAAAAAAAATTAAAAAAAAGTAAGTAAGTCCTTTTTCATCTTTATAAAGATATATAGATTGCTTCATTCTACAGACACTATGAAGTGACTGAAAGAATATGTATTGAAGGAAAAAATGGAAAATGTAAAGTAGAATAGATATGCATGGAGATAGATTTGACATGGGAAAATGTAATGTGTACTTTAGGCACATCAGGTTTCATAGAAGTGTTACTGTTTCCATGAGATTTTGGGTTTGATTATCCAAGTGTTAACAAAGAAGAAAAAAATGGTTGTTTACATAATTGTCCATGTTTTTGAATGAAATTTGTATCATTTTAAAAGAAGCAAAATCTTTTTCAGTATTTATTCTCAAAAAAGTTTTTAAAATGAAACTTTATATAAAATAAACCTAGAGACATTATTTCAAATTTCTCAACAAGTGCACAATATTGATTCTGATAGGCTATTTCCTGTTCTGTTTCTGGATAAAATCCAGTTATATTACTCAACTTAAAGGAAAATAATTCTGTAGAGACCAGAATAATGGGATCAGATTCAGCAACTTTCTCATAGCTCAGTTTAAGTCCTGAACATAATTGAATCTATGTAGATACAAAATCTTATAAAAAACTCCAATACATATGAATTTTATTAGCTGGATCTGGTAACACTTCAGCTGGATAGCTGGATGTTTTGCCCCTTGGCCTAGGCATAGTATGGAGTTCTCCATGTGACACTAAAGGGTAAAGTCATTTGCCTAAGGGATGAAGGTGGTAAAATTGCCATTCTTTGAGAAAATGTAAGAAAGAGTATTGTTTCTTAGCTCAATTTGCTTTGTAGGAAATGCCTGGAAAGGCAATGAATAAATTAATAAATCTCCCACAGTAAAACTTTAGGTATGGTAATATATGACAGTAGTCTGTTATTTTGTGGTTGTATTGAAATAGAATGAGAAACTGGATGTCTTTAAAGGCCTAAAGCTTCTTTATGGAGACTTGTCTGTTCACAAATACTGCTTTACTTAAGAACTCTTTGAGTGAATCAACCACTTTCTAATCTATTGTATTTGTGGCTCTAAAGGCACAAGAAGGAATATAAAGTGAAATACATTGGTATTTGCTTTTTAGACACTAAAAATAATGATTGTAACAGAACAAGAATATTATAGCATCTAATACTTCAGTCTGCATTCCAAATGTGAAATAAACTTTAATACAACCAAAAAGTAATTTCATCTATGACTAGCTGTATTTAATCAGTTTATGTTTACTTAGGGTAGATGGGTCAAATGATATTCAGTGGCTTTTAAAAATCAGTTAAGGGAAAAAGAAAATTTGGGGCAGGATATTCAAGGAGACTGAAATGTGAATGTGCATTTTTATGTTTCATATTTATGTAGAAGATGGATAGTCTGGGCCAGTTTTATTTATTTATGTTTGTTTCTGTTTAGGTTAATAATATCTTTCTTTTTGTTTTTAAACATCCTGTCAGTATCATGAATTTTACCAACAAATATTTACCAGGTTCTCTTGTGTGAAGAGAACTACTATAATTCCTGAAACCCATAATTAAGTTGGGGAATCAGGCTATTGACAACATTTTTATATATTATGCTAAATGTACATATGCAAAATATTTATTAGCAAACAGTAGATGCTCTTGAATGTGGTGATGAGACCTGAAGTAAAGATCAATGTGGGTTATAGTGGTGAGTTTTCATTAGTTCTCTGAAAAGCTGTCTAGACACAGTGTATATCATCAGAGAACTGTCAGAGTTACATGGAAAATCACAGTAGAGTTAGGAGGAAACTGAATTCATTTGTTCTGCCTCCCTGTCTTGTTTTATATAGCTTAAAATTATGGGATATTATTGGAGTGAGAATTCCAGTTATATACCTCTCATTATATTATCATGTGGTTGCAAAAATTTCCCTCCATTATTAAGACATACATGCCCACACAGTTTGTCTTTTTGTAAGGGCAAATGGATTAATATTGTACAAACATAAACAAGAGTGTGGGATGTAGGGAAAAGTTGGGGATGGAGGTTAACTGAAACACAGGCTGGGAATCTGAAAGTTTACTGGCTTGAGCTTGTTTTTCAGAGAATGTTCCAGGAAAGCTTATGATGCGATGATACTCAGAAGGAGCCAGATCATCACAAACAAGGAATAGTTAAAGCTGCAAGAAACCAGTTTGAGTCAGCTTTTAAAAACACAATTCATGAATATGTATATTCCAAGGAGGAAAGTCCCTCCCACTCCTCATTTTCTATAACCTAGACACTCCCTTAACATTTATGATGAAAGCCCTAGCAAACTGCTTCTCAGGGAGGCAATTTTATTAGGAGACTATACCTTCATACTGTTTCCTTTGCTTGTCACCAAAATAGAACTAACTTCTGAGCAACTTCTGTTTAAAATGGATTATTTGTGACATCCCAAATGAATGGACCCTTTTTATCTGCTCACAGTATATAGTTTATTTTGTTATTAAGGGAGAGTTAGTTATATTTTTTGCTACATTGTTTGAATTTTGGAATAAAGATACATGATCAAAGAAATCTGTTTGCTGAAGCTTTTATTGACAGATGGGAATTGATTTTGTTCCTACTGACCAGTCAGATGAGACAGGGATCAATGTTTCTTGATTTTGAGAAGGTTCTCTGACCTAGGAAATTTAATACATAGAACATAAATAGCAAGATAGTCAAATGGGAACGTTTCTAGCTAGTCATCTGAGTGCTGCAAAATATGGTTTATTTTTTAGAAGAAAGAAATAGGAAAATTCAAGAAAGCATTCAAATTAGGCCCTTTGCTATCAAATCATTTAAAATACATTGACTGCTTATTAATTCACTGCATTGGCAAAAAAGCTTCTATGATCATATTCTTAACATTAACATTATTTTAATAGTTGCAGTGTACTTACATCAGTAACATTTTTATCTTACTTCATTCATTCTCACAGCAATCCTTCAAAGTTGTTGTGCAGTTTTATCATCAATAATTTACAAATGAAATAAGTAATAAAAGCAAAAGTTGACTACCTCATTGCTAAATTCCTTTCTTAGAGAAATTATGTGTTTTTGCTTTATAGTTTGTGAAAGAAATTTGATTATATTCATCAATTCAAAGTAGTTGTGCTGATTAAAATTATTTTTGTTTGCTGGTTTTCAGAGTTTATTTTTCTTTCCCACCTAACTGCTCATCAGGGCATGTCAAGTTGATCCCACTGACTGAAGTTTGTTGATGAGCAAGCCTTTATTAATGCATCTGTTTGATCTGATATCAGGATGCCTACACCTGCTTGTTTTTGGTTTCCATTTGCCTATATCTTTTTCCAACCCTCCATTTTCAGTTTGTGTGAATCTTTGTAAAGTGAGTTTCTTGTAGGCAACTAAAGTGGGGTGCCCAGCGGGGACTAGAACCCGGGGTGCCGGTGCCGCAGGGGGAGGATTAGCCTATTGAGCTGTGGTGCTGGCCGAATTCTATCTCTTTAATAAGATTTTATTCATCACTCATTGATTTCCTAATTTCTTTAATCTTAGTTATCCTGCATCTCATTGCTTACCATCATTATTTTTACTTCTATATATGCCATTTTGAAGATTTCCTTCAGTTCAGGATCTAATTTAGGAGGAGTATTGTGTTCTTTTGCTTCTTCATGCTTCCTGTATCCCTAGGTGTATTCCCTCTGGTGTATTCATCTGATGTATTCATCCCTTATTCTTTATGGAGTAGGTTTCATTGTAAGATACTTTATGATTTAGCTGGTATAAGGTTATGACTTGGCTTGTTGCTTTGAGCTGCTTCTAAGTGAGCCCAGGAATGTAGTCTCTGAGTGATTTTTTTTGTCTTAATCAATGTCAGCTGTGTCTATAAATGATACATTGTACAAGTGAATTGCCTATTGTAGTACGTAGGCTAGTCTATGTCCTCAGAATTCCAAGGAGATATACTTTTGTTTTCTTATATTTAATTTAGACATCATATCATTTCTATTTCTTCTGTGAACTGCATATTAGGAGTCAATTTGTCATTAATTGTTTGCTTTCATGGAATGTTTTTAGTAATGTCAATAAATTTTTTTCTTCTAAATGCTGGCAACATAACCCCCTTGTTGACCAAATTATAAGTGCTGTTATTTGAAGGATGTGACTTTTGATGGCAAAGTAACCAGAAAGAATCCCATCTTGTAATATTCTACCACTATGTTTTTGAGATCATTGCCTCTGGGTATCTGTTAGTTCTCTTTATTTTGATGTAGGTGCTATCTCACATCAATTACTTTTGTTGGATCCAGCAATAGGAGCCCATCTGTCATTATTTGTATGCTCTCATGGAGCACTTTCAATAAAATCAGTATCATTTTCTTCTTTTCGAATTGCTAGTGTTATCACTTTTTTTAAATGCTTATTTTTTATTTGAAAGTCAGAGTTACACAGAGAGAGGAGAAGCAGAGAGAGAGAGAGAGAGAGAGAGAGAGAGAAGAGGGAGATCTTCCATCTGATGGTTCACTCCCCAGTTGGCCGCAATGGCCAGAGCTGCGCCGATCCGAAGCCAGGAGCCAGGAACTTCTTCCGGGTCTCCCACATGGGTGCAGGGGCCCAAGGACTTGGGTGATCTTCTACTGCTTTCCCCGGCCATAGCAGAGAGCTGGATGGGAAGAGGAATATCCGGGACTAGAACGAGTGCCCATATGTGATGCCGGCACCGCATGCAGAGGATTAACCTACTGAGCCACAGCGCTGGCCCCTGCACATTATATTATGACTATATTTCCTCCAATAAGGTGACTCTAGGACATTCCTCACAGGAAGAACACTGACTAGAGCTCTCTTGTGTTACATACCTATTCAAATTTTCATATTGAACTCCTGTAGCTTCTTATTAGTCTTATTTATTTCAATTGATGATGCTATTCTAACTTCTCATTCTATACAGAGCTATTCATATTTTATAAATTTTGTTTTATTAACATCTTGAGAAGTCATTGTGTAGAGTTCTGATCCCAAATCACTATCTTTTTTTAAAAAAATATTTATTTGTTTATTTGCAAGAGTTACAGAGAGAGAGGGAAAGACACAGAAAGAGAAAGATCTTCCATCAGCTGTTTCACTGCACAGATGGCTGCAAAAGCTAATGCTGGGACCAAGTTGAAGTCAGAAGCTAGCAGTTTCTTCCAGGTTTATCAAGAGGTTAACACTTGGGTCATCCTCTGCTGCTTTTCCCACGCCGTTAGCAGAGAGCCGGCTCAACAGTGGAGCAGCCGGGACACAAACAGGAGCCCATATGGGTCACCATCATCATAAGCAGTGGCTTTACCCACTTTGCCACAATACTAGCCTCTGATTCTCGGTCTTAATTCCATTGCCTTCATTGGTGCACTAGCAGGAATGTGTATCAGAAGCAGAAAAGCTGGGACTAAACTGGCACTCCAATATGCAATGACAGAATAGCAAACAGTGACATAAATGGCTGTCCACAACGCTGGCCCAAGTAATGATCTCCTAAATTTTAATGTTTCCAGACAGAACTGTTGGTATTTAAAAAAAAATCTATTGTATTAAACTCCTTAGCAGTTATCATTTTAGTAGTTCAGCTTCCAGATCTTTAATTTTGAGTTCCATCTTTCTGCAGAATAAAGCCTTATTTTTCTCTTAACTGCTATAAGTTTCCTTGACATGCTGCTTGTGACTTCTTTTGTTCTTCTACCATGTTCTATCTTCCTCTTTTTTCAATATCTTGTCAGACCTTACTATTTGACCATGGTCTACCACATTCATTTTCATATGATTTTTGCCTTTTACTACTGTTTGTTTCACCTTATTTTCCTCCAGTTTTTCGCATTTCTTTGCCAATGTTCTTATAATAACTCTCACTGAAGAACTTGGTTCTTTGTCTCTAGATGTACAGATTATTAAGCTGTACTTTTCAGTTTCACTGCCAGATCACCCATATGATGTTTTAGCATATCTTTTTTTCTTAAAAAAAGGTGGAGTTACAGGTAGAAGGAGAGACAGAGATCTTCCATTCACTGGTTCACTCCCTAAATGGCTTCAAAGCCCAGGGATGGGCCAGGCTGAAGCCAGGAGCCTGGAGCACCATCCAGGTCTCCCACATGGGTGACAGGAGCCTATGTAGTTGTACCATCTTTCACTGCTTTCCCAGGAACATTAGCAGGCAGTTTGATTGGAAGTGGAGTATCCTGGGCTTGAACCCACACTAATATGGGATGCTGGTTTTGTGGGCAATGGCTTAACACTGCATGGCATTGCAGGCTCCCATTTTAGCATATTTTTTTTTTTTTGACAGGCAGAGTGGACAGTGAGAGAGAGAGACAGAGAAAGAACCTTTGCCGTTGGTTCACCCTCCAATGGCCACCGCGGCCGGCGCACTGCGGCCAGCGCACCGCGCCAATCCGATGGCAGGAGCCAGGTACTTATCCTGGTCTCCCATGCGGGTGCAGGGCCCAAGTACTTGGGCCATCCTCCACTGCACTTCCCTGGCCACAGCAGAGAGCTGTTCTGGAAGAGGGGCAACTGGGACAGAATCCGGCGCCCCGACTGGGACTAGAACCCAGTGTGCCAGTGCTGCAAGGCAGAGGATTAGCCTAGTGAGTCGCGGCACCGGCCCAGTGTATTCTTGTGAATAGCTATTTCAAACTTACTGTTCTTTAAATCTTCATGGGAATAAATCTTGCCATTTTCATATTCATTTAACTTTGTTCTTGTCAATATCAAGATTGTAATCAATGAAACTGATTATAAATTGCTTTTCAAAACTGCTCTACTTGGGGATCAGCTTTGTGCTGTAAGGGGTAAAGCCACTTCCTGCAGTGCCAACATCCCATAAGGGCGCAGGTTCGAGTCTCCGCTGCTGCACTTCTGATCCAGCTCTCTGCTATCACATGGGCAAACAGTGGAAGATGGCTCAAGTCCTTGGGCCCCTCAACCCTCATGGGAGACCCTGAAGAAGCTCCTGGCTCCTGGCTTCTGATTGGCACAGCTCTGGCCATGGAAGTCATTTAGGGAGTGAACCAGCGGATGGAGAACCTCTCTCTCTCTCTCTCTCTCTCCCTCTCTCTCTGTCTTAAAATAAATAAAAATAAATCTTAAAAAATACTTCTATTTTGCTTGCTCTTTGATTCTGTTAACTCAGAATTTTTACATTCAGTGAACCAAATTCATTTTCCTTTTAATCACTGCTATCTCCTTTTGATTTCAGCAGAATCTAGTATCAGTTTGTCTTGACAAATCTTAGCATTCCTCTTTTGTGAAAATTGCTTCTGGGTGTGTTTGCACTTTTGCAAACTCAGAATCACTAGGTGATTCCTTTTCTTCCTCTTTTCCTAATTTTGATGTATCCGTTATAACTGTTGTATTACTTCTGTGGACTCCACCGATTAGAGTGGAGTCATTATTTGTTTGCTTTCAGAAAACAATTTCAATTTCATTAATATCACTTTCTGTCCATCCAAATTGCAGGCTTATTACTCCTTCCCTGGTCAGTTATCCATCCATACTGTTATTTGAATGCCATGATCTTGAGGTAGAAACCATTAGGCTTTCTTCTAGAATTAGATTTCTTTTGAAAGATAAAATGTGATTCAGGTTTACACAGAAAAGTATGACAGGCCTCAGAGGAAGAGGACCAAGTAGTTGCATTGTGTCACTTCTTCATGCTAATTTTAATTCAGTTGACAATGACTATCTACTCTTCAGAAGGTATCACTGGGTAGTTCAGATACCAGATTTTGAATTCTGAGTTCCATGTAATTCCTTATGAAAGACATATCTTTTCTCTCTAAACTGCTCTTTGTTTCTTTGACATGTGCCTTGTGCCTCTAAAAACAGCTTGTTTTCTTTATTTTTTCTAATATAGTCTGTCTTGTTCTTTCCTCAACCTCCTCTTTTGACTTCATTACATGGTTACCAAATTCATTTCTCTATGACTTTCGTGTTTTACTATGATTTGTTATAATTTTTTTCTTCTTTTCCAATTTTTCACATTCTTTGCTAGTGTTTTCAAAGACAATAATCCTGCCTGGACACCTTATTTCTCACACATTTTGAGAATGCACTTTCCAATTTTACAGTAAGATTATCTATCTGATGTTTTAGCATACTGGGAATAGCTATTCCAATATGAGTGATCTTTAAATATCAGTGGGAACTAGCCTCCCCATGTTCACATTCATTTAACTTTGTTCTAGTCATTGTTAAAAGTTTTCTCAAACAGATATAAAGACATAACAGGTTTTTTTTACACTTCTCCATTTACCTTACTTGCTTTTTTATCATAACTATTAACACAGAATCTGACCCCAAGAAACTAAATTAAATTTGTCTTTGGCCATTTCTATTTCCTTTTCATCATAAAGGCAACTGGGCAGAATCCTTTCTTATAAAAGCCTGATATTCTAATTTTGAAAAAATTGCCTCTGGTGTCTGTACTTCTACAACTTCAAAATCCCAAGGTGACTCCTGGTTTTCATTTGTTAATATTTGTGATGGAGATATAATGACTCTTATTTCCATATTGATGGACTCCATCAATATGAATCAATTAGTCATATTTGTTTGCTTTCATGAAGCATTTTCAATTACAGCAATATCATTTTCCTCCAATTTCTGGCATTTTTACTCCTTTCTTGGTTAATTATCCCTCACTGCTGATATCTGAAGGCCATAGAAATGACTAAGTTTTCTTTTGGAGTAAGATATCCATGGAACTCTAAATACAATCAGGTTTCCACCCCAAAGTGACTTTAGATCATAGCTATTCAAAGTTATATTATGTAGCCTCTTTATGGTAAATTTTATAGCTAACATCCTACTTTGATTTAGTTCAGTTGGCAATGATTTTGTAACTTTTCAAAATTCTAGAAATAATGATTTTTTTAAACAATTGTAAAGGTAATAAACTCTTTTTTAAAAAGATTTATTTATTTATTTATTTGAAAGGCAGAGTTACAGAAAGGCAGAGACAGAGAGAGAAAGAGAGGGAGTCTTCCTTCCAATAGCTCACTCCCCAGATGGCTGCAACAGCTAGAGCTGTGCTAATCTGAAGCCAGAATCCAGGAATTCTTCCAAGTCTCCCATGCAGGTGCAGGGGCCCAACGACTTGGGCCATCTTCTATTGCAGAGAGCTGTATTGGAAGTAGAGGATCGGGGACTCGAACTGGAGCCCATAGGGATTGCTGACACCACAGGCATTGGCTTTACCTGCTACACCACACCACCGGCCCCTGTTATAGACTCTTGATCAGCTATCATTCTGTTAGTTCAGGGTTCAGATATTTAATTCTGAATTCCATCTGACCCCTCAAAGAAATACATATCTTTCTCTCTTAACTGCTCTAATCTCCTTCACAAGCTTCATGTCTGTAAAATAGATGACTATTGTTATTATCTCTATTATGTTTGGTCTCTTTTTTTAATTTCCCATTTCAACTTTGCTACTAACCATATTTTACCACATTCATTTCCATATGACTTTTGCATTTTGCTATTTTTGACCTATTTTTCTTCTATGCAAGGTTTTCATATTTTTGTTAGTGTTTTTATTGATAATTCCTGTGAAGACCTTGAATATCTATCATCAGATGTAGACATTTTGAAAAATACTTTCTAGTTTTGCTTTAAGAACATCAACCTGATATTTTGAAATATTCTTTTGAACAGCCATTTTGCTGCCTTGGAAAGCAGTGGAGGATGGCCCAAGTCCTTGGGCCTCTGTACCCACGTGGGAGACCTGGAGGAAGCTCCTGGCTCCTGCCTTCAGATCGGCATAGCTCCGACCATTGCAGCCAATTGGGGAGTAAACTAGTGTATGGAAGACCTCTTTCTTTCTTTCTCTCTCTCTGCCTCTCCTCCTCTCTCTGTGTAAATCTGACTTTCAAATAAATAAATACATCTTAAAAAAGAAATGACAAGATCAAAATTAAATGAAGATAAATGACATTAACTCTCAAGCCGATTAAAAACCAGTCAGTTTGAAAAGATTCTTAAAAATTTTCTAAAACATTAGGTTGTTCACCTTAAGCAAAACTAGAAAATGTATCACAGAAGGTGACAAAGAATCAAGATTTTCAATGGTAGTTATTATCTATAAAATACTGTCACAGAAATGTGAAAATCTGGAAGAAAAGAAAAATAAGTGGAAAAAAGCAGTAGTAAGCCACAAAAGTCACGTGGAAATCAATATTGTAGAGCAGAGTCAATAGCAAAGTGAAAACAGAACATTGAAAAAAGAACAAAACAGAGCCTAGCAGAAGAAATAAAGTAAGTCAATCTATTTATAGTGGCACAAGCAGCATATCAGGGAAACTGAGAGCAGTTAAGAGAGAATAAGTCTTTCTTAAGGAGTCAGCTAGAACTCAGATATTAAATATATGGAATCAACTTCCAAAATGATAGCTGCTCAAGTATCTAATACAGATTTTGAAACACATTATCAGTTTTTTCTAGATTAATGAAATGATTGCTTATGGAATAAATTGCTCTAAAAACGGTAAAAGACCCAAATAACAAATTTAGCATGAAGAAGTGGGTTAACAGAACTGTACTCAATGCTTTTCTGTGAGACTTGTCAAAAAGTCACCTTGCTGTAGAATCCCAAATCATACTTTAGTTTCCAATGTAAATATTATTCCAGAAGAAATCAGTGATTCCACCACAAAAACATGCTTCCATAAAATAACATGGATAAATAATTGGCAAAAGAGAAAATAACAGTTGCAACTGGAAACAAAGACTATGAGATAGACATGATTTTAAAGCACTCTACCAAAGCAAAAAAAAATGACAAATTGCTTCTACTGATGCAGTCAACAGAAATCTTATGAAAGCAATAATGTCAGCAATATAATCTGTGAGAGGGAAATCAGGAATCACCTTGGTATTTTGAAGATGCACATGACCAGACAGATATCATAAACAATTTTCTCAAGGTGCATTATCAGAATTTTAAGAGATGTAATACTGAACAGTCCTGGTGGCAATCAAAAGGAGATAGTAATAGATAAGGAGAAAACGAACTTGGTGTCATCAGTGAAAATTCTGAGTTAATACCTATAATTAAAAAGTAAGCAAGCAAAAGCTGCAAACCAGAAAAACCGACTTATATCTTGATTTAGGGAACTCTTAACAATAACAAGGGCAAAGTTTAATGAATATGAAAATGGGAAGGTTAATTCCCATGGAGACTAAATTCTTTTCATTTTTAAAAGACTATTCACAAGAATAAACCCAATCATGAGGATCCTACAGCAAAACTGGAAAACACTTCAAAATGTCTACATCTGAGGACAGAAAGTCAATTCTTCAGCAAGTTATTATCTGTTATATCAACAGCACAAAAAATAGAAGAAAATGAAGTTGAAACAAATATAGAAGTCCAAAGTCATTTAAAAGTGAATATACTAGAGTATGACCAAGCAGCAAAGTCTTACCAGGAGATTCACAAGAGAGTAAGACAGAAAATCATAATAATAATGATGATAATAAAAGTCGATCTATCAACATCAGAATTGCATGAATGAGTAGAACAGCAGAAGTTCACTCAGCATTTTGATTAACTGATCATGGAAGGATTGAAATAGCATAAAAGAAAATGGTATTGATGTTATTGAAAGTGCTCCATGAGAGCAAGTAAATAATGACAAATTGACTCCTATTGATGGAATCCACAGAAATTATAGAAGAAATACTCTGCCTGCATAGAAGAGAAAGATCAAGACTCTCCTTGGGGTCAGAGTTTGCAGAGAGCATTCTTATTCTTGAATTAGAAATGACTTGGGGCAGGCGCTGTGGCTTAGTGAGTAAAGACGCCACTTGTGGTGCCAGCATCCCACATGGGTGCCGGTTCAAGTCCTGGGTGCTCCACTTCCAATCCAGCTCTCTGCTATGGCCTGGGAAAGCAGTAGGAGATGACCCAAGTTATTGGGCCCTGCACCCACGCGGGAGACCCGGAAAGAGCTCCTGGCTTCGGATCAGCGCAGTTCTGGACGTTGCAGCCAATTGGGGAGTGAACCAGCAGATGTAAGACCTCTCTCTCTCTCTCTCTGCCTGTCCTCTCTCTGTGTAACCCTGACTTTCAAATAAATAAATAAACCTTAAAAAAAAACTGTGCTTTATTCTTGAATGCTATTTCTATTTGATGTAAATTATTATTCATTTTCCGAATTAAGGATAGTCCCAGGGATTATAGGCAGAGCATTGACTAAAATTATTTTGTGACACTTTTTCAGGTCAAGTTTGATTTTGATCTCTTCTAAGTTCTCCTTTGTCTGGTTGAGCTGTGTTGGCAATTATTTCCTAAATTTTGCTTCTCCTAAAAATGCTTATATTTATGATTTTGGATGGTCCAGATTTCTGTCTTTAATTTGATTTCTAGAACCCTTGTTTTGCCACCCTGAGTGCTCTCGATTTCTTTCACATGCTGCTTGTGCCTGAAAAACATTTGATTTCTTTTATTTTTTCTATTTCTTCTCTCCTGCTCTTTCTTCAGTATCCTGTTTAGAATTTGCTACTTGACCTTGTTCTACTATATTAATTTCTATATAATGTTTCTGGCTTACAATCATTTATTTCAACTTCATTTTTTTTCTCTTCTGTATTTTCATATTTTATTTCAAAGATCATAGAGAATAACTCCTTTTCAAGTTCTTGATTTTCTGCCACCACATGTATGCACTTTGAAGATGCACTTTTTATTTGTTAAGATAATTCATCTGATATACTTAGTATATTCTTGTGAACAGCAATTTCAAACTGATTGTTTTCTGAGTCTTCCAATTTTCATATTCATTTAGCTTCATTATTAAGAGTTTCCTAAACTGAACTGGGATATAACAGCTGTTTTAATGAAGTTATTCCATTTTTTTTTGCTTGCTTCTTGATTCCAACATTTATCTCAGAATTTTCAACTTCAAGCCTTTTAATTAATTTTCTTTTCAGCCATTTCTGTCTATTTTTGGGTGCAAAGGTGTTTGATCAGAACCCTTTTTTGTAATATTCATGTCTCCTGTTCTTGTCTTAATTGTCCCTGAGTGTCTGCTCTTCTGCAAGTTCTGATCCCATGGTGTTTCTTGATCTTCCTCTTCTAATTTTGATGCAGGCACAATACCACTGTTACTGCTTTTCTACATCAGTAAGAGTTAATTTGTTCTTATTCACTCTCTCCCTTGGAGAACTTGCAATAGATTCAATATCTTTTTTTTTTTTTTTTTACCATTGTTTGCATTATTCTTCTTTCTTTTGTCAATTAACCATCCACACTGATAGTTGAAGGCTATGGTATTGTGGTAGAAATCACTAAGCGTCATTTTGGAATATGATTTCTACTAAATGATATGTTATGATACAATTATTCTTATCAAAGTGATTCTAGGCCAGATATCACCAGAACAGGTCCAAATAAAGTTCTGCCATGCTGCCCCTTATCCCATCTTTGATATTGCGATCTGGTCACTACTTAGTCTTCTTTAATTCAGTTGTCAATGACTTCCCATCTTTTTTTCTTCTAGATTAAATTGTTTATATTTTTTTTTCAAAATCTGTTGTATCAAACTCTTCTGTAGTTATTTTGGTTGGTTCAGATTTCAGATTTTGAAATTTGAGTTCCATCTAATTACTTAAGACACTATTTTTCTCTCTTAACTGCTCTGTTTTCTTGACATGCTGATTGTGCTTATAATAATAAACAGGTTTTATTTATTTATTTTTATTTATTTCTATTATGTTCTTAATTTTACTATTTTGTGTTGTTGCTTCTTCAGTGTTCCACTTAGAGTTCTCTACTTACCGTGTTTTAAAATACTCATTTCCATATGGTTTTTGTGATTTACTACTATAATACTTTTTTTTTTTTTTTTTTTTGACAGGCAGAGTGGACAGCAAGAGAGAGAGACAGAGAGAAAGGTCTTCCTTTGCCATTGGTTCACCCTCCAATGGCCGCCGCGGCCGGCGCACTGCGGCCAGCACACCGTGCTGATCCGATGGCAGGAGCCAGGTACTTATCCTGGTCTCCCATGGGGTGCACTCCCTGGCCACAGCAGAGAGCTGGCCTGGAAGAGGGGCAACTGGGACAGAATCCGGCGCCCCGACCGGGACTAGAACCCAGGGTGCTGGTGCCGCAAGGCGGAGGATTAGTCTAGTGAGCCGCGGCGCCGGCCTATAATACTTTTAAAATTCTGTTCTAGGCTTCCGTATTTCACTGCTAGTAGTTTCATACATAATAGCTTCTCTTGATGATCTTTATTCTCCATCACCAGAGGAAGATATTTTGAAGAAGCATTTCCAGTTTTGCTGTCATTATTATCCATATGATGCGTTAGCATAATCTTTTGAATAGCCATTTCAAACTGACTGGTTTTTAAATTTCTTTGGGAACTAACCTCTCCATATTCAAATTCATTTACCTTCATTCTTGTCACTGATAAGCGCTTCCTAAATTGAACTGAAATGTAACAGATTTTTCTGAAGCTGCTCCTTTCTTTCTGCTTGCTTTTTGATTGTAACATTTAACTCAGAATTTCCACTTTCAAGTCTCAAAATGCATTTGTTTCATCCATTTCTGTTGGTTTTTGAAGATGCATGTGATTGCTCAGAATCCTATCTAGTAGTATCCTAGCTTTGTTTTCTTGATATTGTTGTCTCTGGGTGTCTGCTCTTCTCCAACTCTGACCAGATTGCGAATCTTGCTCTTCTTCTCTCATAATTGTGGATTCCATCAATAGAAATCAATTTGTCATCATTTGCTTGCTTGCTTTCATTGTGTGCTTTTTTTTTTTTTTTTTTTTTTTTGCCAGGCAGAGTTAGACAGTGAGAGAGTGAGATAGAGGGAGAGAGTTATAGACAATGAGAGAGAGACAGAGAGAAAGGTCTTCCTTCCATTGGTTCACTCCCCTAATGGCTGTTAAGGCTGGCGTTGTGCTGATCCAAAGCCAGGGGCCAGGTACTTCCTCCTGGTCTCCCATGCAGGTGCAGGAACCCAAGCACTTGGGCCATCCTCCACTGCATTCCCAGGCACAGCAGAGAGCTGGACTGGAAGAGGAGAAACCGGGACTAGTACCCAGCACCCCAATTGGGACTAGAACCCGGGGTTGCCAGCGCTGCAGATGGAGGATTAGCCAAGTGAGCCTCGGAGCCGGCCCTTCGTTGTGTACTTTCAATCATGTTAATATAATTTTCTGTTTCTGGGGCTGGAACTATGGCACAGTAGGTTAATCACTACTAGTCTCAGCTGCTCCCAGTTAATCCCTGGATTAACAGTTAGGTTAGCAGCAGGTTAATCCCAGTTCTAGTCTTGAGTGCTCCACTTCTGATCCAGCTCTCTGCTATTGCCTGGGAAAGCAGTAGAAGATGGCCTAAGTGCTTGTGCCCCTGCACCCTCATGGGAGACCTTTAAGAAGCTCTTTTGGCTCTTGACTCTTGGCTCCTGGCTCCTGGCATTGGATTGGCCCAGCTCCAGCCATTGCAGCCATTTGGAGAGTGAACCAGCAGATGGAAGACCTTTATCTCTGTCTCTTCTTCTCGCTGTCTGTAACTGTACCTGTCAAATAAGTAAAATCTTTAAAGAAAAATTTTCCATTTCTGAATTGCTAGTCGTATTGCTCCTTTCTTTGTCAAATTAATCATCATTGCTATTATTTGAAAGATAAGTTTTAAGGTAGAAATCAAGAAGTTTTCATTTGGAATTACATTTCTATTGAACACAAAAGTACGATTAGATTTTCTACACCAAACTGACTCTAGAACAGGCCTCAGAGGAAGAGTTCCAAGGCCTGTTCTTCTCTAACCTGTGTATACTAAAGTGAACCTTTTTAAAATAAATATGAGTTTTGGCCGGCACCGCAGCTCACTAGGCTAATCCTCTACCTTGCAGCACTGGAACCCTGGGTTCTAGTCCTGGTTGGTTGGGGCGCCAGATTCTGTCCCGGTTGCCCTTCTTCCAGGGCAGCTCTCTGCTGTGGCCTGAGAGTGCAGTGGAGGATGGCCCAACTCCTTGGGCCCTGCACCCCATAGGAGACCAGGAGAAGCACCTGGCTCCTGCCTTCGGATCAGTGCGGTGTGCCGGCTGCAGCGCGCCGGCCGCAGTGGCCATTGGGGGGTGAACCAACGGCAAAGGAAGACCTTTCTCTCTGTCTCTCTCTCTCACTGTCCACTATGCCTGTCAAAAATAAAATAAAATAAAATAAAATAAAGTTTTAAAAATTTTCTTAGTACAAGATATTTCATGAAGATCATCAAAATTCATGAGAGATATCTATTGTGACAAACAAACTATGTATGAATTTCAATTTTTTTGCACCAAATTAAATATCTCTTTTAATTCCATTTTTTCATGAGCTTTTTTTTGAGAAAGTACCCTTACATATGAGCCCCTTCATTAAATACACAGGGCAGTTAAGTAAAATTATACACATGTAACAATGGTCAAAATCTGAGATTTTTCCTAAATCTTACATTTTGTCATTGAACCAATGACTCCTCACTTTTTTCCCTCCGCTTTCATTCAGTGGACAGTTAGAAGCATTTGAAACACTTAGAGATGGTTTAAAACCTCACATTCAAAAGTCAGTTACAAAGGACATGCTTTCCAAAGAATTTCAACACAAAGTGTACAAAATGTGCTAGTTGTACAAACAATTTTGTCATACATTGACAACCTCTTTAGTGTATAGAAATTAGGTGTTAACAGCCAGCACCACGGTTCACTTGGCTAATCCTCCATCTGCAGAGCCGGCACCCCGGGTTCTAGTCCCGGTTGGGGTGCCGGGTACTAGTCCCAGTTTCTCCTTTTCCAGTCCAGCTCTCTGCTGTGGCCTGGGAGTGCAGTGGAGGATGGCCCAAGTGTTTGGGCCCTGTACCCGCAAGGGAGACCAGGAGGAAGCACCTGGTTTCTGGTTTCAGATCGGCGCAGCGCACCAGCCGTAGCAGCCATATGGGGAGTGAACCAACGGAAAGGAAGACCTTTCTGTCCATCTCTCTCTCACTGTCTAACTCTGTCAAAAAAAATTGAAATTAGGTGTTACAAGATTTGGACTCATTTCTTCTTTATGTGTGCTATAAATGCACAGTAAAACAAAATACACCAAACAAAGAAAAAAATGTTGTCTGAAAATGTCCAACTATGAATACACTAGCATGATACGTTTTACACTTGTTTCCCCTCATCCTCTCCCAAACCATTGAACAAGTGTAGACCACCATATGACTTACAGAAATGGTTAAAAATTCCATTTCTTAAAGAAAAACTCCAAAAGATATTTAGAAATTGACTTTACTACCTATACATTTAACATATGCTGAGCACTTCCAAACATCCAGCTAGACTAGATGTTTCAAATAAGAACTTAATTTGTCCCTTATACACACAGGAGTCTTAAACTATACACACGTAACACAACTTGAAAATGTCTTGGACACTGTGAGAAACAGTGACTTGATCAGCCCTTGTCCTGACTGTTGATGAACAACTTAATACTTTATCCCTTTTAGTATTTTTTTTGTTCTACTTAATACTATTGGTTGAACTCTTTAATTAACACCCGGTTATTCTTAGGTGTTTAAATTTAACTGAAAAGTGAACCCTGTTAAATATAATAGTGGGAATAATAGAAGGTGAAGATACACAACTGGGGACATGCTCAATCTGACTTGCCCCAAATGGTAGGGTTAGAAACATGCCAGGGGATTCCAATTCAATCCCATCAAGGTGGCATGTACCAATGCCATCTCACTAGTCAAAGTGATCAGTTTCAGTTCACAATTGATCATAATGATAGGCTTAAGCGTCAAAGGGATCACATAAACAAGAGTAGTGTCTACTAATACTAACTGATAGAATAAAAAAGGGAGAGAACAATATAATATGGGAAGGGGGATACACAGCGAACTCATAGAATGGCAGATGTCCGAAACAGCACACTGGCCTCAGAATCAGCCCTTAAGCCATTCGGATCTGGCTGAAGAGCCCATCAGAGTATTTTAGGCATGGAAAGCCAAGCCAACACACTCTGGCAGAAAAAAAAAAATTAAAAAAAAAAAAAACTAAATGAAAGTTCTCTGTGAGTGAGAGCCCAGTGGAAAGAACGGGCCATCAAAGAAGGAGCTACCTTTCTCTGAAGGGAAGAGAGAACTACTTCCAATTTGACTATGACCTTGTCTAAATATGATTAGAGTTGGTGAACTCAAAAGGCTTCCATAGCCTTGGCAACTCATGACAAGAGCCTAAGGTGATTACTGATGTCATAAACAAGAGTGTCAATTTGTTAAGTCAACAACAGGAGTCACTGTGCACTTACTCCCCACGTAGGATCTCTGTCCTTAATGTGTTGTTCAATGTGATTTAATGCTATAACTAGTACTCAAACAGTACTTTACACTTTGTGTTTCTGTGTGGGTGCAAACTGTTGAAATCTTTACTTAATATATACTAAATTGATCTTCTGTGTATAAAGATAATTGAAAATGAATCTTGATGTGAATGGAATGGGAGAGGGAGCAGGAGATGGGAGGGTTGCAGGTGGGAGGGATGTTATGGGGGGGGGAAGCCACTGTAATCCAAAATCTGTATTTTGGAAATTTATATTTATTAAATAAAAGTTAAAAAAAGAAAATGTCTTGGAAATATGAACTTTCTAGGCTAGAAATTTTCGATTCTTCACCAGCCCAGTGGCCTAAAACATTGAAATTTTCAGAAGGCAATATTTCCAAGGAAATCCACAAACTGACTAGTTTAACTAATGTTACTTTTTGTCATACATTGGAAACCTCTTTAACATCTAAATATTGTGAGCTACAGCTCACTGGTCCTTTATGTATCTTATATGCACATTTCTTATTTGGTTTGCAGTTGCTGAACCATCACTGCAAACCAGGGATAAATCCTATTTGGTCCAGATGAGTGATCTTTCTGATGTGTTGTTGGATTTGATGAGCTCTTATCTTGTTGAGGATTTTTTACAACTATATTCATCAGTGATATTAGTGTATAGTTCTCTTTCTTTGTCGTATACTTCTCTGGTTTTGGAATTAAGATGATGCTGACCTCTTAGTAGGATTTTATGAGGAGTCCCTTTCAGTTGTTTTGAATAGTTTAAGACATGCAATTAGTTCTGTGAAATTTGGTAGAATTCAGAAGTGAAGCCATCTGGTACTGAGCTTTTTGTTGTTGTTGTTGGGAGGGTCTTTATTATGGATTACATCTCTGTCTTGTTTAAGGTATGTTTATATTTTTTATGTATTCATGATTTAATTTGGAAGATTGTATGTGCCTGACAAGCCATCCATTTCTTCTAGATTTTCCAATCAGTTGACATACAGCTGTTTATAGTAATTCCTGATGATTCTTTTTATTATTGTGTTATCCATTATTACATCTCCTTTTTCTTCTCTAATTTTATTGAGTCTTCTCTCTATCTGTTTTTTATTTTTGTTAATTGGGCCGATACTGTATCAATCTTATTTATTTAAAAAATACAGCTCTTCATTTCACCAATCTTTTGTCTTTTTTTGTTTCAATTTTGTTTCTTGTCTAATTTTAATTATTTATTTCATCCTTCTAATTTGGATTTTGTTTTGCTGTTATTTTTCTTGGTCCTTGAGATGCATTGATAGGTCTTCTATTTGCTGCCTTCCCAGTTTCTTGATGTAGGCACTAAACGCCTTAAAGTTCCCTCTTAACATTGTTTTTTCTGACCTATGTTTTTTGATATTTGGTGTTATCATCTTCATTCACTTGAAGAAATTTTTTATTTTCCTTTTGAGTTCTTCTATGATCCCTGAGTGAACATTCAGGGACATGTTGTTCAGTCTCCACCTGTTTGCATATTTTGTAGATTCTTAAGTTTTTAATTTTCATCTTCATTTGATTGTGGTTAGAAAAGATACATGGTATGATTTCAATTTTCTTGAATTTGTTGAGATTTGCTTTATGGCCTAGCATATGGCCTATCCTAGAGAAAGTTCCATGCACTGATAAAATGATATTCTTTAACTAGGGGATGAAAGGTTCTGTAGATGTCCATTAGGTACATCTAGTCCATTGTGTAGATTAGCTCTGCTATTTCTTTGTCAATTTTCTGTAAAGTTGATCTGATCATTGATGAAAGTGGAGTGATGATGTGTCACATTACTATTGTAGTATAGTCTATGTTTCCCTTTAGATCCATTACATGTGTAGCAAATACATGTTAAATAGCCAGCCCCCCTGGCATCAGGTGCATATATATTTATTATAGTCACATCTTCCTGTTGAATTGATTCCTTAATCATTACATAGTACCCTTCATTGTCTTTTTAAACAGCTTTTGTGTTAAAGTCCATTTTGCCGGATATTCACATGGCTAAAACTGCTCCTTCCTTTCCATTACCATGGAATACCTTTTTCCATTTTTTCACTTTCAGTCTATGTGTATCTTTGTTGGTGAACTGTGTTTCTTGTAGGAAGTAAATAGATTGATCTTGTTTGTTAATCCTTTCAGTCCATCTGTATCATTTAATTGGAGAATTTAGGTACTTTATATTAAATCTTCCTATTATTTGAATGGTGTGGTCCTGAGGTGGGAACCTCTTAGTTGACTTCCATAATATTGAACACCAAACTGTGATTACAGTTTCCACAACAAGGTATCCATAGCAGAGGACTCATACACAGATTCCGGACTGAAGCTGTGTTGTGCAGCTTCACACAAAATTCTATACTGACCTCTGCTAAAAGTCTCAGTTTTGGATCAAATGATAATGATTTTCTAACCTTTCCTTTTTTAGGGAAGGGATGAGAATTTTTATTTTTATTTTTTTTTGCTAGGGGCTATTTGGATATCTATAACATGTGTGGGCCATATAAAATTATCAACTTAAAAGCTAGCCTGCTATATTTGGTCAAACATTTCATTAAATTTCCCTAATGTGATACCTTGAATTGCTTTTCTTTGGGAAGGTATGTGATATCAGCTGATATTAATAACGTTGCTACTCACAACTGCTTTTCCAGGTTTGTGTCAGTCTGGAGCACAGTTGATTCTTTGTGACGGTAAGTTCTGAAAAGAACTGCTTGCAGCACTAAATTGTTCTAAACATAGATCCATATTTCAATGCATTTCTCCTCAAAACGGGAAGTTCATCATTGCTTATGTAACATTTATAGAATTCTGGCTGTGGGAGGTTGTTATACCTAGCTTTCAGCTCATCAGCACTTCGCCACTGAATGACTTCATGTTGTAGATTATCAGGCAAATCAGCTGATTTCTCATTGAACAGTGTAGCAAAGATGTTCAATTCCATTGGTTTATTTTTCACATCCTTGAATCTTCCTTAAATACTTCAATTAGTTTTGAACATTCACCAGTTTATTCAAGTGTCATGAGTCTTTTGTCCTTCCAGAGTGGGGAAATGCACCATGTTATTTCTTTCATTTTGTACTTTCCACAGCCCACAGCCTTAATTTAACTTCAAATAATTTCATATTTGAAAATAGGGAGCTGAGAAGCTGGTTGGGGTCCTGCTGGTTGGGATCCTGCAGCCTGCGATTCGTCTCTTGGAGGTACTTGGTAGTATCCACCACGAAAGCTAGATCTCACAGCCTTTTGCTATCACTGAGGTCCCTTGATGTATTTTCCCCTTCATCTTAATGAGTTGCTTAACTTTATTCTATATTTCATAAAACCTCATGGGCTTGTTCCTGCAACTCACCTACCGCACTCGCAGTGATAAATAAGATCACCATACTAATAGTCAAGATCCTTCAATAGCTCCTTAAACTGACAGCTGTTAAACCCTCTGCTTTTCACAAAATATATGCATGACACTACTATTGACATTACATCGTTGAGCCACAAAGACTGTACACAATGACTTTCTTGGTGTATAATACAGTGGCATATAGTTGAATCATATGGATCAAGACTGAGATGACTCAGTTCTTTCTTAAAAAATACAATTAATCATTGTTGTGAGCAAACCATGGGTGCTGGAGCTCCATCTGTAGTAAGGCTATTT
This sequence comes from Oryctolagus cuniculus, assembly GCF_051225735.1. NCBI lineage: Eukaryota > Metazoa > Chordata > Mammalia > Lagomorpha > Leporidae > Oryctolagus > Oryctolagus cuniculus. Next base: position 35,566,551 of record NC_142874.1, read on the forward strand.
AACTTTTCAAATGTTAGCTTTAGTATTTTCATTGCTAAAACAAGTCTGTCAGACAAGTCCTCACATCTTGTTGTGCCATGCATGGATTCCAGCAATAGCAGGTCTTGCATATCAGACTCTGCAGTTGTTCCATGAACAGAAATGGGCAGTTGATCAGTATTTGTTATGTCCATGGTCTTATCAAAAGCTAGAGAGAAAACAAGGACATTTTCTATAGAATCCTTTGGTGTTTTTTCTATCTATATCTTGTGCTGAGTCAGAAACCTGATCTGATATGGTTCTCTGAAACAAACTGACAAATTCAAACAATTTCACTTAGCCTGGTTCTAACAACTCTGCAACAGCCAGCGTGTACTATTTCACAAACTGGGCCTCTGTGTGAGGCCACAGCTTCCTTGAAATTAACTTGTCCACTAAAAGTCTCATCTGAGTAATATTGTCTCTGTCATAGGGTGACCTAGTAAGATTGCCGTGTTGTGATTCCAAACTTCACTGAAGAGTGTTGATCTCATCCAAATGCGCTTGACCTCCCAATTCATTGTTCATCACTTTTAAAATTTTTAATTAGCTTTTAGCATATTCAGTGTTACTCATAGAAAGAATTCTAAGAACATAATGTTATTAGCTTCCTCTCTTTTTCCCTATCTCCTCCTGTCTCGCTGCCACCCTCTTCCTTTCTCCTTTTCTGTCTTTTTTTTAAGTACTTGAGATAATATATTTTAGTTAAATTATGGTAAATATGCTTAATACTTCACCAAATAAAAAGTTTAACAAATAAAAATTAAAAACTACCTCATTCAGTGGGAATAGAGAAAATGACTATAAACGATTGAATGGAAAAATAGCCATTTCACCCATATACAGTAAATTTTCAAGTTATCACAGATCAAAACTATAGTAGTATAATTTTTTTATTTATTTATTTGACAGGTAGAGTTATAGACAGTGATAGAGGTCTTCCTTCCATTGGTTCACCCCCCCAAATGGCCACTATGGGCAGCGCGCTGCGCCGACCCGGAACCAGGAGCCAGGTGCTTCCTCCTGGTCTCCCATGCGGGTGCAGGGGCCCAAGCACTTGGGTCATCCTCCACTGCCTTCCCAGGCAACAGCAGAGAGCTGGACTGGAAGAGGAGCAGCCGGGACTAGAACCAGCACCCATATTGGATGCTGGTGCCGCAGGTGGAGGATTAACCAAGTGAGCCACAGAGCCGGCCCATAGTATAATATTCTTAACAATAGTTTTGACAAAGTTATAAAACAGCTTTACAGATTTATATTTGCAGCAATACTGATGCACACACAGACATTACTTTCTTTATTCTTTCTTTGGTTCTTGTTTCTATTTGTAATTTTTAGCTTCTGCCTATAAGAGAGAACATGCAGTATTTGTCTTTCTGGGTCCTGCTTATTTCACCAACATGATATCTTCAACATGTGTCCATTTTGCTGCAAACAATAGATATTCATTTTTATAGTCGATGATATTCCACTGTCTATATATGCATTTTCTTTACCCATTTATCTGATGATAGACACATTGGTTGGTTCCAAATTTTGGCTATTGTGAACAGTACCGCTATTAACATGGTGATGCACGTACCTTTTGATACATTGTATTCAAGTCTTCTGGGTATATACCCAGCAGTGAGATTGATGGATCATATGGCACATCTATTTCTAGTTTTTTAAAGGAATCTCTACATTGTTTTACACAATGGCTGCACTAATTTACAATCCCACCAACAGGGTATAAGTGTTCCCCTTTGTCTACAAGTGCTTGTCATCACTTGTTACTCTCTGTTTTGAATTTTAGCCATTCTGAGGAGGGTGGAGGTGTTATCTCATTGTGGTTTTGATTTGCATTTCTTTGATGACTAGTAATTTTAAGGATTTTCTCACATATTGTTGGCCATTTGTATAACTTCCTTTTAGAACTGTTTGTTGAAGTCCTTTGTCTATTGCTAAACTTGATTGGTTGTTTTTTTGTTGTTGAGTTCTTTTTAAGCTGCTGATAATTTCTGAATATTAGTCTTTTGTTAGGTGGTTTGCCATATTTTTCCCACTCTGTTAGATGTCTCTTCACTTTATTGATCATTTTCTTTTCTGTGCAAAAATTTCTGAGTTTGATATAGCCCTATTTGTTTGACTTTGTTGCCTGTGTTTTGGGGGTCTTGACCAAGAAATCATTCTCTACATCAGAGTCTTGGAGTGTTTCCCCTATATATTCTTCCAGCAACTACATCATCTTGGTCTTAAATTTAGGTACTTGACCATCTTGAGTTGATTTTTGTATATGGTGACAAATATGGATATGTTGCTAGTTGATTTCTCAACAATGTTTCAGTGGATTCCTTTCTGAGAGGAGGAGCGTGGTGGGTGCAAGAGGTGCAGAGTCACCACACAGACCCCAGGAGTCAGGTGAAAGCAGGCTTGAGACAAGCAGCCCGCAGACTCGTTTATTTCAGTTGGTACAACATCTTATATAGCCAAGACCAGCCAACCCAGTCAAGGGGCGGTCTCTGCCCCAACCAATCACAGCCTGTTGTCAGGCAGTTTCCAAAGCCATGCAATCACAGCCTGTTGCCAGGCAGGCTCTGTTGCCAGGTGGGTTTCAAAACCATCCAATCACAGCATGTTGCCAGGTAGGCTCCGTTGCCAGGTGGATTTCAAAGCCATTCCTGAGTAACTGACCCTCGCTTGCCAGCGGCACCTTGGCATGGCCTTCTAATTCCACCACATCCAGTTTTGCAAGCATTTGTTAAAGAGATTATCCTTATTTCACTGTATGGTCTGAAGACTTTTGTCAAAAATTAATTGGCTGTATATATGTGGATTAATTTCTGGGCTCTCTATTTTGTTTCATTGATCTTCGTATTGGTGTAATGATAGTAACACGCTGTTTTAATTACTGTAGCTTTGTAGTGTGTTTTGGAATCGGGTATTGTGATGTTTCTAGCTTGGTTTTTCTTGTTCAGAATCACTTTGGCTATTTAGGGTCTTTTGTGATTTTACATGATTTTTAGGATTAATTTTCCTAACTCTGTAAAAATGCCATTGGTATTTTAATAGGAATAGCATTGAATCTGTAGATTGTTTGAGGTAGTATAAACATTTTAATAATATTGATTATTCCAATCCATATATATTTACTTTTTTTGGAAATATATTTTCATTTTTTTGTGTGTCCTTGATGATTTCTTTCATTAGTCTTTCATATTTTTCATTGTAGAGATCATTCACTTCTTTGGTTAAATTTATTCCAAAATATTTGATTATTTTGTGGCAATTGTGAATGGAATTTTATTCTTAACTTCTCTTTCTGTAGGTTCATCATTAGCATTTTTGTATGTTTATTTTATAACCTACAACTTACTGCATGATTTATCAATTCTAACAACTTTTCGGTGCAGTTTAGATTTTTACGTGTACATCTGCAAACATGGATAATTTGGCTTCCTTTCTTCCAGTTTTGATGGCAATTCTTTCCTCTCCGTAACTGCTCTTGCTAAAACTTCCAGTACTATATTGAATTTGAGTGGTGAAAGTGGATATCCTTATTTTCTTCCAGATCTCAGGGGAAATGGTTTCAGCTTTTCCCCTTTCAGCATGGTATTGGCAGTTGGTTGCGATATATAGCATTATAATTTTGAGGAATTATTTACCTAATTTGTGGAGGGTTTTTGTCATAAAGAGATACTGAATCTTATTAGATGCTTTCTGTCTCTGCTGAGATGACAAAATGATTTTTATTCCTCATTTTATTGATTTGATTTATAATGTTATTGATTTGCAAATATCGCACTAGATTTGCATTTCTCATATAAATCCCACTTGACTGTGATATCTAACCTTTTGATGTGGTTTTTGATCAGGTTTGTTAGTATTTTGTTGAGAATCTTTGCACCTGTGTTCATCAAGGATATAGGTCTGTAGTTTTCTTTTTGTGTTGTGTTTTTGCTTGGCTTTGCTATGAACAGTAAAGCTAGCCTCATAAAAACAGTTTGGCAGAATTCAATCCTATTCAATATTTTGGAATATTTTGAAGAGTATTGGAGCTGCTTCATTGAAAGTTTTGTAGAATTCAGTAGTAAAGCCACTGGGTCTCAAACTTTTCTTTCAAGGAATACTTTTGATTATTGCTTCAGTCTTAATACTTAGTTTGTGTTTATTTGGATTGTCTATATCTTATTAATTGATTATTTGAATTTTCTATATCTTCTTGGTAGGTTATTTTAATCCAGGAATTTATCCTTTCTTTGAGGTTTTCCAGTTAACTAGGATATAGTTCTTCAGTGTAGTTTCTTATGATTCTTTGTATTTCAGTGCTGTCAGCTGTTATGTCTCCTTTTTCACCTATAATTCTATTTATTTGAGTGTTTTCCCTTTTTTATCCTCTGTTAGTCTGGCTAGAGCTTTACGTTTTTTTTATCTTTTCAAAAACAACGTTTTAATAATATTTCTTTTGTATTTTTTTCTGTTTCTATTTCATTTAGTTTTGCTCTTTTCCTTATCATTTCTCTCCTCCTGTTTATTTTGGACTTGTTTCTTCTTCTTCTTCTTTTTTTTTACAGGCAGAATTAGTGAGAGAGAGAGAGAGAGAGAGACAGAGAAAAAGGTCTTCCTTCCGTTGGTTCACTCCCCAAATGACCGCTACAGCTGGCATGCTGCGCTGATCCGAAGCCAGGAGCCAGGTGCTTCCTCCTAGTCTCCCATGTGGGTGCAGGGCCGAAGCACTTGGGCCATCCTCCACTGCCTTCCCAGGCCACAGCAGAGAGCTGGACTGGAAGAGGAGCAACTAGGACAGAATCCGGCACCCCAACAGGGACTAGAACCCAGGGGTGCCGGCACCACAGGCGGAGGATTAGCCTAGTGAGCCGCAGCGCTGGCCATTTCTTCTTGATTTTCTAAGTGGGAGAACAAAAGAGCTTCTATTGACAGGTTCACTTCCCAGATGGCCACAATGGCCAGCTCTGGGCCAGACTGAAGCCACAGAGCTAGGAACTTCACCCGGGTTTCCCACATGGTTGTAGGGGTCTGAGGACTTGGGCCATCTTCCTCTGCTTTCTTAGGTGCATTATCTGGGAGATGGGTTGGAAATGGGGCAGCCAGGACATGAACCAGCACTGGCTTTACTTGCTATGCCATAGCGCCAGCCCCAACTTGACACTTTCTCTTACTGTATTTGGATTCCTTCCTTTTCTTAAGAATTTGATGACAATATGCCATGGAGAAGACCTATTTCGCATGAATCTGCTTGGGGTTCTTTGACCTTCCTGTAACTGGATGTCCACATCTGTTTTAAGATATGGGAAATTTTCAAGTATTATCGCATTCAGCAGGTTTTCAATGCTTTTTTTCCTTTTCATCTCCTTCAGCAATACCTGTAATATGAATATTTTATCCTTTATTGGTATCTTAAATTTGGCTAGTTTTTCTTCCTTACTTTACTTCTTTTATTTATTTCATCTGATTGGGTTATTTCAAAATTCTTGTCCTCACAGTCAGAAATTCTTTCCTCCACATAGTCTATTCTGCTGTAAAGCTCTAAGTCATATTTTTTATTTAACTGACTGAAGATTAATTTCCCAAATTTCCATTTGGTTCTTCTTAATGAGTTCTATATCGTTAGCAGTGTTTCCATTCATGTCACTCATTGATTTCCTTGTTTCTTTAATCTGTCTATGTTCTCTTGCATCTCATTGAGTTTCCTTACATTATTACTTTGAATTATATGTCTGAGCAATTTTATTCTTCAGTTCAGGATCTAATTCTAGAGGCGTATTGTGTACTTTTAGCGGTGTCATGCTACCTTACTTCTTCATGCTTCCTGTGTCCCTACGTTGATATCTGCTCATCTGATTTATCCCTCCCTTCTTCTTTGTGGAGTGGGTATTATTGTAAGAGTGTTATGGTTTAGCTGGAATGCAGAGTATCACTTGGCTTGTTGCTTTGGCTTTGATTCCAGGTGAGCCCATGAATGTAGTCTCTTGAGTGATTTTTTTGTCTTAATCTATGTCAGCTATGTCTATACATGACACAGTGGACTAGTCTATAGTTTGTAGGGGTAGAAGAGTGGCTTTGAGATGAATAGAGCTTTCCTTAGGTGTGTATCTTTTGTCCTCAGAGTGTTTAGTGTCAGTCTCCCTGATGAATGTGACTGCCAGGGCCTTGTTCTTGGTGCTGAGTGAGATAGGGGTGGCTGCTTCCTTGTCCTTCTGGCAAGCCTGAGTAATGCCAGGGCTTATTGCACCAAATGGTGTGGTTCTAGGACTCTCTGATATGGATGGGCCCTTTCTCGGGTCTTGCTAGGAGAGTCCAACCTGTGCAGTGGTTTATAATACCAACCACTCTCATCCTAGGACTAGAGGATTTGAACTTACAGGGTAACTAAAAGGTATACTGGAGAGTATGAATCCTGAGAGGTAGAATGCTGGTAGGCTCATCCCTACATACTCCAGGTAGATTTCAGAGGCACTGAGAAATTTGAATGAATTTTTACAATCCTGATGTTGTAGGGTATAGTGGGGTCAATACCTAGATCTCCTAACATGGGAGCCGATTTTTATGGGCAGCCTCTGGTTAGTCCCTAGAATCTTGGGTGAATCCCATGGCTCATGTAGAGTGCATGTGCATAGCTCTGGGGCTAACACCCCTACACTCCCAGAGTTGTTGGATGCAGGGGATCTGACCTTCCCCACATGTTGCCCCAGCTCTGACTATGTTGCTTGTAGAACAGAGTCACGTTGTGTGACTTTGCACTGCTGAGTATTGTGCTCTGCAGAAGTAGCGGAGGGAAAGGAATCAAGGCTGCTTTCCTGCTCTAACCCCGGGAGTTGCTCGGACCCATCAGCTCTCCCAGGTGATGAAAAATCACTGGGTGACTGCAATTTCCTCTCAGCTAAAACCGCAAGTGGTGGGGCACATGGCATTGACTTCCTGCATTGACTTGGTAAGACGGTGGCTCACAGCCGGCAGCCAACTGTGCCATGGGTGACTGGCTGCAGAGGTGTCTGTGTCTTCTTTCCTCTTGTCCCTGAGAGTCTTCATTGTTTCTTTGCTTTTCATTCTTCATTGAAAATTTCTGTCAGACCCCTGAAAATGTTGTTTGTCCTTTGTTCTTTTCATATCGCAGAGCAGTTTATAGTAGTGTGGCTATACCTATTCGGCCATTTTGGATCTGTATTTATCATGTTTTGCACTGTCATCATGCCCAGATTGGCTTTTTTCATCACTACTAATGTATCACCATAAACTAGGCAAACAGATTTCACTTTGTCTTCAACAAAGAAGTAATCATTTATCCATTTCTCTTAAAAAGATTGACACCCCGCATGTTTTTTGTAGTACCATTTTAAAATGTCACACTACTTAAGTTTTGATGACTATCTGGTGTGTGAGTTGCTGGTGACAGATTATTTTTTTTTATTGCTGTTCTAATCCTCCATCTTGGATTTGGAACATATTTGGAACATATTCAACATTCAACTTTTGAGATCTTTCCTGGGTGCTGAAATTTCCTTAATGTTCATCTTAGATTCAGGTTTTGTGAGGATTATTGATTGTGGCTGTGTGGATAATGGTCGGACTGGATTTAGTCTCTCTGTGGACAACATCATTTCCATCATTGGATGCAAGATCATCCATGTTGGGCAGAATCACGTAACTGCATCTCTTCTCATCCTTACCAGATCACTGGTGTTTTGCCACAGCATGTTAACAGTTTTGTTAAGTGAACATTCCCAGTCTGCCTGGCACTAATTGTCCTCTGAGTCACCACAAGACATGCAGATGGACAAGTGTCAGCAAGAGCCACATGTGTCTGTCCTGTCATGGTACTCATCTGGGTCCTGTGTGATGGACATCCCCAGCTTGTCTCTCAAAACTTATGTTGCTATTACAATTCTCTCAATATAAACTTATTTTGCTATGAAAAAAGCTCTCTAATTTATTCAGTTTTGGATCCTGCCAGTGATTGCCTTTGCAGAGCCAGATCAAATGATTTCTCAGAGTTGAGGGCTGGACATTCCTGCCCATTCTAGAGAGAACTTCTTAGTCTTTTTAGATTCTGGTGTACTGGAATCTTGAGGTGCTGTCATTTTGAAAAATCCAGATTCCAGATTGTTAATTTTGAGTTCCCTCTGACTTCTTTTGGAAGTTTTACTCTTCTCTAGGTGATTCACTTTCCTTGAGATAGTTTTCAATCTTTTTAACCTTGCTACTTGACCACATACTACCCTACTCATTTCTATGTAACTTTTGAGATTTACGATTTGTTTCCACTTCTTTTCCTTTTTCCACCTTTCCTCACTTCTTCTCTCATGTTTTTATTGACAATAACTTCTGTTGAAGAACTTGATTCTTTGTTTCTAAATGTATACGTTTTAAAGATGATGTCGCCAGTTTTGCTGCAAACTTATCAATCTAATATTTTATTCTGAATTGCCCTTTCAAACAGATTGTTTTTGCAATCTCCTTGAGCGCTACACTCTCCATTTTCAAATTCATATGACTTCTTTCTTGACATTGTTAGCAATTTATATAATCAAATTGAGACATAACAGATTTTTCTGTAGGTGCTCTATTTTGCTTGCTTGCTGTTTGATTGTAACTTTTAACTCAGACTTTTTACTTCTAAGCAAAGGTCATTGTTCAGAATCTTCTGTTGTAATATTCCAGCATCTTGTTGACATGAAAATTGTCTATGGATATGTTTTTTCCATTCTGTAGCCTCAGAATTCCAAGGAGAGTCTTGGCTTTTGTCTTCCCCAATCATGTTGCAGATATCATATTATTTTAATTATTTTTATGGACTCCATCAGTAAGTCAGTTTGTCATTGTTTTGTCCCTCTGGAGCACTTTGACTAATTCAGTATATCATTTTCCATTTTTGCATAGATTGACTTTTCTTGATCAAAATATTTTCTAATTGTTGTTAGTATCTTGAGGTCAGAATCACTATGGTCTAATTTGTAATAGGTTTCTATATAACACTAGCTATGCTTAGGATTTGTACAAGTGTCTTTAGGGCAGGCCTCATAGTAAAAGGGCTGAGTAGGTTGCTGTTGTACAGTGTCACCGGGTAAAGTTTGGCTTTGACCTCTGCTAGCCTCTCTTAAGTTTTGTTTAGGTCAGTTGACAATGATATCCTAACTTCATTCTTCTACAGAGAATTGCTTGTGCTTTTCAATATCTCTTGTATTAGAAACTCAGGGTACTATATCATTTTGGAGAATTCAGATGCCAAATCTTTATTTCTGCATTCCATCTGATTCTTATAAAGTTGTGAATTTTGTCTTTCAACAGCTTTCAGTGTCCAGGAATTGCTGCTTGTGTCTGTAGAGAAGAATGATTTCTGTTAATTTTTCTTCTATAGCTTGCTCTGCTCTTTCTTCAGTTTATTGTTTATAGAGTGCTGTTTCACTACATTCTCCCATATTCATTTCTGTATACCTTTTAAAATTAATTAAATTTGTTTCAACATATTTTTTATTCTCTTCCCAGTATTTTGATGTTTATTCTGGTGTTTTCATAGGTAACTCCTATTGAAGAGCTGGAATCTTTGTATATAAATGTAGATATTCTGAAGAAGCAGTTTCCAATTGTTCTTATCAGTCTTATGTTTTAATATGTTTCTGAATTGCCATTCTGGCCTGACTGATTTTGCCATCTCCATGGTACCTAAACTGTGTGTGTTCATATTCATTTAACTCTTTTCGTTATAGTTAAAAGTATACTAAATAAAACTAAGATGTAACAGCTTTTATTGAAGCTGTTTCATTTTGCTTGCTTGATTTTATATTGTAAACTTTATTTCACTTTTCACTTGCAATGCTTGAATTAATTTTCTTTTGGGGAATTCCTGTCTACTTTGATATCAAATGTGATGGTACAGAGTACCATCTTGTAATATTATGGCATTCTATTTTTGAGAAAGTTACCTGTGTGTGTCTGCTTCACTCTTCTGTGAACTCAGAAACTATAAGTGCTTCTTTACTTTTTGCTTCTCTCATTCTGAGGCAGATGACAGATTGCTGTAGTTATTTTGGGGGCCTCCATCAAGAGGAGTTAATTTGTCATTAGTTGTTTGTTTTTTCAATAATATCAGAATCATTTTCATTTTTTACAATTTCTGGCATTGTCAATATTTCTTTTTCTTTTTCTTTTTTTTTTTTTTTTTTTTTTGACAGGCAGAGTGGACAGTGAGAGAGAGAGACAGAGAGAAAGGTCTTCCTTTTGCCGTTGGTTCACCCTCCAATGGCTGCCGCGGCCGGCGCGCTGCGGCCGGCGCACCGCGCTGATCCGACGGCAGGAGCCAGGAGCCAGGTGCATTTCCTGGTCTCCCATGGGGTGCAGGGCCCAAGCACTTGGGCCATCCTCCACTGCACTCCCTGGCCACAGCAGAGAGCTGGCCTGGAAGAGGGGCAACCGGGACAGAATCTGGCGCCCCGACCGGGACTAGAACCCGGTGTGCCGGCGCCACAAGGCGGAGGATTAGCCTAGTGAGCCGCAGCGCCGGCCAATATTTCTTTATTCAAATATCACCCATGCTGTTGTTTGAAGGTTATAGTCTTGAGGTAGGAATTGACTTTTGGAAAAAATTTCCTGTTGTATGTGAAACTATGATTAGGATTTCCACAACAAAGTGACTCTAGGAAAGGTATCATAGTGCTAAGTAAAGAGCTGAGAATCTTCTCCACATAAAATTTGGTATTGACTTCTGCTAGTCTCTCTTTAGTTTCATTTTTTTCTTCAGCTGAAAATTATTTTGTAACTTTTTTTCCTTTTTCTAGAGAGAACTGCTTGTAGTTCTCAATTTCTTTTGTAACAGAAACTTGAGCTATCATTTTGGAGCGTTCAGATTCCAGGTCCCTATTTTTCAGCTTCATATGACTACTTATAGAAATGTTATATTTCTTACTCAACAGCTCTCCATGTCCTTGACAAGACACTTGTGTGCTTAAAATTTTACCAACTACGGTTAAATTTTATTCGGTATCCCATCTTGCTCTTTTATCAATTTCTTGTTTATAGTCTGTACTACATGACAAAGTACTACTATATCTGTTTCCATATGACTTTTGATTTTTATTACTATTTATTTCAAATTTCTTCTCTTCTACTACTCACTTTTTTTTTTTTTTGACAGGCAGAGTGGACAGTGAGAGAGAGAGACAGAGAGAAAAGTCTTCCTTTGCCATTGGTTCACCCTACAATGGCCACCGCGGCCAGCGCACTGCGCTGATCCGATGGCAGGAGCCAGGTACTTATCCTGGTCTTCCATGGGGTGCAGGGCCCAAGCACTTGGGCCATCCTCCACTGCACTCCCTGGCCACAGCAGAGAGCTGGCCTGGAAGAGGGGCAACCGGGACAGAATCTGGCGCCCCAACTAGGACTAGAACCGGGTGTGCCGGCGCCGCTAGGCGGAGGATTAGCCTAGTGAGCCATGGCGCCGGCATCTACTACTCACTTTACTTTTCTAGTGTTTTCATAAATACTAACTTACCTTAAAGAAGCTTATTGTTTTCTTCACATGTGAACATTTTGGTGATGCAGCATCCAATTTTGCTGTAACAGCATCCAGTTTATGTTTTAGTATATTCTTCTGAATTGTCATTTCAAAATGAGTGGGTTTTTTCAGTCTTCTTTTGAGATACACTGCAATTTTCATATTAATTTTGTTTCTTTCTTGTCATTGTGTAGAGACCCATGAATCAACTTGAGATATACCAAGTTTTCTGAAGCTGTTTCATTTTGCTTGCTGGCTTTTGGATTCTAAATTTTATCTCAGATTTCTCAATTTAAGTGAACCAATTCTTTTTCCTTTGATTCATATCTGTCTCCTTTGGTTGTCAAAAGTGACTGATCAGAATCCCATCTTATAATACTCTGGAATTTTCTTGTTGAGAAAGTTGTCTGTGAGTGTGTATTTGCTCTTTTGCAACCTCAGGATCCCAAGGTGATTCTTGATATTCCTCTTACAAATGTGATGCAGATATCATATTGCCTCCCATGCTCTTGTGGACTCTTTCAATAGGAATCAATTACCATTATTTCTTGACTTTCACAATACTTTCCATAATGTCAGTTTCATTTTCTTTTTGCCATAGGTTGGTGTTTTTGTTTCTCTGTTATACAAAAAAGTACATGTTGTTATTTTAAAATCATTGTCTTGAGATAGAAATCATTAAGTTTTTTATATTAAGTTTATATTAAACTTAAATAAACAATAAATAGATATTCCACAATAAGGTTACTCTAAGGGAGACTTCTTATAGCACTCAGAAGTTTTGTTGTACATTTCTCCATGCAAATTTTGGCTTGACCTCTTTCTTGCCTCAGTCCAGTTGACAGTGATTTTCTAGCTTTTCCTTCTTGATGCAATTGCTTTAATTTTTTAAGTTTGGTTGTACTGGAATCTAGAGCCACTATAATTGTGAAGAGTTTAGATTGCAGATCTCTAATTCTGTGTCCATCTGACTCTTTAGAAAAGTATCGCTCATTTTCTGGAGATGCTGCTTGTGCCTGCAAAAGTAGACTGACTTCTCTGAAATTTTCTACTCGATCATATCTTGGTCTTTCTTCAATCCTTTTGTTAATGCCCCTTGACCACCTTTAACTATTCTCATTTCTTTATGACTTTTGATCTTTACTACTATATTCATTTCAACCTCCTTTTCTTCTCATCATGTTTTTCATGTTTCCCTAGTGTTTTCATATGTAATGACTCTTGTAGAAGTTCTTGATTCATTTGACCAATGGTAGACATTCAGAAGATGCACCTTCCAGATTTGTTTTAAGATCAAGAGTATTCTGTTTTAATGTTATGCTCAACAGTCGTTTCAACCTGACTGGTTTTTTAATCTCTATGGGCACTTTACCCTCTATGTTCTTACTCATTTAACTCATTTGTTGTCATGGTTAAGAGTATCCCAAGTCAAACTGAGTCATAAATTTTTTCTGAAGCTGTTGTATTTAACTAGCTTGCTTTTTGATTGTGACTTTTAGCCCAATTTTCAAATTCAAGCCTATAGATTCATTTTCTTTTTCGGTATTTCTATCTATGTTATCACTGGTATTGGGAGAGAATCCTATCTTGTAATATTCAGATATTCTGTTCTTGAGAATGTTGGCTATGTATCTGCTTATTCTTCTGCAACTTCAGATCATTTGCTTCTTCTCATTATAAGGCAGATATCATATTGCTGCAATCATTTGGGGTATACCATAAGTAGGAATGAACTTTCATTTTTATTTGCTCTTTTGGAGCACTTTTAATAACATATATATTGTTTTCTTGCTTTTTTTTTCAATTGCTGTCATTCCCCCCCTTCCTCTTCAAATATTATTCATTTTGTTATTTGAAACCTGTGATCTTGAGGTAGAGATCGCTAAGTTTTCTGTTGGAATAAAGTTTCTATTGTACATAAAACTGTGATTAGGATTTCTACAACAAGGTGACTCTCAGGCAGGCCTCACAGAATGCTAAGTAAAGATTTGTTGTGAATCTTCTCCATGCAAAATTTGACATTGGCTTCTGCTTGTCTGTCTGTAGTCTCATTTCCCTCAATTGACTATGATTTTGTCACTGTTCATTCTTCTAGAGGACACTGCTTACATTTTTAAATTCTGTTGCATTAAAAATTTGAGCAACTATCATTTTGTGGAACTCAGATCCAAGTCTTTATTTATGAGCTTGCCTGATGTATCCAAGTGATCCTTCTCATACTCAGTGGTTTTCTATTTCCTAGAATTTTAATTTTTTTTTACTATATCTGCTTTTTCTTTTTCTTCATGTCTAGCATAGACAATGCTAGTTGACCATGTCCTATTATATTCACATCTACATGATTTCTTTGCATTACTAGTGTTTTTTCAATTTCTTATTATTTTCTCCCAATTTTTCACTTTATTTTCTAATATTTTCACACATGATAACTCCTATAGAATTAAATATCTGGATCCAGATGTAGACATGCAGAAGGCATAGTTAACAAATTTGTTCCTTTGTTTCAATATGATTGTGAATAGCCATTTCATCCTTACTGGGTTTTCAATATTCAAAGAAATAAATGCTTCATTTTCCTATTCTAGCAACTTGTCTTATTGTGGTTAAGACATTCCTTCACTGAACAGAGACATAGAAGTTCCATTTTTACTTAGTTTTTGTGTTGTAACTTTTAACTAAGAATTTTTACCTTCCAATCACTAATTCATTTTTTTATTAAACCATTCTAACTCTCCTCTTTGCAAAAGTGATGGATCGGAATCATCCTTGTAACGTTCTAGCATTCTGTTTTTCAGAAAATCTCCTTGGGTGTGTGATTGATCTTGGACAACTTCAGTATTCCAAAGTGGTTGTTAATCTTTCACTTGTTCTAATAATGATACATACCTCATCTGGCTTAATTTATTTTTGTGGTCTCCTTCAACATTAGCCAATTTGTTATCACTCATTTGCTACTGTGGAGTACTTTGAATTAAATTCATATCATTTGCTTTTCCCCCAGAATTGCTTCCATGGTCAAGTAGTCCTAAGTTTGATGCTCTTTGAAAATCAAAGCCCAGAAGCAGGATTCACTAAGTTTTCTTTTGAAAGAAGATTTTTCTTGAACACCAAGCTATGATCAGAATTTCCACAAATACATGGCACTTAGACATATCTCACTGTCAGAGAGGTAGGTAAAGTTCGGTTGTGCTGCTTTTGCCAGAAGTGTTTGATGTTGATGTTGGCTCACCACTCCTAGGTCTCATTGAATTTAGTTGATTATGAGTTTCTAACTTTTTATTCTTATAGATAGAACTGCTTATTTTGTTCTGATTAATGAGAATCATGAGCAGCTATAATTTTTGAAAAGTTCAGATTCTAAAGCTTTAATTCTGAATTCCAATGGACTCCCCATGGCAGCTTTATTATTCCCTTTTACCTCCTCTTAGCTTTCATGAGTCCTGCTTCTGCATCTATAGTTGGACTTCAAAAGTGTTTTTTACTGTATCACATCGTACTCTGTCTTCACTGTCCCATTTAGACTATAGTGCTGGACCATTTGCTACCATATTCAATTCTGTGTGACTTAGGGGCTTTAAAACTGTGGTAAGCTCTTTTCTTTTTTGCTAGTTTTTCAAATTTCTAGTGGATGTTTAGGTAATAATACAGTTGAATAACTTTATGTCTTGTTCCTAGGTGTACAAATTTTGGAAATGCAGTTTCCAGTTTTATAAGTTCCTTTATCTTATGTTTAGTCTATCACTGTGAATATCATTTCAAACGGACAGTTTTTTCAATCAACATGAAAATTAAACTCTCCATTTGCACATTCCTTTAACTCCTTTCTTACTATTGTGAAGACCACCCTCCATGGAACTGAGACATAAGAGTTCTCCCCAAAGAACTTCCATTCTGTCTGCTTCCCTTTTTGAGTTTCTAACTTTTAACTCAGAATTTTCATTTTAAACCCTCTAATTTCAGTTTCCCTTTAGCCATTTCTAATTGTTTTTGTTTGGAAAAGTGACTGATTAGAATCTCATCGTTGTAGCACTCTGGCCTCAGAATCAACCCTTGGGGCATTCGGATCTGGCTAAAAGGCCCATGAGGGTCTCACAGGCATGGAAAGCCACGACATGGTGGCGAAAACAATCGAAATGAAAGATCCTGGTGAACAAGACCCCAGCAGAAAGAACAGGCCATCAAGGTGGGAGGCGCCTTCTCTGAAGGGAGGAAGGAACCTCCACTGTGATACAGCCTTGACTAAACAAGTTCAGAGTTGGTGAACTCAAGGGGCTTCCATAGCCTAGACAGCTCATGGCAAGAGCCTCAGGTGATTGCTGATGTCATGAATAAGAGTTCCAATTGTTAAATTAACAACCGGAGTCCTTGGGTACAGGCTCCACACACACACACACACACACACACCCCCCGTAGGATCTCTGTCCTTAATACGTTTTACTATGAAACTTAAAAACAACACTACTAGTCGAACAATGCCCTATACCTTGTGCGGTTGTGTGAGTACAGCCTGTTGAAATCCTTGCTTAGTGTATACTAAATTGATCTTCTGTATATGAAGGTAATTGAAAATGAAACTCGATGAAGGGCGGGATGGGAGAGGGAGTGGGAGAGGAGAGGGCCACGGGAGGGAGGGAGGTTGGGGGGGGTGCACCAATACAAAAGTTGCACTTTGTAAATTCACATTTATTAAATAAAAAAAAAGAAAATATACCTTTCAAATCTGAACTCATAACAAAACTGATAATTCAGTAACTATCAACTATCAAGGAAACATTGTCAGTAAATACAAATAAACTTTCTTTCTTTTTTTTTTTTTTTTTTTTTTTTGACAGGCAGAGTGGACAGCGAGAGAGAGACACAGAGAGAAAGGTCTTCCTTTCGCCATTGGTTCACCCCACAATGGTCGCTGTAGCTGGCTCACCGCGCTGATCTGAAGCCAGGAGCCAGGTGCTTCTCCTGGTCTCCCATGGGGTGCAGGGCCTAAGCACTTGGGCCATCCTCCACTGCACTCCCTGGCCACAGCAGAGAGCTGGCCTGGAAGAGGGGCAACCGGGAGAGAATCTGGCACCCCGACCGGGACTAGAAGCCGGTGTGCCAGCGCCACAAGGCGGAAGATTAGCCTAGTAAGCTATGGCGCCGGCCGAGATTCTTTTTTTTTATAAGAAAGAGTATTACAGGCATGGAAAGCCAAAACACTCTGGCAAAAAAAAAAAAATAAATAAATAAATAAAAACCCTACATGAAAGATCTCCGTGAGTGAGATCCCAGTGAAAAGAACAGGTCATCAAAGAAGGAGGTACCTTTCTCTGAAGGGAGGAGAGAATTTCCACTCTGACTACGACCTTGTCTAAATATGATCAGAGTTGGTGAACTCAAAAGGCTTCCATAGCCTTGGCGACTCATTACAAGAGCCTAGGGTGATTACTGATGCCATAAACAAGAGTGTCAATTTGTTAAGTCAACAACAGGAGTCAATGTGCACTTACTCCTCATGTAGGATCTCTGTCCTTAGTGTGCTGTACATTGTGATTTAATGCTATAACTAGTACTCAAACAGTATTTTTCACTTTGTGTTTCTGTGTGGGAGCAAACTGTTGAAATCTTTACTTAATGTATGCTAAACTGATCTTCTGTATATAAAGAGAATTGAAAATGAATCTTGATGTGAATGGAAGGGGGGAGGGAGAGGGAAAGGGGGGGGTTGTGGGTGGGAGGGAAGTTATGAGGGGTGGAAGCCATTGTAATCCATAAGCTGTACTTTGGAAATTTATATTCATTAAATAAAAGTTAAAAAAATTATTACATTAAAAAAAAGAAGAAGAAAGATTTATTAGCCGGCGCCGTGGCTCACTAGGCTAATCCTCCGCCTTGCGGCGCCAGCACACCAGATTCTGTCCCGGTTGCCCCTCTTCCAGGCCAGCTCTCTGCTGTGGCCCGGGAGTGCAGTGGAGGATGGCCCAGGTCCTTGGGCCCTGCACCCGCATGGGAGACCAGGAAAAGCACCTGGCTCCTGGCTTCAGATCAGCGCGGTGCGCTGGCCGCAGCGCGCCAGCCACAGCGGCCATTGGAGGGTGAACCAACAACAAAGGAAGACCTTTCTCTCTGTGTCTCTCTCTCACTGTCCACTCTGCCTGTCAAAAAACAAAGAATCTCATTGTTGTAATATTCTGGCATTTGAGACAGTTTCCTTGGGTTTCTGATTGCTTTTCAAAAGTCTCTATATCCCAAAGTGACCTTTAATGTTGTGATCTCTGCAGTGTGATGTAGTTAACTTACTGCTGCGGACTCCATCAGTGAGAGTAAATATTTACTTTCTTGCATCACTTTGTGTCACATCTGTACATCTTTATAATTTCCTTGTTTTTTGTTGTTGTTCTTGTTTGTTTTTCCTTTTCTCCAACTACTTTCAGTGATGCTCCTTCCTGGTCATATAATCATCCTTGAAGTTTGGATAAGACATGATCTTTGCATAGAAGGTACTAAGTTTTCTTTGGAATAAGATTTGTATTATACACTAAGATTTGTATTACATCTCCCTGGGATGTTCTAGGCTAGGCCTTGTGGCCAGAGAGAGGAATTAGTAAAGATTTATTGTCTGTCTTCTGCTAGGAATAATTGATGTCGACATCAACTATCCTCTGTTTAGGCTGATTTGCTTAGTTGACAATGATTTTCTAACTTTTTATTCATATAAATAGCACAGCTTATATTGATCAAACTGTGTTGTTCTAGAATCCTGAGAAGCAATCATTTTAGAGAGTTTAGATTTTAAGATCTTTAATTTTGAGTTCTGTATGACTTGTTATGGCAGTATTATTGTCTCTGAGCTGCTATCCATTTCCTTTAGATACTGCTTATGTATTTGAATGAATCAATGGACATCTTTTCAGTTTTCAGTGATATCAGTCTAGCCCTGCTCTTTCACGAACCTCCTGCAAGTTCTACCATACTCATTTTCATAAGATTTTTGAGATTTATGACTATTTGTTTTGCTTCTCTTTTCACTCTTCTAATTTTTCCAGATCTATTTTATTTATTTGAAATACAGAGTTAGAGAAAGAGGTAGAGACAAAGAGAGAGATCTTCCATCCACTGGTTCACTCCCCAGATGGCTGCAACAGCTGGAGCCGCGCCGATACAAAGCCAGGGATCCAGGAGCTTCTTCGGGGTCTCCCACGTGGGTGCAGGGTCCCAAGGCCATGGGTCATCTTCCACTGCTTTCCCAGGCCACGGCAGAGAGCTGGATTGGAAGAGAAGCATCTGGGACTAGAACCAGTGCCCATATGGGATCCTGGCGCTTCAGGCCAGGGCTTTAACCCACTGTGCCCCAGATTACTATTCTAAGTATACATTTCAAATGGTCTTGTTTTAAATCTTCATGGGAATAAAATTCTCCATTTTCATGTTGTTTTAACTTCTGTCTAATCGTTAAGAAATTGCCTCCACTGAACAATGGAATATTTTTTAACAGAAGCAGTTCTGTTTTCTTTTACTTCATTTTAAATAGTAACTTTTAATTCAGAATAATCACTTTCAAGCCATCAAATTAATTTTTTACTGATCTCATTTCTAACTCTTTTCTTGAGAAAGGTGACTGAACAAAATCCCATCTTATAATATTCTGACATTCTGTTTTTCATAAAGTTTTCTTGGCAGTATAATTGCTCTTAGATAACCTCTGTATCCAAAGGTGATTCTTGATCTTTCTTGTCCTGATCATGGTACAGACATATTATTACTTCAATTATTTTTATGGACTCCTTCAATATTAACTCATGAGTTACTATTTGTTTGCTCCTGGAGAACTTTCAAACATGTCCATATCATATGTTTTTTTTCCCAATTGCCGGCATTCGCTCTCCTTCTGTGGTAATCTATAATATTCTTTAACAGCTGAAATGTAGAGGGAGGATTTACTATTTTATTTTGAGACAATATTTGGTTTGAACACTAAACTCTAATTAGGATTTCCTTAAATAGATGTCACTAGGATGGTCATCTTAAGAGCTTTGAGTAAGGTTATATTATGCTGCTTCTGCCAACATTTTTGTGTTGATGGCAACAAGACTTTTTCAGTCTCTATTTTCATTCTTATAGATAGAATTGTTTTCATTGTTAAAACCCTGCTGTATTTAGAATCCTTAGAAGCTATCATTTTGGAGAGTTCAAATTTTAGATATTCCATTTTGAGCTCTATTTCACTACTTAGGGGGAGTGTTGATTTTAGCTCTTAGCTGCCCCCCATCACATTGAAACTTTGCTTGTGTGTATAAAGATAGATGGAGTTATTTTCATTTTTGCATGATATCCCAACTTGTTCTTTCATGAAACTCTAGTTTAAACTGTGTTTCTTAACTATATTTAAATCTGAAACTTTTGAGCTTTACTAATTGCTTTGATGACTCTAAAATAAATCTTCAATTTTTTTCTACATTTCTCTTCAAAGATGATATCTCCTGTTGAAAATCTGAATTTTTCTCTGGAAACAAAGTCAAATAGAAGATCCAGTTTCCCTTTTTACAGAAAGTTGGTGAAGCTTATGCTTATATCATGATTTGAATATCCAATTCTAAATGACTTGTTTTTAAATCTTCATGTGAGGCAAATACTCAGTTTTAATCTCCTATTAACTTCTGTCTTGTCATTGTTTATAGCGGCAAGATCGCGGAATAGGAAGGCAGCACACTGATAGTCCGGGGAGAGACAGTTTAATAAAAATGGAGATACTGCAGATTCAAGGAAGAGTAGGGGAAGAGACAGCAGAAGAAACTCTTCCGGAACGAGTGATTCACAGTGGACCTGTGTGAAGAGCATGTGAGCCCACAGTTTGGAACACCAGCGGCAGATTCAACACACCAGCGCTGGAACGCAAGGTGAGCCAAACCTCAATAGCCCGAGACACCGGCAGGCAAGCGGAAAGAGGAGACTAGAGGGAATGACCCCGGGGGGAAAAGTTCACCAGGCTAACTAGAAGAGAGAGAGAGAGAAAAAAAAAAAAGTGACCGATACGGACACGGACGGGTTTCTCTCTCTCTGTTCACCTCTCAAAGGTGAGCAAGACAAAGAGCAGGCGCCATCTTGGTCATACGTCATAAGCAGAGCGACCTCAGTTCTGCACGGCCCTGAGCCTAGCAGAAAAACCTGACTCTGGGTGGGGTGAATTAACAGGAGATTAGGACCTAGTGAATCTGTGGTGCTACTGAACTGAGACTGTGAAAAAAGAGACGGTGGGGGAGAGAACTCACGGAATTCACGTGAGTACTCTCCAGAGACGCTACAATTCCGTAACTTTGGCAACCCAGTGGGAGACTGAAGGAGAATTTGAGCCCACTCTGAGGGCAGAACAGATTCCCTGTCTTGTCATTATTAAGAACTTACTCCAGGAGGCCGGTGCTGTGGCACAGCAGGTTAAAGCCCCAGCCTGCTGTACCAGCATACCACATGGGCACTGGTTCAAGTCCCATCTGCTCCTCTTTTGATCCAGCTCTCTACTATGGCCTGGGAAAGCAGTAAAAGATAGCCCAAGTCCTTGAGCTCTGCATCCATGTGGGAGACCTGGAAGAAGCTCCTGGCTCCAGATCAGCTCAGCTCTGGCTGTTGCGGTCATTTGAGGTCATTTGAGTCAATCAGTGGAATGGATGCCCTTTCTCTCTGGCTCTACCTCTCTCTGTAATTCTGTATTTCAAATAAATAAAATAAATCTTTTTTTAGAAGAACTTACTCCATCGAACAGAAATAGTTGTAGTATTTATGTTTTCTTGACTTAAGTTGGAACTTTTGACTCAGAATTTTCATTTTCAGCCACCAAATTAACTTTTTATTGAGACATTTCTGTTTTCTTGGGAAAAAATGATCAGAATTCCTTCATGTACTATTCTGTTACACTGTTTTTCATAAGTTGCCTTGGGTGTCTGATTGTTCTTGGGCAACCTCAGTATCCCAAAGTGTATCTTTCATTAGTCTTAATAGTGATGTAGGTGCCATATCACTCCATCAGTTCTCTGTGGGCTCCTTTGTTAGTCAATCTGTCATTAGTTATTTTCTCCTATGGAGCTCTTTCAAACACATCCGTGTCATTTCCTTGGTATTCCACATCATTTCATTGATATTCTCCCTCTTGTGGTCAAATAGTTATAAACTATATCCTTTGAAACCTGAAGTCTAAAGGTAGTATTCACTAAGTTTTCTTTGGAACAAGATTTGAACACTAGGCTTTGTTTATGGTTTCCACAAACAGGTGACACTAGAACAGGCTTCTCAGACCACTGAGGAAAGTTCTGCCGTGTTGCTTCTGCCAGCAGGTTGGTGGCGATGTTTGCTTGCCTCTGAAGTCTCATTTAGTCCAGTTGTCCATGAGATTCTAACTTTTCATTCTTGTACATAGAAGCTCTTGTGTTTTTGAAACTCTGTTTTATGAGAATCCTGAGCAGCTATCGTTTTAGAGACTTCAGATCAAGATTTGTCATTCTGAGTTCCTTCTGATGCCTCATGGAAGCATTTCTTATTTTTCTGCATACCTGCTTTGAGCTTCCAAGACTGCTGCTTATATGTTTAAAAGTAATTTGAGGCCGGCGCCGCGGCTTACTTGGCTAACCCTCTGCCTGAGGCGCCAGCACCCAGGGTTCCAGTCCCGGTTGGGGCAGCTATTCTGTCCCGGTTGCTTCTCTTCCGGTCCAGCTCTCTGCTGTGGCCAGGGAGAGCAGTGGAGGATGGCCCAAGTGCTTGGGCCCTGCACCTGCATGGGAGACCAGGAGGAAGCACCTGGCTCCTGACTTTGGATTGGCGCAGCACGCTGGCCACAGCACTCTGGCCATAGTGGCCATTTGGGGGGTAAACCAACGGAAAAGGAAGACCTTTCTCTTAGTCTCTCTCTCTCTGTCTCTCACTGTCTAACTCTGCCTGTCAAAAAAAAAGAAGTAATTTGAATTCTTTTACATTTTTTGATATATTCTTTTTTTTTCTAGCTCCTGTTTAGATTGTATTTACCACATGCTATCATATTCAATTCTTTATGACTTTTGACATTTAAAACTTTTATTTTCTTCTCTTCTGGTTTTCACATGTCTTCTCTAGTGTTTACATAGGTAATAACTCTCTTAAACAAATGGATACCTATGTCTAGATGTACAAAGTTTGAAAATGCAGCTCTAGTTTTGTTGAAAAGACTTCAATTTTACGTTTTAGCATATATATTTTATTTTATTTTATTAGATTTACTCTTTTACTTGAATATAAGAGTTACATAAAGAGAGAAGGAGAGGCAGAGAGAGAGAGAGAGAGAGGTCTTCCCTCCGCTGGTTCAATCCCCAACTGACCACAACAACCAGAGCTGAGCTGATTCAAAGCCAGGAGCCAGGAGCTTCTTCCAGGTTTCCCATATGGTTGCAGGGGCCCAAGGACTTGGGCCATCTTCAGCTGCTTTCCCAAGCCATAACAGAGAGCAGCTGGGACTCGAACCAATGTCCATATGGGATGTCAGCAGTGCAGGGGGCAGCTTTACTGGATATGCCGGCCCCTAGCATATCCATTTAAATTACTTTCTTTTTAAATCATCATGCAAACTAACTCTTCATTTGGTATTCTTTTAGCTTCTATTTCTTTATTACTCTAAATTTTCTTAATAAAAGCAATAGCATTACTTTTACTTGATTGCTTTTTAACTTGTAGCCTTTAACTTGGAATTTTCATTATGGGGCCTATGAATTCTTTTTTTTTCAACTTTTATTTAATATATATAAATTTCCAAAGTACAATTTTTGAATTATAGCAGCCTTTCCCCCATAACCTCCCTCCCACTCACAAGCATACCATCTTCCACTCCCTTTCCCATCCCATCTTCATCAAGATTCATCTTCAATTATCTTTATATACAGAAGATCAATTTAGTATATACTAAGTAAAAATTTCAACAGTTTGCACCCACACAGACACACGAAGTATAGAGCACTGTTGGAGTTCTTTTTGTTTTGAGAGATTTCTTTCTCTCTCTTTGCAGTGACAACAAATCAGAATTCCATCTTATAATTATTCTGTTATTCTCCTCTTGAGAATATAGCTTCTGGTTCTAGTCTGAGTTTCCAAAGGTTATTCTACATCTTTCATATCTCTGAATCATCATGTAGACATCATTTGAACTTCAGCTATTTTGATAAAATGCATCAATGGGAAGTATTTGTTTGCTTTAGTGAAGCACTTTCAGTAACATAAATATATTTCTTTTTTTTTCTAATTGCAGAAATTCTTATTCACTCTTTGATCAAATAGTCACCCATACTGTTATATTAAGGTCATAGTTTGAGGAACAATTAAGTTTTCTTTTGAAACAAATTTTGTTGAGACACTAAACTATCATTAGGATTTCCACAAGTTGATGAGGCTAGGATAGGACTCACTTTCAGAACAATGAGTCAAGTTTTCTGTGTCTTCTCCAAACGAAATTTGCTATTGCCTTCTGCTGACCTTTCTTTAGTATTATTTAGTTGAAATGATTTTCTGAATTTTCATTCTTGTAGATAGAACTATGTATATTTTTCAAACTCTGTTTTAGTAGCATCCTTAGGGGCTGTCATGTTGAAGAGCCCATGTTCTAGATCTTTCCTTTTTAGTTCCATCTAATTATATACGCAAGGAATATTATTCTTTATTAATAGCCCTCAGTTTCTTTGAGATACAACTATGAGTGTATCTTATTTACCTTTACCAGTATATCCTGCCTTTCCCTTTGTTCAACTTCCTGAACAGACTATCATACTTTAGCATATTCTCATATGCATTTCCATATGACTTTTGAAAAGATACTGTTGTTTTACATAATTTGTTCTTTCCCAGTTTTCATATTTTTGCTAATGTTTTCATAGATAATAACATGTTGAAGTATTTGATTCTTAGCCTCATATGTAGACATTTTGAAGATGCAGTTTCCACATTTACTGTAATATCAATTTTATATTTAGCATGTTATTTTGAATATCATTTCAAACTGATATATCTTCAAATCTCCACAGCAACTGACCTCTCTTTCACTTCTTTGAATTGAGACATAACTTTTTTTATGAAATTATCCCATTTTGCTTGTATCCATTTATCACTGGAGTGATAAGTGGGAGAGTGACAGACACAGGGACAGACAGAGAGAGAAAGAGATCTTCCATCCATTGATTCAATCCCAAGTGACCACAATGGCCAGAGCTGGGCCAAGCCAAAGCCAGAGCCTGGAGCTGCATCTAGATCTCCCATATGGGAGACAGGGGAACAAGCACTTGGGCTGTTTTCCACTGCTTTTCCAGGTACATTAGCTGTGATCTGGAATAGAAGTAGAACAGCCTGGACTTAAACTAGAGCTCTGATATGAGATGAGGGTGTCAGAAGTGGCAGCTTAACCCACTGTGCCACAATGCCAAGCCTCAACTGTAACTTTTAAATCAGAATTTTAATTCTTAAAGAAAGATTAATTAATTTTAAAAGCAGTGTTATAAAGGGAGAGAGACAGAAGGAGAGGCAAAGAGAAAGGGAGATTCACTACTCAAATTGCTGCAGCAGCCAGGGCTGAACCAGGCTGAAGCCAGGAGCCTGGAGCTTCACCCAGTTCTCCCATGTGGGCCATCCTCCATCTCATTCCCAGGCACATTAGCCAGGAGCTGGATCAGAGGTGGAACAGCAAGGACTTGAACCAATGCCCATATGGGATGCCAGTGCTGCAGGTGGTGGCTTAACCCTTATTGCCATAGCACTGGCTCCAGAAATTTTGCTTTTAATTTGTTTTCTGTTGAGCTATTTCTACCTCATTTTGTTAGCAAAGATTATTGATTAGAAACCTATCTAGTAATATTGTGTTAGTCTATTCTCCACAATGTCGCCTATGCATGTCCACTTGTGCTTCAACAAACTCAGAATCCCAAGGTGACGTTTAATATTTTGCTTCTTTTATTCATGAGACAAAATCGTATATTTCAGCTATTCTTGTGGTCTCTATCAATAGGAATCAGTTTGTCATTACTTGTATAACATCAGTATCATTTTCTTTTCTTCCAGTTGCTGATGCTATTACTCATTCTTTAGACAAGTAATCATTCCTGCTATTATTTGAAGACCATGGTCTTTTAGGTACGAATCACCAAGTTTTCCTTTGGAATAATATTTCTGCTAACTACAAAATTATATTTAGCTTTTCCACAAAAATGACTTTAAGAGAGATCTCATAGCTATGTGCTGAGAAAGTTTCTATTGCGCTTCTTACCCTAGAGTTCAGTATTGGCTTCTGTGTGGCACTTCTTTTGTCTCCTTTAGTTCCGTTGACAATGCTTTCTAAAGTTTCATTATTCTCAATTGAAATGCTCCTCTTTTTTCAAATTACATTATATTAGACTCTTGAACAGGTTGAAGAATCTGATTCTTTGTCTTGAGATGTAGATCTTTGGAAGATGTAATTTCCACTTATGGTATAAGAAAATCAATCGTATGTTCAAGATTTTATTTTGAAAATCTTTTTCAAATTGTTTTATAAAAATTCACGGGAGCTAAACTCTTTATTTTTACAATCATTTTAATTCTTTTCATTCCTAAGATTTTCCTTTATCGGATTTAGCTATAAAAGGTTTTTCTGAAGCCATTACATTTTGTTTGCTGATTTTTTTTTTTTTTTTTTGACAGGCAGAGTGGACAGAAAGAGAGAGACACAGAGAGGAAAGTCTTCCTTTTACCATTGGTTCACTCCCACAATGGCCACTGCAGCCGGCGTGCTGCGGCCAGCACACCGTGCTGATCTGAAGCCAGGAGCCAGGTGCTTCTCCTGGTCTCCCATGCAGGTGCAGGGCCCAAGGACTTGGGCCATCCTCCACTGCACTCCCGGGCCACAGCAGAGAGCTGGACAGAAAGAGGAGCGACTGGGACTAGAACCCAGTGTGCTGGCGCTGCAGGCGGAGGATTAGCCTATTGAGCTGCGGCGCCGGCCTTGTTTACTGATTTTTGATTGCAGCTCATAACTCATAACTTTTACCTTCAACCCTCTTTAACTCATTTTCTTTTGAGTTGTTTCTGTCTTCTTTTTTTTCTCCAATGTGAATGAGCAGATATGTACTCACTGATGTACAAATTAGAATCCCAGTATGATTTGATATCTTTCTCTTCTACTCCAAAGGCAGACATAATATTCATTCTTTTATATTTGTGGATTCCATCAACAAAAGCATATTTCTCATTTTTTTTGCTCTTGTGGAACACTTTCAATACCAGTGTATTATATTATTTTTTTCTAGTTTTTTTTATTTTTTGGATTGCTATATACTTAAATGAGTATTTTATTTTACTTTCATTTTATTTTGAAAATTTATCTATTTTAAAGGTAGAGTTATAGAGAGGGAGGGAGAGTCAGAGAGAGATAACGAGAGAGGGGGAGAGAGAGAAAGAGGGAGAGAGAGAGAGAGATTTTCCATCTGCTGACTCACTCCCCAAATAACCACAATGGATGTGGCTAATGGATGTGCACTAAGCTAAAGCCTGGAGCCTTGAACTCCATCCAGATATCTGAGGTAGGAGGTTGGGGTCCAAAAACTTGGGACAGCCTCTGCTGTTCTCCAGGGCTCATTAACAGGGAGCTGGATTGAAAGTAGAACAGCCAGGACTTGAACTAGCACTCATATGGGATGTTGGTATCGTAGGTGCTCGCTTTACCTGTTGTACCATAATACCAGCCCCATAATTTTGGTCTATTTTAGAAATAGTTCACATAATAGTACAGTATGGTGAAACAAGTATAGATTTTGGTTTTTGTATGAGGAAAATTTGACCACATGTCCATTTTTTTTACTATCTGAATTAAGTTGCCAAACAAGGTTCCAATCTCAGTCATATTTTGTTTTTAAATTTTTCATGAATTGCTATAAAGCAATCAGTAGTCCTGTTGGGTTTGGTTTTGGGATAGTTTTCTTAATATTCAGTACTTTTATGCAATCTTATAGAAGGATTATCTAGCTAGCTCTATGTAGTACTACATGATATAATTGAACCCTCCCCATAATTTGTGGCAAATATCTCTAGGTATCATGCTTATTCAGCATGTAAAAGCATATGTTGTCAGAGCCTATGCCAAATGTGTATTTTCAAACATTTCATGTCTCTTTCCTTCTTTATATTGAAAATGTACTTGGATATTGATATGAAAACAATGAAAAAGCAGCCTATCCACTACTATCTTGAGAAAAATTTATCAACACCTTGCTGAAGAAGAAGGCATCTATCTTTTTTGATAATTTGCAGCAAATCAGGCCTAGTCTTTTTTATTCATACAAAAGTTATGTATGTTTGCCTCTTTCTTTGCTAATAATTTTATTTTCTGATTTTACTGTTTTTCCTTATAGCAAGTAAAGGCAGTATGAAGTCAGCTTTGTTTCTTCCTTTCATATTTGCAATGAGTAAGAACAATTTTGCTGCTGTTGCTATATTCTGACTAGAGACATCAAAGAGGAGGGCAGTGTTTCCATTGTCATCTGTAATATTTAGATTGGCAATATGTTTTAGGAGATTAGTTTCACATTCCTTTTCCTGGCATTGTATGGCTTTAATCAGAACCAGACTTTTATTCTGTTGTCATAGGCATTCAGCAGGCATCTTTTTTCTCTACCAGGAGAGTTACCACTTCTGGATGGCCATGAGCAGAGGCCTAATGCAGACTGACCCTCCTCTTGTGGTTTTCACCACCTCTAGAATCCGATAACAGCACTGTAAATTAGCCAACCAATCTCATCACAAAGTTCCATAGTTTCTTTGCTTCAACTCCCTACAATAATAACCAAGCAATTCTGCTAGCAGTGCCTTTTTGAATTTCATCCAAATTCTGTTTTCTGGATAACCCTTCCCTGACTTGTAGAGCAGGTTTTCTATGAGGCTTTCCTTGGATAAACTATGTAAATGAAGTTCAATACTTTATATTTATTTGAGATGGACACATACAAATGCACACATACAGAAAGTGACAGATGTATATATATATATATATATATATATATATATATATAGAGAGAGAGAGAGAGAGAGAGAGAGATAATGAGCTTCCATCTGCTGACTTACTCTCCAAATGCCTACACAGCATGGGCTGGGCAAGGCCAAAGGTAGGAAAAGGAATTAAATATAGTTTCTCACGTGGGTGGCAGGAACCCAACTATTTCATCCATCACTTGCTGCCTCACAAGGTCCAAATTACCAGGAAGGTTGAATCAGACATGGAACTGATACAGGATGTAGGTGTCATCCCAACTGACACCTTACCTGCTAGGCACATCACAGTTTAATATTTTTAAATTCAAATAGCATATTCTATTGTTTGACTTATAGACACAATAGAAAACTAATGAGAAAAATATATACCCTAGCCCTGTTCCCATAGCAGAAGGTGAATTTCAGAGGAAACGTCCTATAAATATATTCTTCCTCCTAATCGTCTATCTGGTGTTACTAAATATTAGTGTTACTTGTTGCCGAATAAGATGCCATAATGAAGTCATTACTGAGTTGTAATTAAATGACACTATAAACTAAGAAACAGTGTTAATATAGACTTAGAGCTTAATGGTTGAAAATTTTTTACTACATCAAATAAGGAAAGTTTTCTTCAATGTTTGAAAATTGCTTTGAACATGATTGATAAAGACCTGGTACATGTCATAAACACAGATGAATAGGGGATAATTTTTGATAACCAACTGAAAAGTGGTGAACTTTGGCTCTTGGTAACGCAGTTTAGTTTAATAACAGCTGATGCAGTTCTCAACTGAAGTGGCTTATGCAGTAGCCCTGAACCTTAACAAGACATCTATGAGTGAAGTCTAGGCCTCTCACCTTATGAACCTCCACACTTGAAAATCCTCTACTGAGGCTCAGCTTAATCTTGTTCTCTGGCAGGATGGTGTTTGCCAGATTTGTCACAGGGGAGGAGGTCTGGCATTTGGAATGGTGGAAGTGGTTTCAAAAGTTGTTAAAATCTACCAGGATCTCTGCCATGAGAGAAAGCTGTTTTCCATAGACAAAAGGTAATTCAGTATTGGCTCTCATCCAACTTCTTCTCAGACAAAAAAAATGCCAGTTGAGATGTTTCGGTTTAAAGGAAGATGTTAAACTAATTTTATCTTTTCTTTTTTTTTTTTTTTTTTTGTACTACTTCTTTGTCCAGCTCAGCAATATGATGTCCCTAATCCTACGTGTGTCTGCAATTCAGAGTGATGAAACGATGGTCTTATAAAAAAGACAACATTCACTGGGAAATACAAGAAGTCATTCTAATCTATTTGTTTTTCAATATCTCCTGACTCCTCGATATAAATATAAATACAGTAGTGTATGTCACCTTCAAAAATAAAAACCAGGGGTGAGCATTTGGCCTAATAACTCAGACACCTTTTAGGATGGCCACATCCTATATCAGAGTGCCTGGAGTACAGTCCCAGCTCTGCTTCTAATTCCACCTTCCTGTTAATTCAAACCCTGGCAGGTAGCAGGTGATGGGGCAAGTAGTTTGTTCCCAGTCACTCATGTAGGATACCTGGATTGAATTCTTTCCTCCTTGCTTTGGCCTGGACCTACCCTGTCAGTTGCAGGCATTTTGGGAAGGAAGCAGCAGACAGGAGCAGTATGTCTATTTATCTCTCTCTCATTCTATCTGCCTCTCAATTAAAAAATGAAATAAAAATAGATATTTGGTTGTTTCTGTCAATCTTTTCAGTTACCGCATAAACTACTGATGGAGACCCATTGAAGAGTATGGGGTAGGCAGTAGCAACCCTACGTGAGAAAGGCAAAAATTCAACGGGAAGAAAGGTATGCCAAGGTAAAGTGACAATACAGTATCCAAGGTCTTGTGGTGGTGATGGATTAGGGTATTCAAGCCTGAAACATCCAAGGAACGGCAGTGGCTATGTTGATTGTTAGAGAAGTAAACTGTCCTGGCCAAGTGGTGTTGGGGGCAGTGAGAGGCGTTGGCACAACACTGCCCACAAGTGAGCCTCCCACCCAAGAACATACTTTTCAAGAAGCTGTGGAGATGATAAGAACTGTGTAGAAATGGAATCAAGTTCTATAAATAGATTCCCTTAATCACAAATTTGCAAAGCCTGGGGAAACACTGCCTGTGATATACTGAACTGTTTGGGGAAAAAAATAGAAGCTTATGAATTGATTCATCGAGGTTTGAGAAATGACTTAAAGAGTCATGTGTCTTGACATGTTTGTGTCCTTCTTCAGAGTCCATACTAGAATTATGATGATATCATTAAGTCTTACAGAAATGCACTAAAATGGGATAAAGACAATTTTCATATCTTAAGGGGCAATTCCTTACTACAGACTCAAATGCGAGATCTTTAGGGTTACAGGAGAATAAGATCTCAATTATTTAAGCTTCAGTCTGCACAGAAGGATTGTGGATTGATATACTATTGTTCATCATTTATTAGAAGATTATGAAGTTATTATGAAATGACAGCAAAGATTTTAGAAGAATTTGGGAAAACATGATATATAGCTTCAACAAAATTGGATTATGACTAGTGATTTTTTTTGTATCATAATCAAGTTCTTCAGGAAGCAGGTCTCCATACAGAAGCCATGTAACATCTTTATCTCTTTGAAAAGTAGATTTTATGATTAACTTGATGTAGAAGTAAAACAAGGTAAAACAAGACACTGCTTACAATTTTATCATTAGAAGATGCTATTAATGTGTACAGAGGATTACTGGACAGAATCCCTGAAAACTGGGCCCACTACAAATGAATGGAAAAAGTAGCAAAGCCATCTTATATGTTAGGAAGACTAAACAAATGTTTAAATATCCCAGGAAACTGATAGGGAGAAGACCAGTATTTGGTGAGAAATTTAAAGAATTCTTGGATAAGTTCTAAAAGATGAATTTCAGCAAGGATTGCTTACTAGTCCTCAATATTCTGAGGTTATAATGCAAGGATAATGAAAAGGTGGAAATCTTACAGGAACTAGTAGGAGGTGATGAAACCTCTCTGCAAAGCTTCTAGTTTTTTAATCCTAATGGTAGAAAGGATGCAGCACTAATCACAATACTTTGCATGCAGTACTACTTGGTACAGCACTATAACAAAATTGGTCAACTGTCTATTGCTATGGAGTCCCTAAATACTGCTATTGAAATTTGACCTACATTGATGAACTCTTTCCTGTGAAAGTGAAAATAGTAAAAAAAAAAAAGTTGTAAGATGGATGGATGTGGCCCATGCCTTGGGCATACCAGACAGATTCATCAACTTCAAGTGTACAAAATACATGCTAAAAGCTGGTATGATTCCAGAAGCTGAGGAAATGTGCACAAACTTTAGAAGGTAAGGAACATCAGTTGTAGAGAATTTGAATAAAATGCAGTTCAAGTGGTTCCAGGTAAGCCATGTTCAGGCTTGCAAAGCCCTGGATATGTTTGGTGAAGCATTTAAGAAATGTCATAAAATGGGGAGACATTTTACAAATATCATGGACAACCAGTTTGACTTTCACACATACTATATGAGGAACTTTACCTTTACTTAGATCATATGTGGGTTTAGTAGTACTAGAGGATGTAATTAAACACCTCCATTTTACTTCAAGGCAGCAAGCAGGTATCATCCAAAGCTTCATGATAGGCACTTTACAGATGAGAGTAAGAAACATGAAGCTGAGATGGCAAGCATGTCTTAAAAAAGCTAAAGAAGCTACAGAAGGAGCAAAGAAGAGCTCAAAAGAAAACTCAAATAGATGGAAAGGGAAAAAATTCAGAAAAATAAAATCAGTGGAGAAATCTGTAAAATAATGATGATGAAGAGGAGGAGGAAATTGGAGCTACAAAAGAATAACTCATCCATGAGAATGTGGCCAAGTTGGAAACTCCATTGGAAGAAGCTATTAGCTTTTTAAGACTCTTGAAGAACTCTGTGAAGAACAATATAGAAACTCATCCTTTTGCCTATGAGATTTACTTTAGGGAAGAAAGTTTGTTTGGATGTTACAATCACTACAGAGGTCATTTGT
This sequence comes from Oryctolagus cuniculus, assembly GCF_051225735.1. NCBI lineage: Eukaryota > Metazoa > Chordata > Mammalia > Lagomorpha > Leporidae > Oryctolagus > Oryctolagus cuniculus. The sequence continues at coordinate 35,599,078 of NC_142874.1, forward strand.
TAGTGATTCTAGTCTTCCTGGCTTCATGGGTGCACTATTCAACTCTTCAGCACTGCAATGTGTAAAGACTTGTCTAATAGAGTTAGAACAGTATTAAAACAAGAAATGAAGTATATCTTTGGAGCAAGAAATCCAAATAAATTTAATGAACCTTTCTGAAAAGGAATTTTGATTCATTGCTATTCATATTATCAGCTGCCAATGGTATATTATTCAGGTTCTTCTAGTCATAAGCAAACTATAAAGTTGACAAGAATACTTAATGAATCTGTCACTAATAGAAAAGTCCAGATATGTATGGCGGTATCAGAAGCCTTGTGTGATGGTAGCCTAGGAGACGAGAGGAGCTACTGAAGATTTTAAAGCAAATTCTCACAAATATTTCCCTTATGCCTTGGCTTTCATGCCTCCTGGATATTGAGAGGATATGAAGGTTACAGTTAATAGAGACAATATGGCAAAAATTGAAAACCTGGCCAGTGAAATTTTAATATCATTAATAAACATATGAGATAACTTTGGACCATACCTTCTATATATTTCTGTCATGTACCTACCTATTGCTTTGTTTTAACTTACACAGAATGTGAGGATCAATGTTCTGGCCTTCAATTAGTGCTTCACATTTTTATACTGCTGAAAAAGTATTTTTCTTTTTAAATTTTTATTAATACAAAGAGAACAGATTTCATATATTTCATTGATACAGTTCTTTTTTTAAGAATTATTTTATTTATTTGGAAGACAGAGTTACAGAGAGAGGTAGAGCCAGAGAGAGAGAGGTCTTCCATTCTGCTGGTTCACTCCCCAAATGACTGCAACGACCAGAGCTGAGCTGATCAGAAGTCAGGAGCCAGGAGCTTCTTCTGGGTCTCCCACGAGAGTGCAGGGGCCCAAGGAATTGGACCATCATCTACTGCTTTCCCAGGCCATAGCAGAGAGCTGGGTTGGAAGAGGAGCAGCCGGGACAAGAACCGGCACCCGTGGGGGATACCAGCACTGTAGGCGGTCCCTCATAGATACAGTTCTAAGAAGATAATCATGCTTACCTTCCTTCCTCCTCAAACTCAGCTTTTTATTTCCTTTGTATGTATATAGAGAGTTTTAAGAGCAGAATGATACTTCCTATCATGCATTCAACTACTGCCCCCTCCCTCTTCTTTTCTCTTAATATTTAAAATAACATACTTTCAATTTTCTTTATAATTATAGGCTTAACTCTCCAGTAAATAAAGAGTTCAACAAATAGTAAGTAGAAAAACCACTGTTTCTCCAAGAGTATAGACATCCTAACTTCTTTGCTATTTTCTGTCTTTTTTGGTCAGAGTAACTCTAATGGTAATGTGGTGATATCTCATTGTGATTTTGATTTGCACTCCCCTAATGGCTAGTGATACTGAGCATATTTCATATATTTTTTGGCTATTTGTGTTGCCTAGAGAACTGTCAGTTAAGATCCTTTGTCCGTCTCTTTTTTTTAAATATTTTATTTTATATATTTGAAAGGCAGAGTGACACATAGTGAGGGTAAGACAAAGACAAAGAGATTTTCTATTCATTGATTCACTCCTAAAATGGTCACTGGGCCAGGGCTGGGTCAGGCTGGAGCAGGAACTGCCACAAGTACAACAGAGGTCCAAGCACTTGGACCATCCTCTACTGCTTTTCCAGGCACGTTAACAGGGAGCAGGATTGGAAACGGAGCAGCCGGGCCTCAAACTGGTACTTTGATATGATGTTCCAACATCACAGCTGACTTACTTGCTTTGCTACAACATTGTCCTTGCCCTTTCGTTTTCTATATTGGTTGTCTTGTTGATTTTTTTCCATTCTTGATATATTCTGTCTACTAATGCTTTGTCAGATGGGTTATTCTATTGTAATTCTTAACTCCATTGTTTTCTTTGCTGTGCAGAAACTTCTTCAGCATTTGTATAGTCATTCATCTGGTTTGCTTTTGTTGCCTGTGCTTTTGTGGTCTTATCCAAAAGATCATGGCCCATCCCTATGTCTAAAAAATTCTGGTTATTTGATTTCACATGGACTTATCTTCTGATAATTAAAAAATTGTATTTGAATTGTTTTGAGATTTGCTGGTCTTTTGAAGTAATGAAAAATAAATAGAAGTAAACGAGTAAATTTGGAGATTTTTTTTTTAGCTGAAGATGTTTATTTCTGCCCTTGAAATCAAAAGCCAATTTAAACTTATATTTAGAATTCAGATAGTCAGTTTTTATTTGGTCATGAACATATCATGAGTCAAATGATAACTTTTCACTGGTCAGAACGACAGATCATGAACTTGTCTTTCTCTGCAACAAAATGTACAACCAAATATAATTATGATTTTCCCTTCCCACACATACAAGATAAACATTCTTTCTACATGTATCTCCTCTGCCTGGCTCTTGGGAGGCTGTGTGCAGAGGTAAAAAAGCTTCCAGCCTAGAAAGAAATGTATCACGGAAAGAGGAACTAGGAGAAACAGGATTTGTCTAGACAGAGATCTGTTCTGGCAAGCATACATGTTAGGATGGTGCCTGGAGATACAACAGTTCCCTTTAGTTTGCCTCAGAAAAAGACATATGAAGTCTTGGAACTGTGACTGTTCCAAAAAAGCTGAAAAAAAAACAGCAAAAACAGTATGTTACTTGTTAGTACCTATGTCAAGAAGAGGGAAAACCAGGCATCTGAAGATTTTGTACTGTGACTGATTCAGTATTTTTAAATGATTTTTTAGCTTTATCCATATATCCAGTGGATGGGCCACTTCATTTTTCAGACTGATGTGTGAAATACTGCTCTATTCTATCCAGCCATGCAAATGACTAATGTTAAATAAGAATTCAAGCAGCTGGCACTGTGGCAAAGTGGGTTAAGCTTCCACCTGCAGTGCCAGCATCCCAGATGGGTGCCAGTTTGAGTTCCGGCTGATCCATTTCCAATCCAGCTCTCTGCTATGGCCTGGAAAAGCAGTAGAAGATGGCCCAAGTCCTTGGGCCCCTGCACCCACGTGGGAAACCTGGAGGAAGCTCCTGGCTCCTTTCTCCTGGCTTTGGATCGGCACAGCTCCAGCCACTGCAGCCATTTGGAGAGTGCACCCAAGGATAGAAGACCTCTTCTCTCTCTCTCTCTCTCTCTCTCTCTCTCTCCTTTTGCCTCTCTGTGACTCTACCCTTCAAATAAATAGATCTTTAAGAAAAAGAATTCAATGACATCATAATTGATATAAAAATCTATCCATGTAATTATTACTTCATAGCCCTTTTGCATTATATCTATATTAGTAAAGTAGGGAACATTCTTGTAAATTTTTCTATGTAATTTTTTTTAACACTTATTTATTTTACTTGAAATTCACAGTTACATACAGAGAGAAGGAGAGGCAGAGAGAGAGAGAGGTCTTTCATCCCCTGGTTCACTTCCCAGATGGCCGCCACAGCTGGAGCTGAGCTGATTCGAAGCCAGGAGCCAGGAGCTTCTTCAGGTCTCCTATGCGGGTGCAGAGGCACAAGGACTTGGACCATCTTCTACTGCCTTCCCAGGCCATAGCAGAGAGCTGGGTCAGAAGTGGAGCAGCAGGATCTCAAACCGGTGCCCATATGGTATGCCGGCATGGCAGGCAGCAGCTTTACACGCTATGCCACAGCGCTGGCCCAATGTCATCATTCCTTACAAGTAAAGTGCATTTGCAAAAATAAGAATCAACATGAAAGAGGAGTATTTTGAGACAGCTTTGGATTACTTTTCCATCTCCACCATTTTCCTGTTAATGATGGCATCCTCATGCAGTTTGAATCTTTGCAAATATGACAATTTTTAAAAGATTTATTTATTTATTTGAAAGGCAGAGTTACAGAGAGGCAGAGAGAGAGAGTCTTCCATCCACTGGTTCACTCCTCAAATGGCTGCAATGGTTGGAGCTGGGCCAATCCAAAGCCAGTAGCCAGGAGTTTCTTCCAGGTCTCCCATATAGGTGCAGGGTCCCAAGGACTTCGGCCATCTTCCACTGCTTTTCCAGGCCATAGCAGACAGCTGTATCTAACTGGCGTCCGCATGGGATGCCTACACTGCAAGCAGTGGCTTCACCCACTGCTCCACAGTGCTGGCCCCATGACCATTAATTAAAAACATTTGATCTACCTTTAGAGTTCTAAATGGTGAAATATATTTCTAGCTCTTTGTTTTATATATGCGTTCGAATTTTTCTGAGTGAGCCAGAGAGAGAGAGAGAGAGAGAGAGAGAGAAAGTATTCGCATATGCTGATTCACTTACCAAATGCCCATAGCAGCTGTGGCTGGGGCTGAGCCAAAGCTGTGAGAAAGTAATACAATCCAGGTCTCACACGTGTGTGGCCAGAACCCAAACACTAGAGCCATCACCACTGCCTGCTAGAGTCTGCATTAGCAGAAAATGGGACTCAGAAACCAGCGTTTTGTTGAATCCAAGTACTGCACAGTGGGATGGTAGGCTTCTAAGCTGGTACTTTAACCACAATGCTAAACACCTGTCCCGTGTTTCTAGTTCTTAAAAGTACCCTGAACAATCAATATTAGTAGTCTAATTCTACTAATCATTGTATACTGTGGAATCCTCCAATTTTCCAAAAATATATTATGAATTTGATCGCTTTGGTGGCTTAACATATAATATACCATAAATTAAATATGAATCTTAGAAATACAAAAGGACGTGTCTTCTAGGGATAATTTTTATGTTCTGGAAAAATCAAATTAGTATTAGTATTAATAATTAATAATTATATTAATTTCAATTATAATATATTACATATGATATAGTATAATGTATTATACTATATTATATATAATTATATTATATATTATTATATTATGTTATTAATTATAATACTATATAATATATTATAATATATTACATATTATAGTATATTATATATAATTATATATTATTATATTATATGTTATATTATATTATAATATAATTATAATATAATTATATATATTATAATTATTATATTATATTATTATATTATATATATTATTATATATAATATATTATTATTATATTATATATGTGTTATATATAATATATATTATATATTATATATAATATATATTATATATTATATTATATATAATATTATATTATATATTATGTATTATATTATTATATTATATTATAATTATTATATTATAATATAATATGCATATAATATAATAATTATTTATTAACTAATAATTATTAATAGTATTAGTATTAGTGTAAATAATTATTTTACATTTCATTCATATAAAGCTCTATATAAATATCTAAAGGAACACTGACTTTTTTATAATTGATAGCTATTTATTTAAATAGCCAATTTGAGTAATTTGTAGGCTACATGTTGGACATCATCTACAGCAGAAGGTGCTAAATACATTTTGTCATAGCTGATTTAGTTGGGCACATTGACAATAAAGATAATTTAAATTTTGGCAGGTGTCCATGTAAATAATCATGGTTAGCTAGAAAGAAAAAATAAGTACAGAAAATATAACAAATATGATTATTTGCTCATATTGAAATAAATAACTTTTCTAAATGTAAGAACAAATATATTTGTAACTATAAAATTACTTACCCTTAGGATCAACAGTGTCTTTCTTTTAAGGTCCATAAAGTAAATATTTTAGACTTTATGGACTATACAGTTCTTGTCCCAACACTCAACTTTGTCTTTGAAACTCAATAGCAGCCTAGATTTTATGGAAATGAACTGATATGGATGTATTCCAGTAAAACATTATTTTGGGATACTGCAATTTGAACTTCAAGATAATTTTTACATACCACAAATATTGTGATATTTTCTCCCAAATTAAAAAAACGTAAAACTCTTACTTAGCTTATAAGCCATAGGAAACCAGACTGTGGGTGGATAGCCAACATTTATTACTTTCTCTGTACTCTCCAGAAATTTATTTTGTTTGATTTTTTTCCAAAGTCACCTGATTCATTTCTTTTCATATTCAAAAGCAGATGTAGATCATAAACTGTAAAGCCATGTAATGTTAAAGTTCTAGAAAATATCAGGATCATTCATATTTCCCTTCTCTGTCCTTTTTCACAGCATCATTTTTCGAATTAGGTGAGGCACTGCTTGATATGAAACACTTATAATATATTGATTTTTTTTCTTTTTTTCCCAATTGTTTTGCTTTTTATTATTACTTCTTAGTCATTTCCATTGCTTAACACAAAGAATTCTAAAGCTTAGCTAAAAATCTTGATTATACAATCCATGTGTATTTCCCCCATACCTTGGGCATTATCTGGTTCTTGAAATGAACCTGCAAGTACTGCTGGTGTTATGTATCTGAAAGCACTGTCCTGACCCGAGCCAAAGTCCTAAGCCATAAAGAGTTTTAGTTTTAATAAATGCTAATAAAGCACAAATTAGTGATCTGGGCATTAAAAAAATCACCATTATACCAAAATTTAAAGAAAATGAAGTTGATTTGCCTTGGTGGAGAAACTAACATATATTATAATTAAAGTATTTAAAGATTGTTTTCGACATTTTGTAACACATTCTAAGAGGTGATGCCATAGTTTCTAATGAAACAAAAAGTAAGAAATCTCCATTCAGTCTTTCCTAGTTAGTTTTCTCCACATCCTTGCTAGAATTTGTTACTTTTTCTTTTTGATAAAAGCCGTTCTTACGAAAAGGGGGTGATATATCATTGTAGAATACCTCAACATATGTTAAATACCAGAAGAGATAGAGTCATCTATTGAATGTGAAAGTTACTTTACAGTGTTTACTGCGACTTTAAGGCACAGACAGGGGATGTTGTAGTGCAGTGGGTTAAAGGACCTCTGGTATGCTTGCATCTATCAGAGGGGTTGGGACAGAGTCCTCCCAGCTTTCAATTCAATCTCTTGCTATTGCACCTGGAGGCAACAGATGATGCCCTGAATACTTGAGTTCCTTTCACACAGGTAGGAGGCACCTAAATGGAGTTCCTTGCTCCTGGCTTTGGCCTTGCCCAGCCCTGACTCTGTGGGAATTTGGGGAAAGAAGCAGCAGGAGGAGTGTCTTGTTTTCTCTGTTTTTCCCTCTCTCTCTGTCACTCTACTTTTGGAATAAATAATAAATAAAACTATAAAAAATGAAAGACCGAAAATTTAAATTTAAAGACAACAAAGTTGACTTTCTTTTTTTTTTACAGGCAGAGTGGACAGTGAGAGAGAGAGAGAGACAGAGAGAAAGGTCTTCCTTTGCCATTGGTTCACCCTCCAATGGCTGCCGCAGCCGGCGCACCGTGCTGATCCGAAGGCAGGAGACAGGTGCTTCTCCTGGTCTCCCATGGGGTGCAGGGCCCAAGGACTTGGGCCATCCTCCACTGCACTCCCGGGCCACAGCAGAGAGTTGGCCTGGAAGAGGGGCAACCGGGACAGAATCCGGCACCCCAACTGGGACTAGAACCCGGTGTACCGGCGCCGCTAGCCGGCCAATAAGTCCATGTGTTGAAAATGAAAGTAAAGACTTTTAAGTGTTTAGTGCTTAAAGTAGTTTAATATTGAGAAGCTTAACATCCTAAAGACATGTTTAAATAGTAGAATACTAGTACTTACTTACCTTATTCTTCTCTTTTCACCAACACAAATCACTGTAGCAGAAGCCCCCAGGCAAGTGAATATAATTCAGAAAATAGCTGGTATTGAAAAGTTTATAAGTCTTGGACCTCCAGTGGTTTCATAGATTTTTACCTGGTGAAAAAAATCTATGTAGGCATCTGTTCCTGCACAGAATTTTAAACTGTAAACAATTTACTCAATACTCTTTAAATTATTTTAGTACACTCTAGAAATTAGAATCTAATCATTCATGGTACAATGACTCAGATATTTGTATGTATATGAGGAAGTATGAAGCAGCATTTTTTTTAACTTGGTGATGAATCAATTACTGTTCCAGATTACCCTGTTATTATGTCATTAAAGCTCTTAGGATGCTCACACACACACACACATACACACACACAAAATAGCATATATTTAACAGGGCAAATAAATAATACCTATACTAGCTCAGCTTGTCCATCTGCTATAGACTGAATTGTTGCCCTCTCCCACTACCCAAATGACCTTATTACCAAAACAAACTGCTGCTTCACTCCCAAATGGCTGCAAGTCAGAGCTGCACCATCCAAAGCCAGGAGCCAGGAGCTTCTTCTGGGTCTCTCATGCAGGTGCAGGGGCCCAAAGACTTGGGCCATCTTCTGCTGCTATCCCAAGCCATAGCAGAGAGCTGGATTGAAGTGGAACAGCCAGAACTCAAAGCTGTGCCCATATGGGATGACGGCACTGTAGGTGGTAGCTTTACCTGTTATGCAACAGCACCAGCCCCTATAAGCATATTTAAAAATAAGATTTTACTTCAGATGAGGATATACTGCTTTGTAATATTTTGGACTCTTTTGAAATACGTGAATCGGGGCCAGTGCCGTGGCTTACTTGGTTAATCCTCTGCCTGTGGCGCCAGCATCCCATAAGGGCACCAGGTTCTACTCCTGGTTGCTCCTCTTCCAGTCCAGCTCTCTGCTGTGGCCTAGGAGTCCAGTAGAGGATGGCCCAAGTGCTTGGGCCCCTGCATCCACATGGGAGACCAGGAAGAAGCAGTTGGCTCCTTGCTTCAGATCGGTGCAGCACAGGCCGTAGTGGCCATCTGGGGAGTGAACCAACGGAAGGAAGACCTTTCTCTCTGTCTCTCTTTCTCACTGTCTATAACTCTACCTGTCAAATAAAGAAAAAAAATGAAATATCTGAATCAACTTTCATTATGAGATATAAACTGAAGCATAGAAAATTTTAAGATGTTAAATGTTAAATGCACCCAGCATTATAGTGTTTTCACCTGCACTGATATGTACTGAAGTCTCTCCATCCACATAATAAATATTCCAAAAGCATTTTGAAAAACTTAAAACAATGTTAATTTAGTACAGTAATGATAGAGGAGAGTCATAAAGAACTTATTTGTAAATTTGTGTGATTAGAGATTACGGTGTCTTCTAGAATTAAATGAATGCCTAAAAGAGTTTGACATTAAATGTTTTAATAAATATCTAGAATGCTTTTTATCCTTCTCACTAAATAAATAACTGAAGGGATCATAGTAAATTAAATTGTATCTTTCTCATATTTTGAACACATTTACATTAGACTCTTCTCACTTAATTTCTTTGGTTACATAATTTTATTATATTAGTTCAAAATTAATTTTTTTCAAAATATCCTATGTGATGGCCATCACATACTCTGGAGCTTATTTGAATAGCCATGCTTTTTATATTTAGTGAAATTAATTACTTTATTTCACAATTTAAAATAATTGAATATTGAATCAATTTTACTAGAATAGCTAAGAATTTTAGCACCCAGTGTTAGCAAATTAGAGAAGAGACTACTTAAGAAATGAGAGAAATGGGCCTGAGTGTTATAGAGAAGGGAGTATTTTTAGTGTTAGAGAGAAGTGTGTGACAGGGAAGCAGTGACAGTAATTGCATCTAGTCCCAAACGCTTTCTCTTTAAGGAGCTTGGAGAGATGCATGAGATGAAATGTAAGGGAAAATTGCATCATGATTTACTTTTTTACAACATATTGAAAATCTAGAAATTCCCTCCAATGTATGTCATCAAGAGCAGAAATTCAGGCACTTCTAATTTATTATCTGATCTCCAAATACACAGAAACTTCTAGGTGACAAAAATCTATTAATCAGGTTCAGAAGCTTAAATCAACATTTTTGGCAATAGGATTTAGTGTGAAATATTGTGTTATAATCGGATCTGTGCCATCACATAAATGATTCTAATGTCATATGAAAGAATATCTTTTCCTGAATTGTCATATATGAACTAGGGAAAAACTCTTAAAATGATTTCAAAATTCTTTACTCTCTACAACTGTCAGTGATTTGATATTCCTGAATCTAGCACATAAATCAATTTGATCCAGGGTACATGAATCAAATGAAATTCACTAGCTATTTTTTGATCTTCTTGAAATGATTCATTCTCTTATTTTCTTAGTATAAAAACATGCATGGAGTATAGAAGACAAATGATACATTAAAAAACTCCACGTTCTTATCTACAATAATAATATATGACCCAATTTTCTCCATATCGGAAATTATCATAGATATGTTTTTAATGTTTCTTATGTATGTTTGGCTGCTAGTTTCTCCTTAATAGGCTCCACAAATATCCTTAATCAGAACATACAGTTTTAGATACTCCTCTAACCAGTTTGTTTGTGCTTATTAACCAAAGCAAACAAAATCTGAGTGCTTGAAATTAGTCTATTCTGTTATAAATTACATTACTTTACCTTGAATAAATTTGTTCACATACTTTCACCGTTAAGGTAGAGCCAGTGTGCTTGCTTCGGCAGCACATATACTAAAAAAGATAGAACCAGAGTATTTTTAAGGTACTTTAAATAGAAATTTGGAGAAGGCAACTTTAATTATTTATTTTTATTTGAAAGGGGTGTGTGTGTGTGTGTGTGTGTATGATTTGTTGGGTGCCTACTGATCACTGAAAACTCTATTCATTGTTTGGGAAATATGAATTAAAACAATGATGAAGAATTAATACTCAACAGTTAGCTAAGTTAAAATGTCTGGCAGTACCATGCGTTAATGAGGATGCTGAACAACTGTAACTAACATATTGCTCATGGGAATAAAAGATTGTATTTTGGAAAATAATTTGGCAGTTTCTTAAGATGTTAAATGTATACTTACTAGGTAATTTCCAAAGATGAATGAAAACATTTATCCACACAATGAATTAGACTTATTGAATTTTCATAATGAGCAGCTTTGTATCACAAAACTGGAATGGGAGGGTGTGGGGATTGCCCGTTAGCAGGGGTAGGGGGATGGGATATAGGAAGGAGGGGAGGAAATAGAATGTAAATCAATAACATTACTAGGCATGGTGACACCCTCATACCTAAAGATCTTGGCCAGTCCCAGATTGATATCAGTAACTAGCACAATTTTCCTCCCTTCCTGAGGCTTCTCCAGAGAGACTGTACAGGCACCCTCTCACTTGACTGCTCCTAGACTTGTGCTCACTGTCTACTATGTTCTCCCTCAGTCTGGACAGTCGTCTTGACCCTTTGCCTCTCTTTCCCATTGTTTATTTGTTTCTATTGACTCCAGTGAATAAAACTATATCTTTAACTCAGTGTGTTACATCTGTATGTGCTGTGATTATTTGGTTGCATAGTGTTTTCTCAGTCTGTTTTGCACATTTCCAGAGATAAGTACATAATTTAGCACATCTTAAAAAAATCAACAATCTTGATGTCTTCATGTAGATGTGACCTATGAATATAAAAACCTGAGCTTTTCTCTCAAACATACGTGATTTGCATGCACAGGTGTTGGTTTATGTGGGGAGCAACCCGGACTAGACTAAATTACTCAAATTAAGACTTATTCTATGCATCTGCTCTCCCACAATATGGCGCTGGGAGAGGAGAAAACAGCTTCTACCCAGCTGCCTCCAGTTCAACCAATAAACAGCAGGACCTGCTCCTGATTGGAGGAGAGCAGCGTACTCGGCGTGTGGGCAGCCGAGTTGGGATTGGCAGAGGAGGACTATAAAGGAGGAGAGAGACGGCATGCACCAGGAACATCTATGGGGAACATCTAGCTGAAGGAACACCCGTGCAGCCCCCGAGAAAGCCGGCCAGCGGTGTGCCGCTCCCCTGCGGAAGTGGGGAATGTGGCTAGAGGGAACTGCCCTTCCACGGAGGTGGAAGGGATAGTAGCCAACCCGGGGAGAACCAGCAGCAAACCCGGGGAGGGCCGAGCAGACGAAAGAACAGCGCAGGGTCCTGTGTCCTTCCTCCACGAAGAGGGGGAGCGACAGTTTACTTCTCATTTCACAGAATTCTAGCTACTTTAAGTCAAAAGCACTTTAACTTGTGGATCTAAATGAAAACTCATTTAAGACCTGGGAAACTCTGAACTGTTATTTCATTTAGCAGGTTCTCAATGCCTTTTTCTTTTTATTCTCCTTCAGGAATACCTACACTATAAATATTTGTTTATTTAATGGAATCCGATATTTTGCATAGACTTTCTTCATTCTTTCTAATGTTCTTGTATGTATTTTTGTCAGACTTAGTTATTTCAAAAATTCTTGTCTCAAGATCTGAAATTCTTTCCTCCAGTTGGTCTATTTTTCTGTTAATGCTATCAATTGTATTTTTAAATTTACTGATGGAAGATTTCACTTCCAAAATTTCTATTCGATTCTTCTTAATGAGTTCTGTCATGTTAGGAATATTTTCACTCATACCACTCATTGTATTCCTCACTTCTTTAATGCATGTGAATTCTGTTGTATCTCACTCAGTTTCCTTACAATCATTATCTTGAACTATATGTCTGTCATTTCACATATTTCCTTCAGTTCAGGGGTTAATTCCAGAGAAGTATCGTGTCCTTTTGGAGGTGTCATGCTATCTTGCTTCTTCATGTCTCCTGTGTCCCTGTGCGGATACCTGCCTATCAGATGGATCGGTTCATCCTTCTTTATGGAGTAGATTTTATTGTAAAAGTGTTTATGGTTTAGCATGGAAGTCCAGATACAAGAAGCTCAAAGAACCCCAAACAGACTCAACCAAAAAAATTCTGCCTTCAGGCATATTGCCCTCAATTGTCAAAAGTTAAAGACAAGGAGAAAATCCTAAAGTGAGTGAGAGAAATGTGTCAAATTACATTTAAAGGGAAACTAATTAGATTAACACCAGACTTCTCAGCAGAAACCCTATAGATCAGAAGAGAGGTGGATGATATATTCAAGGTCTTAAAAGAGAAAACTCCCCACCAACAATATTATATCCAGGGCCAGCTCTGTGGCATAGCATGTTAAAACCACTGTGCATCCCATGTGGAAGCTGGTTCAAGTTCTGTCTGATCCTCTTCTGATCCAGCTTCCTGCTATGGCCTGGAAAAGCAGTAGAGGATGGTCCAAGGGCTTGGGTACCTGCACTTGCATTGGAGACCTGGAAGAAGTTCCTGGCTCCTGGGTTCTGATCAGCCCAGCTCCATTCATTAAGGCCACATAGGGAGTGAACCAGTGGATGTAAGACCTTTCTGGTTCTCCCTTTCTCTGTCTGTACTCTTCCTCTCAACTAAAAAATAATCGTATCTTAAACAAAGAATATTATATCCAGCAAAACTCTCTTAATGCCACCTTACTAGGTAAAGTGATCAGTTTAAGTTCATGACTGATCATAAAGATAAGATTAAGTGTCAAAGGGATCACATAAATAAGACCAGAGTCTGCTAATAATAATAGAATTAAAAAGGAGAGAATGATCCAACATGGGAAGCAGGATACACAGCAGATTCATAGAATGACAAATGCCCTAAAAAGCACTCTGGCCTCAGAATCAGCCCTTAAGGCACACGGATCTGGCTGAAAAGTCCATGAGAGTATCTCAGGCATGGAAAACCAAGACACTGTGGCAAAAAATGACCTAAATGAAAGATCTCTGTGAGTGAGATCTCAGTGGAAAGAATGGGCTATCAAAGAAGGAGGTACCTTTCTCTGAAGGGAGGAGAGAACTTACACTTTGATTATGGCCTTGTCTAAATAAGGTCGGAGTTTGTGAACTCAAGAGGCTTTCATAGCCTTGGCAGCTCATGATAAGAGCCTCGGGTGATTACTGACATAATAAATAAGAGTGTCAATTTTTTTAAAGATTTATTTTATTTTATTTGAAAGAGTTTCAGAGAGAGGTAGAGACAGACAAAGAGGTCTTCCATCTGCTGGTTTACTCCCCAGTTGGCCGCAATGGCTGGAGCCGTGCTGATCTGAAGCCAGGAGCCAGGAGTCTCTTCAAGGTCTCCCACGTGGGTTCAGGGGCCCAAGGACTTGGGCCATCTTCTACTGCTTTCCCAGGCCATAGCAGAGAGCTGGATAGGAAGAGGAGCAGCTGGGACTAGAACCAGTGCCCATATGGGAGGATGGCACTTCAGGCCAGGCAGTTAACCCACTGCACCACAATGCCGGCCCCAAGAGTGTCAATTGTTAAATCAACAAAGGGAGTCACTGTGCACTTACTCCAATGTAGGACCTCTGTCCTTAATGTGTTGTACTATGAGAATTAACAGTAAAACTAGTCTTCAAACAGTACTTTATACTTTGTGTGTCTGTGTGGGTGCAAACTGTTGAAATATTTACTCAGTATAGAGATAATTTTCTGTATATAAACATAATTAAAAATAAAATTTAATGAAGAATGGGTTGGGAAAGGGAGTAGGACATGGGATGGTTTGTGTGTGGGAAGGTGGTTATGGGGGAAGAACTGTTATAATCCAAAAGTTGTACTTTTAAATTTATATTTATTAAATAAAAGTTTTCTATTAAAAAGATACAAAAAAGTGAAAGAGAAATAGTTTCCAGATAAGCAAATACTGAGAGAATTCATCACCTCTAAACCAGCCTTACAAGAAATTCTGAAGAGCTTTCTGATTTAGAAGTAAATATCATGAAAACACATGACATCACCAAATCACTAACAGATCTGGTAGAATCATTATACAAACAACAAAATGAGATATCTTAGCTCTTATTATCAAAACAAACTTTGAATGTAAATTCATTAAATTCATCTACCAAAAGACTCAGGTTGGCTGCATGAATAAAACGTTACAACTCTATTATATGTTGCCTACAGGAAACTCACTTCACAGATACACACAGACTGAAAGTGAAGGGTTGGAAAAAGATACACCAGGCAAATGGAAACTAAAAGTAAGCAGGCAATGCTATCCTGGAAATGGATAAATAGACTTTAAGTTAAAAAATGTAAAAAGAAGACAAAATGAACATATTTTTATGAAAGGTTGTGTTCAGCTAGAAGATATAGCAACCATAAATATATATGAACCAACACAAACCCACTCAGAATATACAGAAAATGCTATTAGACCTAAACCAAGAGACAGACTCTAATACAGTAATAGTGGGTGAATTTAATAACCCACCCTTATCAATGGACAGATCATTCCAATAAATAATCAATAGAAACATCAGAGTTGAAACATACTGTCAAGCTAATGGCCTAAGAAGCATTTATAGGACATTTAATCTCTTTTTGTCTCTCCTCCTTTCTCTGTAACTCTGCAGTTCAAATAAATAAATACAGCTTTTTAAAAAACTGGAAAAGAGGAAGTCAACTTATCCATGTTTGCAGATGACATAATGTGAAACTGAAACATGACACCAAAAACCTGTTAGAATAGATAACCCAGGTCAGTAAAGATACAGGTTAGAAAATAAACACAGGCCGGCGCCGCAGCTCAATAGGCTAATCGTCCGCCTGCAGTGCCGGCACACCGGTTTCTAGTCCCGGTCGGGGCACTGGATTCTGTCCCGGTTGCTCCTCTTCCTATCCAGCTTTCTACTGTGGCCCAGGAAGGCAGTGGAGGATGGCCCAAGTCCTTGGGCCCTGCGCCCGCATGGGAGACCAGGAGAAGCACCTGGCTCCTGGCTCCTGCCATCGGATCAGCGCGGTGCACCGGCCGCAGCACACCGGCTGGAGCGGCCATTGGAGGGTGAACCAACGGAAAAGGAAGACCTTTCTCTCTGTATCTCTCTCTCACTGTCCACTCTGCCTGTCAAAAAATTTTTAAAAAAAATAAACATGAAAATGTAAATTTTTGTGTGTGTGGTAATCATCAATTCATGGAAAGAGAAATCAGGAACAAAAGCCCATTCAGAATAGCCATCAAAACAATAAAATATTTAGGAATAAATTTAACCAAAGAAATGAAATATTTCAACAATCAAAATTATTAGTCCTTAATGAAAGAAATCATCAAGAGCACACACACACACAGTGGAAAGATATGCCTTGCATATGGATAAAAGTAATCAATATCAGTAAAATGTCTATACTACCTAAAGCAAAGTTAGAAAAAAAAAATCCTAAAGTTCATATGGAATAGGAAAAGACCCTGAATAGCCAATGCAAAGGCAAGCTGGAGACATCATAATACATGTTTTCCAAGCAAACTACAAAGCTACAGTAATTAAAACTACTTGGTAGTGGCATGAAAACTCATAAATAGTTCAATGGAACAGAAAGAAGGTCCAGATAATTAATCCATGTAAATACAGCCAACTGAATTTTGACAGAATTGCTCAGACCATGCAATGCAGGAAGGGTAATCTCTGAAACAAATGATGCTGACAAAATTGGATGTACATATGTAGAAGAATTAAATTATATCTGTATCTCCCACTATACATAAAAATCAACTCAAGATGGATCAAAGATCTAAATTATGACCTGAGACTATGGAATTGCTATAAGAAATGTAGGGGAAACACTCCAAGACATAGTTTAGGGCACCACTTCTTGGACAATATCCCCAAAACGGCTGGTGCTGTGGCTCACTTGGTTAATCCTCTGCCTGTGGTGCCGGCATCCCGTATGAGCGCTGGGCTCTAGTCCCGGTTGCTCCTCTTCCAGTCCAGCCCTCTGCTATGGCCTGGGGAGGCAGTGGAGGATGGCCCAGGTGCTCCTGCACCCGCATGGGAGACCAGGAGGAAACACCTGGCTCCTGGCTTCGGATTGGAGCAGCGTGCAGGCCATAGCAGCCATTTTTGGGGTGTACCAACAGAAGGAAGACCTTTCTCTCTTTGTCTCTCACACTGTCTATCTGTCAAATAAAAAAAAATTCCCCCAAAGCACAGCAACAAAGGTGACACTAAACAAATGAGACTCTATCAAACTCAGAAGCTTTTGCACAGGAAAGGAAGAGTGAAGAGACATCCAACAGAATGGGAAAAATATTTTCAATCACCTACTTGACAAAGGATTTATATACCCAATATTTTAACAATTTAAAACTTTAAGAATAAAATAACCAATCTGGTTGAGAAATGGGCAAAGGACTTCAATAGACAGTTCTCAAAAGAAGAAATATAAATGGCTAAGAAATATATTTTAAAAAATGCTCAACATCACTAGCCATCAGGGAAATACAAATCAAAACCACAGTGAGATATCACCTCACCCACATCAGAATGGCTAATATCCAAAACACAAGGAGTAACAAATGCTGGCAAAGGGGAACACTTATACTCTGTTGGTGGGACTTTATTAATGCCACCACTGTGGAAAACAGTGTGGACATTTCTTTAAAAGAAAAACAAACAAACAAAACCCAAAACAACAACAAAAGAAAGCAAACAAAAAACTAGAAATAGTGCCTGCATTGTAGTGTAAGAGATGATGAAGATGAAGCCATCGCCTGTGGCACAGTCATCTGATACAGGCATTTGTTAGTTCTGGCTGCTACACTTCCTAACCAGCACCCTGCTAATGTGCCTGGTAAAGCAGCAGAAGGCAGCCCAAGTACTTGGGCACCCACACTCAAGTGGGGGACCAGGAAAAAGCTCCTGGCTGCTGTCTTCGGACCTGCCCAGCACCAGGTGTTGTGGCCATTTGAGGAGTGAACCAGTGGATGGAAGATCTGTATGTCTCTCCCTCTCTCTCTGTAACTCTGTCTTTCAAATAAATAAATAAATCTTTAAAAAAAAAAACCTAGATGATAAAACTACTACTCAAACAGTACTCTATACTTTGTGTGTCTGTGTGGATGCAAACTGTTGAAATCTTTACTTAGTATATGCTAAATTGATCTTCTGTATATAAAGATAATTGAAAATGAATCTTGATGTGAATGGGATGGGAGAGGAGTGAGAGATGGGATGGTTGCAGGTGGGAGGGAGGTTATGGGGGGAAAAGCCACTATAATTCAAAAATTGTACTTTGGAAATTTATATTTATTAAATAAAAGTTGAAAAAAAGAAAAAAATTCTAGAAATAGACTTACCATATGATCCGGCAATCCCCTTACTGATTATATACCCAAAAGTCTTGAACACAAAAGAGATACCTGCACCCCCATGTTTATAGCAGCACTGTTTGCAATAGCCAAAATTTGGAACCACCAAGGTTTCCATCTTCAGATGAATGGATAATGAAAATGTTGTATATATACCCAATGTAATACTATTCAGCTATAAAGAAAATTAAATTCTAACATTTGCAGCAAAATGGGTGCAACTGGAGGACATTATGTTGAATGAAATAAGAAAGACCTAGAAAGACAAATATTGTGTGTTGTCCTTTACATGTTGAGGCTAAAATTTACAAAAACAACAAAAAAACAAAGACGGAAATGTCCATGTGTATCTGTATTGCAGCAATTATAATTTTGTAATATTTTGTTTAATATTATTGTCAAACCAATGGTTAAGAAAGTTGTATTACCATAGTTGTAATGATCTGTGATTACTTTAAAATTTACAGTATTTGGGTGAAATGGTCATTTTTCCACTTAATTATTCTTTATAGCTATATTGTCTATATTCCCACTAAATTAGATTTTTTTTTGCTTTTTGCTTTTAATTTTTTAAAATTCTTATTTGGTGAAGTATTAAGCCTTTTTGCTGTAATATAATTTTAAAATATGTTATCTCAAAAACTACAAAAAACAGAATGAAAGAATGAAAGAGACTCAGAGAGAGGGGGATGGAGGGAGGGATGGAGGCAGAAGAAATATCATATTAGAATTGCATCAACTAAACACTTTGGATCTTAAAAACTAATTAAAAAATAAAAATTTAAAGAATAAAGCAAAAAAATAAAAAATAAAATGAAGATTCTTAATGAGATGATAGAAATGTCATCATCATAGAAATAGTGACTAATGGGCTGGCACTGTGATATAGCATGTAAGGCCGCCATCTGCTGTGCTGGTGTCCTATATGGGCACCAGTTTGAGTCCTGGCTGCTCTACTTCTGATCCAGCTCTCTGCTATGGCCTAATAAAGCAGTAGAAGATGGCCCAAGTCCTTGGGCCCCTGCTCCTGGCTTTGGATCCACACAGCTCCAGCTGTTGCGGCCGTCTGGGTAGTGAACCAGTTGATGGAAGACCTCTCCCTCTCTCTCTCTTTGCCTTTGCCTCTCTGTAATTCTGCCTTTCAAATATATAAATAAAGCGTATTGTTAAAAAGTGAATAGCAATTGAAAAATAGCTGGCGCAAATTTTGTGACTCAGCAGGTAAAGCCACTTCCAGAGAAGCCTGCATCCTATATCAGTGCTGATGTGCACCATTGCACCATGGGACTCAGCAGATGATGGCTCAAGTGCTTGGGTTCCTGCCACTCATGTCAGAGATCTAGATGGGGTTTCTGGCTCCTGATTTGGCCTTGCCTGGACCAGGCTTTGCTACCTTGTAGGGAGTAAACCAGGTGATGGACATTGATTCTCCTCTCTCTCTCTCCTTCCTTCCCTCTCCCTTCACCCCCTCCCTTTCTCCATCATTTTAAAATAAATAAATAAACTTATAAAAGTGCCTGATCATGAAGTCAGTTAAATGTAAATCAAAAGGAACAAGCATAGATGGATTCATAGGAAACTCAGAAAAGTTACTACATATTCAAGGGATGGAGAGTCACAATGAGGCAGAAAAATGAAAAGATGTTGTGTGTGATGGTTTTTGTATTAACTGTTCTCCTAACTCATGCAGCTGTTTAATCCCCAAAGTCCTAAGTTAACAGGACTAAAAAGGTGGAAATCTAATCCAATTATGGTGTGCAGGAGGTAGATTATGGTGGGACGTTTTTAGGTCCTTAGGGGGTGCCCTTTCAAGAAGTTTCTCATGGGGGAATTATTACTTCCTGGATCATCAAGCTATCCTTTTTTTTTTTTTTTTAACTTTGAACCCCTCACCATAGCCAAGGTCTGGTACTATTGCATGTGGGCTTTGAATCTTCAAGCAATGAGCTGAATGAGTGCTTTCTGTTTGTAAGTTAAGCTGCTTCAGGTATTTCATTATAGTAATGAAAACCTGACTAATCTAAATGGCAGAGGATTTTTTAAACCATTTACTCAATTGTATTTTCTGGATTTAGAACCGTAAGAATGCATTAGATATTCAAAAGTAAGGCAAATCATTGACTGACTAGATAGGTCCTTCTCTCTCTTTATACTGCTGTACTGCTTGTAACTATAATGTGAAAATGTGGATGAAGACTTCCGTGTGTTGCTCAGTGATGGTAATAATGCTAGGCTAAGTTGGAGATTTGGCCCTCATAGTAATGTGGTGACTTTCTTTGGTTTTGTTATTAGAGAGATGCTGACCTCATGAAAATAGTTAGATAGAATTCCATCCTGTTCAATATTTTGAAACAGTTTGTAAAACATTGGGGTTAGTTCATTTTTCAATGTTTTCTACATTTCAGTAGTTAAAATTATCAGGTCCTGAACTTTCTTTGATGGAAGACTACTTAAAAAAAAAGGTTTCATTCACTTGAATTGAGTTTAGAGAGAGAGAAAGAGAGAAAGAGAGACAGGAAGGAAAGAAGGAAGGAATTTTCTATCCATGGGTTCACTCTTCAAATGGTTGCAACAGTCAGGGCTGGGTCAGGCTGAAGTGAGAAGCCAGGAATTTCATTTGGGTATCCCATGTGAGTGGCAAGGTCTGAAGTGATTGTGCCATTTTCTGTTGCTTTCTTGGGTGTATAAAAATGGAAGTGAATCAGAAATGGAGCAGCTGGGACTTGAACAGGCACCAATATGGGATTCTGGCATTGCAGGCAGCAACTTAACCTGCTATGCCACAATGGCAGCCCCTAATGGTAAACATTTAACTATGGCTTAAATCTCATTACTTGTTTCAGGTCTGTTCACGTTTTCTATTTTTGTGATAAAATCTTGGTAGTTGACATGTATCCAGTAATTTATCCAATTCTTTGAGGTTTTTCCAATTTGTTAGCATGTACTTTGTTCATATTAGTTTCTTATGAAACTATATGGATTCTTTGGATTTCTGTAGTGTATATTGTAGCTCCTTTTTCACCTCTAATTTTATTTATTTGTGTTTTTTTTTTCTGTTTTTCTTTGTTAGCCGGGCTATAGGTTTTTCTCTTTTATCATCTCAAAAAGCAGGTTTTCACTTGGTTGACCTTTGTATTTTCTTAGTTTTAATTTTACTTATTTCTGCTCTGATTCTTATTATTTTTTGTTTACTGCTAATTTGGGGTTTGGTTTCTTCTTGTTTTGTAAGTCTTTGAGATGCATTGTTAGGTCATTTATTTGAGATCTATTTTTTTAAATCTAAGTACTTACTTAAAAAAAGAAAAAATATCTGCATACCACTATTGTTGATAAACATAGATGCAAAAATGCTCACAAGATTTGTAGACTGAATCCAACACTACATCAAAAAGATCATACAGCACAATCAAGTGGGATTTAATCCCAGAAATGCAAGCAAGCATTGTTCAACATTCAAAAATCAATAAATGTCATCAATCACATTAACAGAATGAAGAACAAAAATCATATGATCATCTCAGTACATGCCAGAGAAGAAATGAAAGATGTCTTCAATGATAATTACAAAACATTGATAAAAGAAATTATTAAGGATACCAAAAACATGGAAATATATTCCTTGCTCATGGATTAGGATTGGGGGAAAGAGGCAGGGAAAGGGAGTTAAGAAAGTAAACAGAATGAGGAAGAAAGCATTGTTCTAGCATACCAAAAACAGTCTCTGACATGTATGAAATTTGCTTATTTAAGTGTTCCCTGAGCACAGGTTGAACTTTAATGGTTAACCTTAACCCCTTCTATCATTGTCGCTTCACCACCTGCTCCTATGTCTGCTTTCGACTTGCTGTCCTGCTTAAGCACTTTGGTGGGTGATAAAAAAGCTTCACACATCATGTCCACTTGTTCAGGAAGATTATTATGCATAATATTTCCTCGCATTGATATTCTAATGCTTCTCATATCAGGTTTATGTGCAACTAGTCAAGCCACTAACACTAACACTACATTTCAGCCAGTATACATCTTTCCTGAAGGCTCCCTTTCCTTCTTCAAGTGGATAACTATTTGAGTTGGTTAAAATTCTGCCATCAGGAGGATTTCTCTTCTATTGTTGTTTTTCAGGGTCAATTTGGGGAAAGGAGGTCAAAATGTAGCTGCAGTCTGCTTTTAATTTGTGCTCACATGCCAAGATAATCCATTCCTTAATGAACATCATACTTTCTGGTCATCATCATTTGGTTATAAGATCCCCATTCCATTATGACCAAAGTGTGAGTTGAGAAAGAGACACTGATGCAAAAGACGATTGTGGAAGAAAGGGGTTTGTCTTTCGGGACTGGCTTATTTCACTAAGTATAATGGTTTCCAGTATCTATTTTATTTTAACAGACAAGATTTCATTTTTTTAACACTGGGCAGTATTCCATAGTGTATATACACCATGATTTCTTTATCCAGTCTTCAGCTGATGGACATCTGGGTTGATTCCATAACTTAGCTATCGTGAATTGAGCTGCAATAAACATGAGAGTACTGATCACTCTTTCCTATGCTGATTTCTTTTGGTATTCTCCTGATATGTGGTAACAGAGTATCTAAAGGACAATCTATAGGTGTGAAATGGACACTTTCAGATGTGATGATTTGAACAGCCATTGTTTCTGTTGTTGAGGAACAATTTTTCTATACTATTTGTTGAACTCTTAGTGTAGGGTTAATCTTTTGAATATAAAGTTAACTGAACTAGATCTTTGTAAAAAATAAGAATGGTAATAGAAGAGGGAGGAAGAATAATTGTGGGAGTGTGGGTGGGAAGGAGAATGGGGTAGGAATAATACTATATTACTAAATTTGTATACATGAAATACACGAAGTTTGTATGCCTTAAATAAATTTTTTTAAAAAAGAAGAAAGGGTTTTGAGCCACCTGTACATCTCAAGCTGCTTAGTTTTGCCTGCATCTTGTAATCTAAACCCATGTTTGTAATCTCTATCTTGATGAATTGTTGTGAGTCTTATATTAAGAATCTATAGGTTTGGCAGAACCCAGCTCTTAGGAATTGTTCTGGCTGCATGTTCTCTTGGTATCTGATGATCACTTGTTCCATATCTACCAAGACCCAGAAACAGGCCAAGAGTTGTTTTTTTGAATGGATAAGTTTGTGCTTTAGATGGTTTGACCTTACTAAAGAAGCCTGATGTTTACATTGTAATTTTCCTACAAAGATTTGCTGTAACTCCCGTGGGACATCTTTTTCTACCACAGATACTTAAAATCATATTTTCTGCCAGAATCCCTGGCCAAGTAGCAGAGCAGATTGCCCCATAGTCTGCTCCTGTTTGGAGTTCAAATAGGGTAATACTCATTCATATAACTCAATGCATGGGCCAGGGGAATATCCCAAATGTGAAATATTCTGCAACTCTTGTAAGATTTGGTTAAGACTACTAGTTTTATGATTTATTTTTAAATTAAATGTAATATTTGTAATAATTTATTGTTTACTTTGCTGTAGATACTTGGATATGACCCAGATCACTGGGCTTCTAAGACCTTACTGATATGGTGTTTCCTTAGAATATCATATATTTTATCTCCCAGACTCTGGAGAAGAGTGTACATCTTTTGAAGACTTAAATATTTAGTGACTTAATACTCATCAAATTTATTAGCATGTGATTGTTCATATAGTGAACCAATGTAACATTCTGAAGAACTTGCAAGTAAATTGCAGAATGTTCTTGTAAGTATTTTTTCACTAAAATAATGGTTTTAGAAATATTTGTTAAATATGCAGGAAAGTATAACAATGACATTTGTTCTAATTATCTAACTTTTTGTAGTTTAGTTGAATTTCATCAGAAAAAAATGGTTTGAATAAAATCACTTGAATCCAAAAAGATCTGTAGTTAGTGGTACCATCCTTAGATACTGCAAGAAAAGCTGCTTTGCTGAGCCTCACATTTTAGAAGCTCAGCCCAAGGTATGTTCCAGCAAAGGATATCGCCACTCCCTGCCTCTTCAGACCACACTTTGGCTCTTTTTTAAAAATATTTATTTGTATTTTAAAGTTTGTATTACAGAGAGAGGAAGAGTTAGGGAGATATCTTCCATCCACTGGTTCATTCACCAAATGTCCACAATGGGTGGGACTGCACCAGGACGAAGCCAAGAGACAGGAGCTTCGTATGGGTGTCCCGCATGGGTGGCAAGGGCCCAAGCACTTGAGTCATTTCTACTGCTTTCCCAGGTGCATTATCAGGGAGCTGGATTGGAAGTGGAGCAGTTCATACGGGATGCCAGCATTGCAGGTTGTGGCTTAACCCGTTATGCTTCAGTGCAAGCCCCCATGCTCTGGTCCTTGATCTTGGGATTTCCTAAAAGCCTTGAACACATTTTCAGAGTCTTGGCGTTGAGGGAATTTTGAGGATCAAACTCAGCTTCACGTCTGTGAGTTGAAGAAGATTGACAATATAGGACTCTGTGGTGAAAAGAGGAGGCACGTTTTATCAGGCAGACAGTTTGGAGGGAGGGGCTAGTGGAAAGAGACAGCAGCAAGGAGGGGCTAGTGGAAAGAGACTAACCTGAGGGGAACTCACAGTCCTGGGGTATTTATGGGTTGCATTTTGTAGGTGGATAGGGATGAAGATAATTTGTTCCACAGTGATAGCTATTGCTAGTGGACAGGGGGACCCCTTATTAGGGTTGTGATAGAAACTTTTCTCTTTTGTTTAGTAGAATTTTGTGGATAGGCTAGTTAAAATTAGGCAAATCTGGGCCCCTCCAGGTTGAGTATCACATCCTGTCTTGAAAGTCTGAACATGCAGGCAAGAAACTCTGGGATGGAGGATTCCGATCAGGGGCAAAGTTAAGTTTTAAGATGGAGTCTAGTTGGTCTCATCTCTAGGATCTCAGAGCCCCTGTCATTGGTAGGTCCCACCGCTGGATCTGTCTTTCTGAGTCCTACTCTTCTTTGTCCTTTAGAAGGTTTAATAATGAAATATTTTCTTTAAAATAGAATAAATATAAACAGGAAAAATCGTTTAGGAGGTATTTTACTTGCTCTTCTGTTGGAGGCAGATCGAATAGGAATCTGTGATTGAGAAACTTATTCCAGTGTTTTAGCTTTTAAGAAGTTCCTGTATTAGCTCTCTGTCACTGAAGCAAATATCCTAGAGAAACCAATTATACATGAAGAAAGCTTGTTTGGCTCATGGTTGTGGAGGTTCAGTTCAAAAATGAAGCAGGCCTGATTATTTTGGTGTGTGGTGAGGCTAGAGGATGGTAGTAATGGAATGTCTTTGGATGAGCCATCAGATTGTTACCCAATTGTGGAGAGAGAGAGATCTAGCTCTATTCAATTATAACCAACTCTCACCTGAGAACTGCCCTCCAAGGGCAAAACTCCAGTGGCTTAACAGCAGCCAAGTATGTCCACCTCCTAAACCCCATAACAGGATCAAATTTCCCCTTAGCACCACTAATGTGATTCTGGGGGACTAAACACCTACAAAAGCTCAGGAACTAGATGTTTTTCAAACCATAGCATTCTCTGTCTACTTAGCTAGAAGCAGAGTGACTTCAGCGTATAACTACGCTTCTGGGTTCAGATTCTCCTTCTCTCTCCTCAGTGTTTTCCCAGGGAAAGTAAAGGAACACACTCTGACCCTGTCACTTTAATGCAGTCAAGACAGAAAACTGCTAGAGATATGTGTGTTGCTGGGTGTTGACAATGCACATATGAAATACATGGGATGCTTCCTTGTTTATACATAAATAACATCCTTGCCCATAGCATGACAATTTTTATGTCAAGTTTTAAAATTATTTAGCAATTTTTAAAAACTGATAATCCCTATTTGTGTAATTTTGAATAATTCTTTTCACAGAAGCATGCATTATGTACATTAATAAATATACTGCAATGTTTGTAATGGCAAAGCTTATTAGGGAAGATATGTTTCAGAATTTTTTGTAACCCTCTCTATAAGGCATAATTGTAGCAAGAAAAAGCTTAATTTGAAAAAATGTGATGCATTTCTTGTCACTTGCATCAAAACTATGTAATTCTTCTCATCATTATTTACATTTAAGAGTGTGTTTCCTTGAAGCGTTAAAACCCATCTGTGCCTAAGTCTCATTTTCCTGAGGTTAAATGGCCATAGCACTAGATATTGTCATTTTTTAAATGGCCCAAGCTTGGAGGCCAGCACTGTGGCATAGTGGGTAAAGCTGCCACCTGCAGTACTGGCATCCCATATGGGTATCAGTTCAAGACCTAGCTGCCCCACTTCTGATCCAGCTCTCTGCTATGGCCTGGGAAAGCAGTAGAAGATGGCCCAAGTCCTTGGGCCCCTGCACCCACGTGGGAAACCTGGAGGAAGCTCCTGGCTCCTGGCTTTGTATCGGCACAGCTCCAACTGTTGCAGCCAAATGGGGAGTGAACCATTTGATGGAATACCTCTCTCTGTCTCTCTCTGCCTCTCCATCTCTCTCTCTCTGTGTAACACTTTACTTTCAAATAAATAAATCTTAAATAAATCTTTTTTAAAAATGCCCAAACTTTAATATAAATGATACCAGTTTGCAGGCACTGTAAACTCAACACCTTGTTTGTACACCTGAATTCTCCTAGCCTTGCTTCCTCACAAAACTCACAGATATATTCTGCAAACCCACCTTGTATTTTCAGTCAGACCTCAGATTCCCTAATTTGGCTCATATCCTGAGATCTTACTCCTAAAATGACCTGGATACCAACTACTATGAATTGAAAGCAGAAGATAAACAACATCAGGCCATGATAAGACAAGCATACTTTATTCATTTTCCTATGTCAAAACATTTTTTTTTAATATCAGGACCTAAGAATCAAGTCAACACAACGAAACAACAACAGCAGAAACAGACAAATGAAAAAAAATCATTATCTCACTATAAATATTTCAGGACAGACATTCTTCTAAGTAGAAATCAGTCTTCAAACTCCTTCACTCTGCTCTGAAGATAATTCAAAAGTAAGTTAGAGCTATGACTATTGGTAACAATAGGGCTATGTGTTGGCCCGAGTGTGGTAATGAAGAACAGTATGTTAGAATGGTCATCAAACTGTGATGTTCTGAGTTTGCTTCCTTTAGTATCATTATTCAAAATACATATTTATACTATTAGAAAAGCACTAAACAATTATTTTGTGTGAGGGGGGAGAGGGAGAGTAGTGGCAGGAGGCATTTGTGGCTCCAATCACTGGGGTCTGTTTTGTTCCAAAGAGGTGGGGCAGACTCTACTTGTTGCTGGATAAAGAAGAAATCCAAATGGCCATCAGGCACATGAAAAAATGTTCAAGATCACTAGCAATCAGGGAAATGCAAATCAAAACCACAATGAGGTTTCACCTCACCCCGGTTAGAATGGCTTACATTCAGAAATCTACCAACAACAGATGCTGGCGAGGATGTGGGGAAAAGGGACACTAACCCACTGTTGGTGGGAATGAAAACT
The DNA here is from genome assembly GCF_051225735.1 of Oryctolagus cuniculus. Classification (NCBI taxonomy): domain Eukaryota; kingdom Metazoa; phylum Chordata; class Mammalia; order Lagomorpha; family Leporidae; genus Oryctolagus; species Oryctolagus cuniculus. Next base: position 35,626,499 of record NC_142874.1, read on the forward strand.
GGTAAAGCCACTATGGAAGTCAGTCTGGAGATTCCTCAAAAACCTGAATATAACCCTACCATTCAACCCAGCCATCCCACTCCTTGGAATTTACCCAAAGGAAATTAAATTGGGAAACAAAAAAACGGTCTGCACCCTAATGTTTATTGCAGCTCAATTCACAATAGCTAAGACCTAGAATCAACCTAAATGCCCATCAACAGTAGACTGGATAAAGAAATTATGGGATATGTACTCTATAGAATACTATACAGAAGTAAAAAAAAAAAATGATATCCAGTCATTTAAACAAAATGGAGGAATCTGGAAAACATTATGCTGAGTGAAATAAGCCAGTCCCAAAGGGACAAATATATGTTCTCCCTGAACAGTGACAAATTACCAAGCACCAAAAAGGAAACATGTTAAAGTGAAATGAACACTATGAGAAATGGTGACTTGATCAGCCCTTGCCCTAACTGTTGATGAGCAACTTAATACGTTATCCCTCTTAGTATTTTTTTTGTTTGTTCTACTTAATACTGTTGGTTGAATTCTATAATTAATACACAGTTATTCTTAAGTGTTGAAAATTAACTGAAAAGTGATCCCTGTTATATATAAGAGTGGGAATGAGAGAGGGAAGAGATGTACAATTTGGGACATGCTCAAGCTGACTTGCCCCAAATGGTAGAGTTAGAAACATACCAGGGGATTCCAATTCAATCCCATCAAAGTGGCATGTACCAGTGCCATCTCACTAGTCCATGTGATCAATTTCTGTTCACAATTGATCATAATGATAGGACTAAGAACCAAAGGGATCACATAAACAAGACTAGTGTCTGCAAATACTAGCTGATAGAATAAAAAAGGGAGAGAACAATCCAATGTGGGAAACAGGATACACAGCAGACTCATAGGATGGCAGATGTCCTAAACAGCACTCTGGCCTCAGAATCAGCCTTTAGGGCATGCAGATCCGGCTGAAAAGCCCATGAGAGTTTTTTAGGCATGGAAAGCCAAGACACTCTAGCAAAAAAAAAAAAAAAAAAAAAAAAAAAAAATGACCTAAATGAAAGATCTCCATGAGTGAGATCCCAGTGGAAAGAACAGGTCATCAAAGAAGGAGGTATCTTTCTCTGAAGGGAGGAGAGAACTTCCACTTTGACTATGACCTTGTCTAAATGTGATCAGAGTCAGTGAACTCAAAAGGCTTCCATAGCCTTGGCAACTCATGACAAGAGCCTAGGGTGATTACTGATGCCATAAACAAGAGTGTCAATTTGTTAAGTCAACAACAGGAGACACTGTGCACTTACTCCTCATGTAAGATCTCTGTCCTTAATGTGCTGTATTGTGATTTAATGCTATAACTAGTATTCAAACAGTATTTTTCACTTTGTGTTTCTACGTGGGTGCAAACGGTTGAAATCTTTACTTAATATATACTAAACTGATCTTCTGTATTTAAAGAGAATTGAAAATGAAACTTGATGTGAATTGAAGGGGAGAGGGAGTGGGAAATGGGAGGGTTGTGGGTGGGAGGGAAATTTTGGGGGGAAGCCATTATTATCCATAAGCTGTACTTTGGAAATTTATATTCATTAAGTAAAAGTTAAAAAAAAAAAAACAGACTACTCTGACACCTACAAAAAAAAAAAAAGAAATGGTTCACCTCCTGTCTTATAGCTCCTCTCTTCTCCCACTGCGTTGCAGATTTTTCTCTCTGCCAGGAGTGTTGCAGTATTCTGTGTTGCCACACCCCTTCTCTGCCAGGTTTGTTGTCTGGTGATCACAGAGTGAGGCACACAGCAAGGAAGCATGAACAACGTGAAGGGAGTTTATTGAAAGAAGCAGGGAAAGCTCCCAGCAGCTGAGAGGGGTCCTAAATTGGTTGCAGGTGAAGGACTGTGATTGGGGGTTGTTACGTGTTTATAAAGGAGGAAGTTGCCATGATTGGTTGAGGTATATAATAATGAAGCATTCAATTTGGACCAATCAGAGGACTGACGTTGTAGTAGCCTATTTTGCACAGGAGTTCACAGTGTGCTCAATCAGGTCCTCGGCGGATTACACTGTATGTTTCTCCGTCTCTCAGGATTCTTGAGTATTATACTGTGTATGTTGATTCCTTTCCAATCATCAGTGCCTAGAGTCCCTATCATTTTCTCAACCAATATGCTCCATTTTATTCCTCTTCTCTCTCAATTCTACATGTTTAATTTTTTTCTATATGTTTGCTTATGGCTCTCACCCTCCCTGGCAGCCCTTCTATGGAGAAATTTGAACAGCTTTTATATCCAGCCCCCCAAATCTCTAATCATTTATCTTCTTTTCTTTTTGACAGGCAGAGTTAGTCATTGAGAGAGAGAGAGACAGAGAGAAAGGTCTTCCTTTTTCCGTTGGTTCACCCCCCAAATGGCTGCCACGGCCGGCATGCTGAGCCAATCTGAAGCCAGGAGCCAGGTGCTTCCTCCTGATCTCCCATGCGGGTGCAGGGCCCAAGCACTTGGGCCATCCTCCACTGCCTTCCCAGGCCACAGCAGAGAGCTGGACTGAAAGAGGAGCAACCAGGACTAGTACCCGGTGCTCCAACCGGGACTAGAACCTGGAGTGCCGCGCTGCAGGCGGAGGATTAGCAAAGTGAGTCATGGCCGGCCATCTAATCATTTATTTTCTTAAAAGATCCCATATTAATTCTAGCTATTATTAGAAATTCCATTATGTCGCTCCTGGCTTCGGATCGGCACTGTGCGCTGGCAGCAGCTCACCGGCCGTAGGGGCCGTTGGGGGGTGAACCAACAGAAGGAAGACCTTTCTCTCTGTCTCTCTCTACTGTCTAACTCTGCCTGTAAAAAAAAAAAAAAAAAAAAGAATTGCCATTATGTATCCTCTATTTCAAAATATTTAAAAAATTTTTCCAACACCATGAAGTCAATCTTTGTCCTCTTTAGAGTTAGTTGTTTGTACTTGTACATTGGGAGGAAAAAATGTGAAAGACTGAAATGTCACAGGTATCCTAGCAAGCTCCTTATCTGGGTTACCTGTGCCTTTGCCTTCAACTAGCCTAATGGATAACTCCATACAAAGAGATGTTAGTTTGCAGAAAACTGAGAGCAATGCAAATTATTTCTGTCCATAGAATTGTAAATTTTGTCTAAGGAATGCAATCATTTATAGCTCTGAGAATATCGACTAGTTTTGACAATTTTGCAACCTTGTAGAAACATATTTTAACATTCTTTATCTGACTATAAATGTGTATAGCTTTTGAGTTTTATTTTAAAACATGTTGTTAACAGACAAAAGGGGTCTTTTGGGTAGGAGTGTTGCCAAATATATGCCTCATGTGGAAGCTACTCAGGGGAAAGTTTTCTTTATTTGTGACAAGTGAATGAGACAGTTGGAAAATACAGTTCCTTAAAGTTCTGGTTGCTAGAACATTTATAGAAAGAATTAGGGGAGTATCCAGGAATTTGGAAAAGGGGGGTTGGAGGGCCCTTCTTCTTGTAACAAATATATTCCAAAATTGCATGTTCAAGAATCTGACACTGGTTTCTTGCGGCTTTCCTTGCCTGTAGTGAACTGACTTTCTGTATTCACAATATTGCAACTTAGGTCTTCAGGACCAGGCTCTGAGAAGAGCTCAAATCAAGTAAACTATTTCAGATTCTCTCTGGCTGTGTTCCTCCCTCTGCCCCCTCTTGCTTAAATCCTACCCTCTAGGTTACATTGTTTCTTTTTTGACAAGGCTGATTTAATGTTTATAGAAGAGCTGTGATTATTACTTTTGGCAACTAATTCTTTTTTTTATGTCTTTTTTTTTTTTTTTTGACAGGCAGAGTTAGACAGTGAGAGAGAGAGAGAAAGACAGAAAGGTCTTCCTTCCATTGGTTCACCCCTCAAATGGCCACTATGGGCGCCCTAACCGGGACTAGAACCCAGGGTGCTGGCGCAGCAAGTGGAGGATTAGCCAAGTGAGCTGCGGTGCCGGCCTCAACTAATTCTTTATATTTCATTCTAAAGACTTCAGCTTACTACTACTACTACTACTGTTGAGGAACAGTGTTTTCTTCTTCTTAGTATATGTTGAACTCTTTACTTAGTGTAGGGTTAATCTTATGAGTATAAAGTAAACCGAAAATAGATCATTGTAAAATTAAGAAAGGGAATAAGAGAGGAAGGAGGAAGAAGGGTGGGGCAGTGGACAGGAGGGAAGGCAAGGCAGATATATCACTATATTCCTAAATCTATACATATGAAGTTCGTTTTTCTTAAAAAAGAATTAAAAAAAGACTTCAAACTGATTTTCTAGAAACTTACCCAGCCAGCCACTTAGGAAAAACCTGCTCCAGTCTCCTTCAGAATCCAGAGGCCACACTTTTCTCTGTGCTCAGCTTTAACTATAGCTTGGAGTTGGATGCTAGGAGAGGTTCTATACTCATGTCACCTGCATCCTGCTAGGGAAAGATGATGGACTTCCTCTCCCTCACCTCCCCTTGCCTTTGCCTTTGCTCAGGTCAGAATAAAACATTCAAAATAAAATTCAGAATAAAACATTCAAAAAGGTTTTTGTTTGTTTTGTTTTGTTCCCCCCTCCCCATGCCTCTTTTATAGATACTTTTCACACCTGATTATCTTGGAGAGTTCTCAGAACAATTGTTTATACCCCTACCCAGAGGGCTTCCTCTTGGCTACTGCAGGCATCCACAAGACCTGTAAGACACCACTGTTAGCTTGAACTCATGCAACCATAAAACTCCAGAAAATATAGAAACACTTTCTCTGAGCCTTCTCACTGTTGCTGCTTCTTGAGACATAGTCCTTAGGGGCTGTTGCTTCCTGAACCATGTCCTTCATAGCCCTTCCTCTCTGAAAGAAAATATTGCCTCTTCTCTTCTCCCCAATTACTTGGGCTATTGTTTCTTGAAGCCCAGCCTTTTGGTGTTGTTGCTGCTTCTTTTTCTTATGCATTTGTTTTTCAGAGCCTTCCCTTCCTCCTCTTTGCCCTACTGTTATTGCTTCTTAAGACACACATCATCCTCTGTAAAGTAAAAATTTGTCAATAAATTACTAATAAACCAGTCTTTGTTGTCCCATGTACCTTGGCCCGCTGAATACCTGTCATATCCTAGGATCCTCTCCTCTCTTATTAGATTTTAATAGGCATTCCTGAGTCCCAGATTATGTTTGAAATCAAATAATTAATAACCGCACAGATAAAGCTTATCTGACCAATATCCTTAATAAGTATTGAACAACCCTTAGTTTCAAAGAAAATTTAATCAGTTTTAAAACTAAGTAACTCGTACAAAGAACGTGGATTTGTGAGAAATTTGAGAATATTCAGTCAGATCTCATGCCCTGATATATTACTTCTCTTGAGTAATATTAAGTCATCATTCGAACATGTCTTGTTCAGTCTCAGTTTTTAACTTTTTTCTGACAAATTTTTATTTATATTCTGTCATCTATACCTATTTCTCCACATGTACATTCAGTAACACACTTACTGTGCTAGAATACACATAGCATGAGATTTGCCAACTTAGCCATTTTTCAGTGTGCATTGAGTGGGTTAAATTACATTCATGCTGCTGTAAAATGATATGCAGAACTATTTTCATCTTGACAAACAGAAACTCTATACCTATTAAACAATAACTCTCCAATCCTCCTTCTCTTATCTCTGGCAACCGCCAGAATTTCTATGAATTTGCCTGTAGTAGATATCACTTATGAGCAGAATTGCATAGAAGGCAGTAATTACAAAAGTTTGTGAAAAATGGAATTAAAAATAAGTTTATTTTGATGCACAAAATGAACATCCAGGCTTTTTTTTTTCCTGAAAACTTATTTGGAAACCTCTTATATTTGTCTTCTTGTGTCTGGCTTATTTTACTTTTGTATGATGTCCTCAAAATTCATTCATGTTGTAGCATGGAACATAAAGGGAAATTCCTCTCATTTAAGGTTGAATAATATTTCGCTGTAAGTATATATCTAATTTTGCCTATCCATTCATTCAACCAGGAATGTTCTATGATTCCACATTTAATTTATTGTGAATACTGCTGTTATGGACATAGATGTAAAAAAGAGCTATCCAAGAACCTGCTTTCAAATACTTTGAGGTGTAATTGATTGATCATGTAATTTTACCCCTCAGAAATGGTCATATTGTTTTGCACATTGCTATACCTTTTTATAGTCCCACCAGCAATTCACTAGGTTTTCAATTTCTTTGTATGTTTGTGAAAACTTTGGCCCTTCCCTCTCCTCTTCTCCTCTCCCTTCCCTCCCCTCCCTTCCCTTTGTAGCAGTCATCCTATTGGGTGTCATGAGATATTATTAGGTATGGCTTGTATTTCCTCAGTGACAAGTGATATTAAGCTTATTTTCATTATTTTCTTGGCTATTTGTATATCTTCTTTAGAAAAATGTCTACTCATGACCTTTTCTCATATGTTGTTTTAGATATTTCTTTTTTAGGAGCCAGAATTATGGTACAGCAGGCTAAGATGCCACCTGTGATTCTGGCATCATATATGAGCACTGATTTGAATTCTGGCTGCTCCACTTGCAATCCATATCCCAGCTAATGCACCTAAGAAAGCAGAGGAAGATAACCCAACTGCTTGGGCCCCTGTCATCCATGTGGGAGACCCAGATGGAATACAAAGCCCTGGCTTCAGCCTGGTGCAAGGTGCAGCCCTGACTGTTGCAGCCATTTGGGGACTGAAACAGCAGATGGGATCTCTCTCTCTTTCTCTCTTTCTCTTGCTCTCACTCTTGTCCTCACTTGTTCTCTGTCTCTCCTTCTCTCTCTCTTCCCCTATCTCTATAGCTCTGCCTTTCAAATAATTTTTTAAAGTTGTTTCTTTTGTTGATGTTGACGGGGTTCTTGTAGCTTTGTATGAGAGCATATTAATGAGCTTTTACTTACTTAAGCTAAAATAACAGAGGAGGTTTTTGGGAAGGAAAATGTTTATTTCAGCTAAATCTCAGAGGTTTCCAGTTTAAGATTGAGTGGCCACATTAGTCTTGGCATCTGGTGGAGGCTAGCAGTGGTAGACAGTGCAGAGGAATAATCACTTGATAAGCAGGGAGGCAGAGAGAATAGTTGGGTCAAATTTGGCTCCTGAGAGAAATACCTTCCAATGGTAATGCCCAGAGGACCTGAAGACCTGCCATTGAGCCTACTTCCAAGCCACCATAATTAGATCAGGTCTCCTCCCCAATCTATCAACCATTAGCATTAACCCATTAACTATCAAAAGACTGGTGTTTACATGTATACATGTGTTTGGGGAATTGAGTTCTGTTTATTCATAACAATGGACATTGATTTTTTGTCAGATACATGATTCACTAAAATTTTAAATCATTATGTGCACTGTCTTTTTACTGTTTGGTAATATATGCACAGTAAATAAAACTTTAATATTCATGAAATCCAACTTGTCTATTTTTTCTTTTTGTTGCCTCTGTCTTTCATGTAATATACAGAAAATCATTGGCAAGTCAGTTATGTTGCTTTATTTTGTCAACTATTTTTATTTCTGTACATTATTTTATTTTTTGACAGAGAGATCTCATCTGTTGACTCACTCCTTAAATACCCACAATACTAGGGACCAGGGCAAACCAAAGCTAGGAGTCAGGGACTTATTCTGGGTCTCTATGGGTGCCAGATACCCTAGATCTTGTACTATTACAGATGATTCCCAGAGTCTGCATTAGCAGTAAGGTAGTAGCAAGAGCATGGATGTGATTCAAATACACACTCTTGGATATGGGAAGTGGGCATCCCAAGTAGTAGTATTGCTACACTAACCAACTGTCCCTCCTTACATCTTTAAAATGATTGGCTATATAGACTTGAGGAGATCACTCATGCAAAAAAAAATTGCATAGTTTCAGAAATAATGTACTTTCAAAAACAAATTTTAGAAATACTATTATACAGAATGTGTTGACTATAAAAAGTCTCATGTCTCATATCCTCTAGTTACCTATAGTTTTTGAAATTTCTAAAAAGTTATTTACTGTTTCCAACAAACCACACCCTAAAAATAGTTATCAAGGGTTGAAATTTCAGGGACTCTGTTGGTGCTGTTAAGCACATTTTAGATAGGATTAGCTTTCCTGCCAAGTGTAATTTCTCTTTGTCTCACAATGTCTTATCACCTCTCCCAGGCTTCTCATGCAGTGAGGATAGATTGCATCACCTTTTTGACTCCTTAGAACCTGAGAGCTGAGCCAATGTTTTCCTCTTGTCTGAGGTTCTTAAGAACTCATATGAAGTAGGGTATTGATACTTCATTTCTAATTATATGACATGGATGAGTAGATTGTATTGTTGTTTACTTCATGTATGTATTATTTATTTATAGTTGGAAAGCAGAGATATAGAGAAATCTCCCAACCAGTGGTTCACTCCTCAGAGGCCCATAATAGCTTTTGCTAGGCCAGATTGAATCCAGGAGCCAGGCCTTCCATCTAGGTCTTTCACAGGGGTGGCAGGTACCCAACTATCATCTGCTCTCTCCCAAGGTGTTCATGAGTTGGGAACTCAATCGGAATCAGAAGCAGGACTCAGTCTTCAGAGTTCAACCAGATATTCTAATATGGGATGTGGGGATCTTAACTGTGTGCCAAATGCCTACCCCAAGATTGCATGATTTTTGTGAAAATTAAAGATAATGTATAATATTTGGCAATAACATTGACTACTATTATGATTGCCATCTTGACTGACAGTGTTGGTATTAAATGAAAAAGGGAACACATAAACACTAGAATGACCTCTGAGATGCTGTGAGTTAGTATTTGTAGCTGCATTATTCCTTGACTTCATTTGTTGATGTGACAAGGAACATATTAACTTAAAATTTCTGAAGAACACAAATTATGTAGCTGACCAGCTTAACCACTGTAAATGAAACATACTATTGCTTATAAGTAATTTAGATTTTCCTGTTGATACATTTTATGCTTAAAGAATTCACAATATCATGTTGGAATATTCTAGCTTATATAATTATAAATTCTCAAGAGTTCTTTAAGAACATGATTTCAGTTGGCTTGTGTTGTCCATACCAACATTTACATAGTCAAAATTGCTTTGCCCCATTTAATAAAATACTTGATTTGTACAGTATAGTAATTGTGGAGTTAAAAAGTACAACTGTTTTCTAGTATCAGTAATCTGTTGATAAAAGAAAAAGTTGAGTGAGTGAAATCTGTTAAATAGGATAAATTTACATATGTTTTACATTTTATAATCCAGTCATTATTGTAAATATAATTAAGGTATAGTAAAATGAATATACTTGCATAAGTGTACATGATTATATGTAACAAACTATCATGCTAGGATATAATGTGTTTGGAATGTCTCATACTCAGAAGTTGATAGTGATAAAGAAAGAGCTGTTTATTTTAGAATTTATTTATGTATTTGAAAGGCAGATTTGAAGACAGAGAGAGAGAGCTGCAATCTTCAGTCTTCTGGCTCATTTCCCAAATGGCAAAAATGCCCAGGCCTGGGACAAGCTGAAGCCAGGAACCAGGAGCTTCATCCAGTTTCCCACATTGGTGGCAGCGGCCCGAGTAATTGAGCCATCTTTTGCTGCTTTCTTAGGTGCACTAACAAGGAGTCAGATTGGATGTGGAGCAGCTGGGACACAAACCAGCACCATATGGGATTCTGGTGTTGCACAGAGTGGCTTAACCCACCACATCACAATACCAGCCCCAAACCAGCTACTTTTTAAGGCATGGGATCTAGTGGGACCAGAAATACACATAATTATCATCTACATTGTTATATGTATTTATTAATACTTAGTATGTGTATTAAAATGTTTACACATGGTTCTTAGAATCTCTAAATTATAGTTCTATTATAATTCAACATTATTCTAAAACATTCTAAAAACATAATATATATTGTGTATAAAACTCCCACTTCTTAGAGGGGTGAAAATGTGACAATGTTTCCTGGGCAGATCCTCTGAAGGCTATTTCTGTAGTCATCTCTCTTTTTTTAAATAAAGATTTTATTTATTTACTTGAAAGATAGAGTTATAGAGAGAGGGAGAGACACAGAGAAAGGTCTTCCATCCACTGGTTCACTCCCTAAATGACTGCACAAGCCAGACATTGGCTGGTCTGAAGTCAGGAGCCAACAAGTTCCTCTGGGTGTCCTACACGGGTGCAGAGGCCCAAGCTCTTCTACTGCTTTCCCAGGCCATAGTGGAGATATGGATTAGAAGAGGAGCAGCTGAGACCAGAACCTGCACACATATGGGATGCAGGTGCTGAAGGCAGAAGCTTATCTCACTGTGCTACAGTGCCAGCCCCTGTAGTCATCATCTGTTTTTATTTTTTTAAGATTTATTTATTATTTTATTTATTTGAATGACAGAGTTACAGAGAGAGGTAGACACAGAGAGAGGTCTTCCGTCCACTGGTTCACTCCCCAGATGGTTGCAACAGCCGGAGCTGTGCCTATCTGAAGCCAGGAACCAGGAGTTTCTTACAGATCTCCCACGTTGATGCAGGGACCCAAGGACTTGGGCCATCTTCTGCTTTCCCAGGCCATAGCAGAGAGCTGGATCAGAAGAGGAGCAGCCGGGACTAGAACCAGCACTCATATGGGATGCTGGAGCTTCAGGCCAGGGCTTTTACCTGCTGTGCCACAGTGCTGGCCCCCTCTAGTCATCTCTTGAGTGGTTTGAACTTTGTTGAATTCCTTCAGCAGCTATTCTATTTTTTTATTTATTTTATTTATTTGAAAGACAGAGTTACAGAGAAAGATAAGGAGAGAAAGAAAGATCTTCCACCCACTGGTTCATTCCCAAATGGCCATGATGGTTGGGTATGGGCCAGGCTGAAGTCAGGAGACAAAAACTCCATTTAGGTATCTCACATGTGTAGCATGGGCCCAGATATAGGGACTGTCTTCTGCTGCTTTCCTAGGCTTATATAAGGGAGTTAGATTGGATGTAGCACAGCCAGAACTTGAACTGGCCCTCATAAGTGATACTGGTGATACAGGCCATAGCTTAACGCTTTGTGCCATGATACTGGCCCCATTTTTTTTTTCAGCCATGCTGTCTTTGACATTTAACTATGAATATCTTTATACATGAGAAAATAATAGTGACTTTTGTCTATGAAACTTTATTTTGGATTTCTAGTTAACGAGAATTGTTTTCTGTAGGAAGGAGTTTGGTGTGGCAGTGAAGACTCTGGTATGCCAGCATCCCTTTTTGGAGCATTTGCGTTTGAATCCCAGCTCTACTTACAATTCCACTTGCTGCTGGTGTGTACCCTTGGAGGCAGCATTGATGGTCCCAGGACTTGGTTCCATGCCACCAATGTGGGAGACCTGGATTATATAACAGGCTCCTTGCTTTGGCCTGGCCCAGCCCTGGCTGTTCTAGGCATTTTAAGAGTGAGGTATTAGTGTCTCTGACACTTTCTCCTTGTTTATCTGCTTTTCAAAGACAATGAAAAATAAAAAGAAAATTTAAAAAAGGATTGACTTACTGTGCTGTGGCGCAGTAGGCTAAAACTCCTCTTGTGGCGCGGCATCCTGTATAGGTACCAGTTCAAGTCCTGGCTGCTGCTCTTCCTACCCAGCTCTCTGTTATGGCCTGGAAAGCAGCAGAAGATGTCTCAAGTGCTTGGGCCCCTGCACTGATGTGGGAGACCTGGAAGAAGCTCCTGGCTCCTGGCTTTGTATTGGCCCAGCTCCAGCGATTGCAGTCATTTGGGGAGTGAACCAGCAAATGGAAGACCTTTCTCTTTGTCTCTCCCTCTCTCTGTAACTGTACCTCTCAAATAAATAAATAAATCTTTGTTTTTAAAGGGATTCACTTCTCAAGTTCTCTTCTGGTATTTCATGTTGTTTAGCCTTACAACTTCTAACAGGGGAGTTTAGCCTGCTTATATTCTTCACCTATTAGGAACATCTTCAACAGAGATAGTTTTGTAGAAGCGTGGAGTAGAGAAGGAGTGGAGTAGAGCATGCAGGGAGAGATGCGCAACTAAGTACACAGTGCAATCAAGTCTACTGTGGCAGTTATCTGGTGACAAGCTGGTCTCTCATTCCATTGTAGGTCTTCCTTCAGGTGTGCTTTCTTACCAGATAAAAAACAGATAAAAGGCTTCAGTGTTTTCAGCTATTATGAAAAGTCTTCTTTATTCAGTAATTATCAATTTCCAATTTACCATGGTTTTAGTGGTCAGATAATGCACTGTGGTTGTCATGATTTTTATACGTTTCACAGTTTTAAAGGAGGAACACCGTGGGATACATTACAGCAATTTTTGTGTGAATGAGGTTTGGATTTTCATTGCTAATCCATGTATTTCTTCTTTAATAAAATATTTTTCCAGTTCCACAAATGTGCTTTCATAGCATGTTAAATCTTCTGGTCTGGATGGAAATTTAAATGCTAGCAAAATTGAAAAATAATTTTGGAACAAGTACATCTGCTTTAAAATCCTGAAACACAAATACAGAGAACAAACTTCCTCTTTTCCTTTCCCTAATCTTCCCATAATCCTGCTGCTTTGAATGCTTTAATCCCACTATTTAGTTCTATACTGCATGTTCATGAAATTTAGAATAATATTTTCCTTTAGATGCTCAACTGCTTACTATACTGTTGTGTCAATCACTGATTACAAGAATCCATGAGGAAATTGATTATTTGTATGTCAACTGAGAGACAATTTAATTTTAACAGAATTTTAAATCTTCCTTATTTATGTTCTAGTCTCCCTGTCCATCTCTAATTAGTTTGAGGCCAACACTTTGTTGTTCTAGTAAAGGACATGCTTAGGTTGTGATTATTGAACTTGTGTCAAATAATAAAATGAAAATATATGCAATTAGACTTGGAAGCTGTTGGAGATTTGTGGCAGGCTACCCTGTGAGCATTGCTGAATTTCAGGAACTAAAATTTAAGCACAAAGAGAGATGACAAGAGAATAATCCTCAAAATATTTCATTCTCAGTAAAATCTGTGTGTGGAGAAATAAAAAAAATACAAAGGCGAAGTGAATGCTTTTGAAGTCCTTGACATTTTGCCAAATACCAAGAGAATAAAGAACATTATAACAAATGTTGTTATTTTCAGAGTTTTACCAGTATGGCAGGAGTGGTAGCATATCTCAGATGTTCAGACCAATGACAAATGTTTTTTCAAATAAAGTCTTCATTAACAGAATCTGCCAGATGGGTCCATAACTTTAGGGGGAATTTCACTTTCATTTTAAGCCACCAAACATTGCCCTTGAATTAGACTCTTATTATTATTGTTATTATTATTATTTGTAAGGTACAGTAAAAGTGATATGTAGAGAAGCTTCACAAGAGACAGTGGTTTTTTCCCCTAAATTACAGATATTTGTGCATGGATACCACCCACTCAGGCTTCTCTTCACATGCGGGTACTTAGTCTGTAATAATCCACATGGTATGAAATGTAAAAGATTTCAAAATATCAGGAATTTTTTAAATTGTAAATTATCTTCAAAATCAGGAAGGTTTTGTTAGCCCATGTTTGTGGAAAGAAAGAATAGGCTTGGGATGTTTTGATGTACTGTGAAAAGACCCTGAGCTGATAGTAACAGATGCTTAGGTACAACTGTCCTAAGCCCAGGTGTTTACTCTCCTATCTGCCCCCATGATACTGGGCTCCATGTTTTACTCCCTGGCAGCATAGGGAGCATAGGCAATGGCCAGTGCTCCTTTTCACCCACAATGCCAGTTAAAAATCAGGTGTTTAAATTTACTTTTTGGGTCAAATAGAGATCACCTACTCTCCATTTCTATCTAGAACATTGTTGTTTCAGGTACAGATGCTCTTTGAAACATGTTAAGGCCATGTCCTGAAAAGCATGTGTTAGTTGAAAATACCAAAGGTGAAAATGCATTGTATTGTGTCTATCCCAGTCAGCATCATAGGCAACTCAGTGCAGTTGACTATATGCCAAATACTATCAGATATTTATTAAATGTGAATAGAATAGTTATTTTATTTATAAGAAAAAGACAAAAAATCCTAGAAGATAAAGTGAGTTATGTAAGCTATTTCACTGACTATGAGAGTAAACTTCAAAACTCTAAGAAAAAAATCCAGAACTTGGTATCATCAAATTTACGGGGTCAAAAATGAAATCGGCTTGCAATGAAGATAATGTGATCATATAGGAAGAAATTATTCTGTATTTCCAGAGAATTAGATTCTGAAATACCAAAAATAATGTATTTAATGAATAAGATTATTAAAAATGTTGCTGAATTCTGAATTTACTCATAAAATCTTATGTGACAAAGTGTTGCGAATAGGAATGAAAAATATTTTAAAAGGTATAATTGCATGAAAATCAATATCAAATATAAATTTCAGTGATTTAAATGAATGGCCATTGGAATAGCACAGAAAAATTTATAAATTTCAAGAAACAGTAATAGAAAACATTCAGAAAAAAGACTACAGAGGAAAATAAAGACTAATATAAATTAACAGAGACTCAGGACTTTCGGGAAAATTTCTAATAATAAAACATAAATATAATTTGACTGCCAGGAGGGGAGACATGACAAAAATTATTTGAAAAATAAATAATAAATAATTTCCCAATTTGATGAAAAATATAACTCTACTGGTGTAGAAGGTTCAATAAATTTTAAGTTGGATGAACAAAAATAAAGTAATAAGGTGTTATATTAGAAGGTAAATGATGAAAAATCTTAAAAAGAGTCACAAAATGATCTGTTTCTTCAGAGATGATATATAATAAGTTGGTTTCCAGCAGAAACTACCTGGAAAATAAGTGAAATGACATTAAAATACTGCAAAAATCCCTGTCAATTTAGCAATGAAGAGTCAAAATATCTTCCAAAATTATAGAATAAATAAAGATATTTTTTCAGAGGGATATAATCTAAGATTATTCGTTATTAGTCCATCTCCTGACAATAAATATTAAGGGGAATTTCTGAATTGTGAAGAGGATGACACTAAATAGAAATATGGATGTATGAAATAAATAGCTCCAAAAATACTTACAATAAAGACACATGTAAAATCATGTCTTGTTAGTTCATATTCCTAAATGTAGTTGATTATCAAAGGCAAAAATAGTAGCCATGAACTTTGGATTGTTGAGTTTCATAAAAATAAAATTATAACCACAGCAACCCCAAATGTAAGTTAAAATCACATTGTGATATTTCATACCCACTTTTAGGGGAAATAATAAAAATAATTATTTAAGAATGTAGCAAAGTTTATTTGATATGTAGGATTATTTTCTTAGGATTCTGTGGTGATTTCATATAAATTGGTAACTCCCAGAGATAGTTGGTGATAATTTTTTTGTCTCACTATCAGGGTAACCTTGAGAAATGTGATCACTAAGTCTTAGATCCTTGGTCAACAGTATGAATGTAATAAGAATATTACTGCTCAACACCCATTGTTACTTAATATAAAATTATTAACTGAAGTCATATTTATTTTAGATTCTGATAGATCAAAAAGACAGAAAAGCAGCAAGGAAACAGCAGTGTTATTTAACACTATAGATCAAATGGACCTAATAGATATCTACAGAGCTTTTCATCCAACAATTGGAAAATACACATTCTTCTCATCAGTGCATGGAACTTTCTCTAGGATTGACCACATGCTAGGACATAAAGCAAGTCTCAGCAAATTCAAAAAAATCTAAATCATACCATGCATCTTCTCAGACAACAATGGAATGAAGCTGGAAATCAGCAACTCAGGAATCTCTAGAACATATGCAAACACATGGAGGCTGAAAAACACATTCCTGAATGAATAGTGGGTTGTAGAAGAAATCAACAGAGAAATCAAAAAGTTTCTGGAAACAAATGAAGTTGACAATACACCATATAAAAACTTATGGGATACGGCAAAAGCAGTGTTAAGAGGAAAGTTTATAGCAATTGGTGCCTACATCAAGAAATCGGAAAGACATTAAATAAATATGTTGTTCATGCATCTCAAGGATCTAGAAAAACAACAACAAACCAAACCCAAGACAAGTAGAAGAAAAGAAATAATTAAAATTAGAGAAGAATTCAACAAAATTGAAACAAAAAATTACAAAAGATCAGCAATACAAAGAGCTGGTTTATTGAAAAGAAAATGAATAAAATTGACGCACTATTGGCCCAACTAACCAAAAAAAAGGAAAGAGAAGAGCCAAATGAATAAAATTAGAGATGAAAAAGAGAATGTAACAACAAACACCACAGAAATGTAAAGAATTATTATAAATTACTACAAAAAGCTGTATGCCAACAAACTGGAAAACCTAGAAGAAATAGATAGATTCCTGGACACATACAACCTACCTAAATTGAGCCAAGAAGACACAGAAAACCTAAACAAATTCATTACCAAGATGGAAATTTAATCAGTAATACAGACCCTCCCAACAAAGAAAAGCCCAGGACCAGATAGCTTCACTGCTGAATTCTACCAGACATTTAAAGAATAACTAACTCCAATTTTTCTAAAGTTATTCAAAATAATTGAATGAGAGGGAATCCTCCCAAATTCTTTCTGTGAAGCCAGCCTCATCTTAATTTCTAAACTTGGAAAAGATGCCACAGAGAAAGAGAACTATAGACCAAAGAACAATAGATGCAAAAAATTCTCAACAAAAATCTAACCAATTGAATCCAAGAACACATCAGAATGATCATTCACCCAGACCAAGTCAGATTTATGCCTGATATGCAGGGATGGTTAAACATTTCCAATCAATCAATGTGATACATCACATTAACAAACTGAAGAACAAAAACCATATGATTATCTCGTTAGATGCAGAGAAAACGTTTGATAAAAAACAACACCCTTTCATGATGAAAACTGTAAGCAAATTGTGTATAGAAAGAACATCCCTCAACATGATCAAGGCAATTTTTGACAAACCCATGGACAGTGTACTATTAAATGAGGAAAAGTTGGAAGCATTCCCACTGAGATCCAGAAAAAGACATGGATTCCCACTCTCACAATCGTTATTTAATCTAGTCCTGGAAATTTTAGCCAGAGCCATTAAGTAAGAAAAAGTAATCAA
Organism: Oryctolagus cuniculus; assembly: GCF_051225735.1. Classification (NCBI taxonomy): domain Eukaryota; kingdom Metazoa; phylum Chordata; class Mammalia; order Lagomorpha; family Leporidae; genus Oryctolagus; species Oryctolagus cuniculus. Next base: position 35,643,626 of record NC_142874.1, read on the forward strand.
ATTGATACAAATTGGGAAAGAGGAAATCAAACTATCCCTATTTGCAGGTGACATGATTTTATATACAGAGGATCCAAAAGACTCCACCATGAGTCTATTGGAACTCATGGAAGAGTTTGGTAAAGTCACAGGCTATAAAGTCAATACACAAATGTTAACAGCCTTTGTATACACAGACAAAGCTATGGTTGAGAAAGAACTTCTAAGATCAATCCCATTCACAATAGCTACAAAAAAAATCAACACCTTGGGTAAATTTAACAAATAATATCAAATATCTTTATGACACTCAACAAAACATTAAAGAAAGTAATAGAATAAGGTATAAAAAATGGAGAAATCCTCCATGTTTATGGATTGGAAGAATTAGTATCATCAAAATGTCCATTTTCCAAAATCAATTTACAGAGTCAATGTGATAACAATCAAAATACCAAAGATACTCTTATCAGATCTAGAAAAAATGATGCTGAAATTCATATGGAGCCACAGGAGACCTTGAATAGCTAAGACAATTTTACAACAAAAGCAAAGCTGGAGGCATCAAAATATCAGATTTCAAGACATACTACAAGGAAGTTATAATCAAGACAGCCTGGTACTCATACAAAAACAGATGGATAGATCAATGGAGCAAAATAGAAATGCCAGAAATCAATCCAAGCATCTATGACTAACTTATAGTTGACAAAGTAGCTAAAACCAATCCCTGGAGCAAAGACAGTCTTTTCAACAAGTGGTTGCTGGGAAAACTGGATTTTCATATGCAGAAGTATGAAGCAGAGATCCTACCTCACACCTTAACAAAAAATCCATTCAAAATGGATTAAAGACCTAAATCTATGATCTGATACTATAAAATTATTAGAGAACATTGGGGAAAATTTCTAAGATTTTAATACAGGCAAAGAGTTCTTGAAAAGATTCCAGAGGCACAAGCAATCAAAACCAAAATTAATAAATGTAATTACATCACATTGAGAAGCTTCTGTACTACAAAAGAAACTTAGTAAAGTGAATAGGCAACAAAAAAGAATGGGAGAAATCATTTGCAAACTATGAAAATGATAAAGGATTAATAACCAGAGAGATCAAGATACTCAACAACCACAAAACAAGCAACCCAGTGAAGCAATGGACAAAGGACTTAAACACACGTTTCCCTAAAGAGAAAATACAAATGGCCAACAGACAAATTTAAAAAATATTTAGGCTCACTAGCCCTCAGAGAAATGCAAATTAAAACCACAATGAGGCTTGCCGGCAAGATGGCGGAATAGGAAGGGAGCACACTGATAGTCTGGGGAGAGATAGTTTAATAAAAGTGGAGATACTGCAGGTTCAAGGAAGAGTAGGGGAGGAAACAGCAGAAGAAACTCTTCCGGAACGCGTGACTCACAGCGGACCTGCGTGGAGAGCGTGGGAGCCCACAGTTCGGGACATCAGTGGCAGACTCAACACACCAGCGCTGGAACGCGAGGTGAGCCGAACCTCAACAGCCCGAGACACCGGCAGGCAAGCGGAGAGAGGAGACTAGAGGGAATGACCCCCGGGGGGGGAAGTTCACAAGGCTAACTGGAAGAGAGAGAGAGAGAGAAAAAAGGGTGACTAGTACGGACACGGGTTTCTCTCTCTCCGCTCACCTCTCAAGGGCGAGCAAGACAAAGAGCAGGCGCCATCTTGGACATACGTCATAAGCAGAGCGACCTCAGGTCTGCACCGGCCCTGAGCCTAGCAGAAAAACCTGACTCTGGGCGGGGCGAATTAACAGGAGATTAGGACCTAGTAAATTTGTGGTGCTACTGAACTGAGACTGTGAAAAAAGAGACGGTGGGGGAGAGAACTCACGGAATTCACGTGAGCACTCTCCAGAGACGCTACAATTCCGTAACTTTGGCAACCCAGTGGGAGGCTGAAGGAGAATTTGAGCCCACTCTGAGGGCCGAACAGATTCCCTGTGGGGATCTTGGGAAAGAGCTTCCGATCTCTGGCTCCTGTGGCTATATCATTTGCCTGCTAACTACCTCCAACTTCGTTCAGCTGTGCGGAATTACTTCCCTTTTGAATCAAAAAAAAAAAGAGAGAGAGAGAGAGAGATTTACCACGCCTAACCTGGGAGTGTCACCTTTGGCACACCAAACAGAGCTCTCAGGCCACACCCATCTCAAGCCCTAAGGCTCCATCAAAAACAGATAGTCCACTTAATCTAGAGTCATAGTATAACAAGAAAAAGCACCACAGTGAAGAAACCAAATATCTCCAATATGCCAAATAACAAACGCAAAAACTGAGGTAATAAAAACAAGGAAGTCACCATGATGCCCTCAAATGAAAAAGACACCCCAATTCAAGATTATGAAGATGATGACATAGAAGAAATGCAAGAAGCAGATCTCAAAAAATTGATAAGAACATTAAGAAGTTCTCAAAAACAAATTCTTGAACTACACAAATCCTTAATGGACAAGATAGAAAATCTCTCTCGTGAAAATGAAATATTAAGGAGGAATCAAAATGAAACGAAACAACTAGTACAACAGGAAACTGTGATAGTGACTGAAGTGAAGAATTCAATAGATCAAATGAAAAACACAATAGAGAGCCTTACAAACAGAATGGGTGAAGCAGAAGAGAGAATATCGGACTTAGAAGACAGAGAACAGGAAAGGATACAGTCAGACCAAAGAAAAGAAGAGGAAATTAGAAATCTGAAACATATTGTCGGGAATCTTCAGGATACTATTAAAAAACCCAACATTCGGGTTCTAGGAGTTCCTGAAGGCATGGAGAGGGAGAAAGGATTAGAAGGCCTTTTTAGTGAGATATTAGCAGAAAATTTCCCAGGTTTGGAGAAGGACAGAGACATCCTAGTACAGGAAGCCCACAGAACCCCTAATAAACACGACCAAAAGAGATCCTCACCACGACACGTTGTAATTAAACTCTCCACAGTGAAACATAAAGAAAAGATCCTAAAATGTGCAAGAGAGAAACGTCAGATTACTCTCAGAGGATCTCCAATCAGACTCACAGCTGACTTCTCATCAGAAACTCTAAAAGCTAGGAGGGAATGGCGAGATATAGCCCAGGTACTAAGAGAGAACAACTGCCAGCCCAGAATATTATATCCTGCAAAGCTAGCATTTGTGAATGAAGGTGAAATAAAGACTTTTCATTGCAAACAGAAATTGAAAGAATTTGTTGCCACTCGTCCAGCCCTGCAAAAGATGCTTAAAGATGTGTTACACACAGAAACACAGAAACACGGTCATCAATATGAAAGAAGGTAAAGGAAGGAAACCAAGGAAGGAAACCTCACAGCAAAAGATCACAGGGAATTCAAAGCATATATTAGAACTTATCTTTGGCAAATGGCAGGGCAAAGTTACCACTTATCATTAGTCACTTTGAACGTGAATGGCCTGAACTGTCCAGTTAAAAGACACCGATTGGCTGATTGGGTTAAGGAACAAAACCCATCTATTTGCTGCTTACAAGAAACACATCTTTCCAACAAAGATCCATACAGACTGAAATTGAAAGGCTGGAAAAAGATATACCATGCCAACAGAAATGAAAAAAGAGCGGGCGTAGCCATCTTAATATCGGACAACATAAACTTTACCACAAAAACTGTTAAGAGAGACAAAGAGGGACACTATATCATGATTAAGGGATCAATTCAACAGGAAGATATAACAATTATCAATGTATATGCACCTAACTACAGGGCACCAGTTTATCTAAAAGATTTATTAACGGACTTAAAGGGAGACTTAGACCCCAATACAGTAGTACTGGGGGACTTCAATACTCCACTCTCAGAAATAGACAGATCATCCGGTCAGAAGATCAACAAGGATACAGTAGATTTAAACGACACTATAGCCCAAATGGATCTAACAGATATATACAGAACTTTCAATCCTACAGCTAAAGATTTTACATTCTTCTCAGCAGTACATGGAAGCTTCTCTAGGATTGACCACATACTAGGCCATAAAGCGAGTCTCAGCAAATTCAAAAGAATTAGAATCATACCATGCAGCTTCTCAGACCATAAAGGAATGAAGTTGGAAATTAGCAACTCAGGAATCCCTAGAGCATACGCAAACACATGGAGATTGAACAACATGCTCCTGAATGAACAATGGGTCATAGAAGAAATCAAAAGAGAAATCAAAAACTTTCTGGAAGTAAATGAGGATAACAGCACAACATACCAAAACTTATGGGACACAGCAAAAGCAGTGTTAAGAGGAAAGTTTATATCAATAGGTGCCTACATCAAGAAATTGGAAAGACACCAAATAGATGAGCTTTCAATTCACCTCAAGGATCTAGAAAACCTACAGCAAATCAGACCCAAATCTAGTAGGAGAAGAGAAATAATTAAAATCAGAGAAGAAATCAACAGGATTGAATCAAGAAAAACATTACAAAAAATCAGCCAAACGAAGAGCTGGTTTTTTGAAAAAATAAACAAAATTGACACCCCATTGGCCCAACTAACTAAAAAAAGAAGAGAAAAAGACCCAAATCAATAAAATCAGAGATGAAAAAGGAAATGTAACAACAGACACCACAGAAATAAAAAGAATCATCAGAAATTACTACAAGGACTTGTATGCCAGCAAACAGGGAAACCTATCAGAAATGGATAGATTCCTGGACACATGCAACCTGCCTAAATTGAACCAGGAAGACATCGAAAACCTAAACAGACCCATAACTGAGACAGAAATTGAAACAGTAATAAAGGCCCTCCCAACAAAGAAAAGCCCAGGACCAGATGGATTCACTGCTGAATTCTACCAGACGTTTAAAGAAGAACTAACTCCAATTCTTCTCAAACTATTCAGAACAATCGAAGAAGAGGGAGTCCTCCCAAATTCTTTCTATGAAGCCAGCATCACCTTAATTCCTAAGCCGGAAAAAGATGCAGCACTGAAAGAGAATTACAGACCAATATCCCTGATGAACATAGATGCAAAAATCCTCAATAAAATTCTCGCCAATAGAATGCAACAACACATCAGAAAGATCATCCACCCAGACCAAGTGGGATTTATCCCTGGTATGCAGGGATGGTTTAATGTGCGCAAGACAATCAATGTGATACACCACATTAATAGACTGCAGAAGAAAAACCATATGATTATCTCAATAGATGCCGAGAAAGCATTTGATAAAATACAACACCCGTTCATGATGAAAACTCTAAGCAAATTGGGTTTGGAAGGAACATTCCTCAATACAATCAAAGCAATCTATGAAAAACCCACAGCCAACATCCTATTGAATGGGGAAAAGTTGGAAGCATTTCCACTGAGATCTGGAACCAGACAGGGATGCCCACTCTCACCACTGCTATTCAATATAGTTCTGGAGGTTCTAGCCAGAGCTATTAGGCAAGAAAAAGAAATTAAAGGGATACAAATTGGGAAGGAAGAGCTCAAACTATCCCTCTTTGCAGATGACATGATTCTGTATTTAGGGGACCCAAAGAACTCTACTAAGAGACTATTGGAACTCATAGAAGAGTTTGGCAAAGTAGCAGGGTATAAAATCAATGCACAAAAATCAACAGCCTTTGTATACACAGACAATGCCATGGCTGAGGAAGAACTTCTAAGATCAATCCCATTCACAATAGCTACAAAAACAATCAAATACCTTGGAATAAACTTAACCAAAGACGTTAAAGATCTCTACGATGAAAATTACAAAACCTTAAAGAAAGAAATAGAAGAGGATACCAAGAAATGGAAAAATCTTCCATGCTCATGGATTGGAAGAATCAATATCATCAAAATGTCCATTCTCCCAAAAGCAATTTACAGATTCAATGCAATACCAATCAAGATACCGAAGACCTTCTTCTCAGATCTGGAAAAAATGGTGCTGAAATTTATATGGAGGCACAAGAGACCTCGAATAGCTAAAGCAATCTTGTACAACAAAAACAAAGCCGGAGGCATCACAATACCAGATTTCAGGACATACTACAGGGCAGTTGTAATTAAAACAGCATGGTACTGGTACAGAAACAGATGGATAGACCAATGGAACAGAATTGAAACACCAGAAATCAACCCAAACATCTACAGCCAACTTATATTTGATCAAGGATCTAAAACTAATTCCTGGAGCAAGGACAGTCTATTCAATAAATGGTGCTGGGAAAATTGGATTTCCACGTGCAGAATCATGAAGCAAGACCCCTACCTTACACCTTCCACAAAAATCCACTCCACATGGATTAAAGACCTAAATCTATGACCTGACACCATCAAGTTACTAGAGAACATTGGAGAAACCCTTCAAGATATTGGCACAGGCAAAGAATTTCTGGAAAAGACCCGGGAGGCACAGGCAGTCAAAGCCAAAATCAACTATTGGGATTGCATCAAATTGAGAAGTTTCTGTACTGCAAAAGAAACAGTCAGGAGAGTGAAAAGACAACCGACAGAATGGGAAAAAATATTTGCAAACTATGCAACAGACAAAGGGTTAATAACCAGAATCTACAAAGAGATCAAGAAACTCCACAAAAACAAAACCAACAACCCACTTAAGAGATGGGCCAAGGACCTCAATAGACATTTTTCAAAAGAGGAAATCCAAATGGCCAACAGGCACATGAAAAAATGTTCAAGGTCATTAGCAATCAGGGAAATGCAAATCAAAACCACAATGAGGTTTCACCTCACCCCGGTTAGAATGGCTCACATGCAGAAATCTACCAACAACAGATGCTGGCGAGGATGTGGGGAAAAAGGGACACTAACCCACTGTTGGTGGGAATGCAAACTGGTCAAGCCACTATGGAAGTCAGTCTGGAGATTCCTCAGAAACCTGAAGATAACCCTACCGTTCGACCCAGCCATCCCACTCCTTGGAATTTACCCAAAGGAGTTTAAATTGGCAAACAAAAAAGAGGTCTGCACCCTAATGTTTATTGCAGCTCAATTCACAATAGCGAAGACCTGGAACCAACCTAAATGCCCATCAACGGTAGACTGGATAAAGAAATTATGGGATATGTACTCTTTAGAATACTATACCGCAGTAAGAAACAACGAAATCCAGTCATTTGCAACAAAATGGAGGAATCTGGAACACATCATGCTGAGTGAAATAAGCCAGTCCCAAAGGGACAAATACCATATGTTCTCCCTGATCGGTGACGACTGACTGAACACCAAGAGGGAAACCTGTTGGAGTGAGGTGGACACTATGGGAAATGGTGGCTTGATCAGCATAGCCCTGACTGTTAATGAACAACTAAATACATTAGCCCTCTTAGTAGTTTTTTTTATCTGTTCTACTTAATATGACTGGTTTAGATCTGTAATTGATGCACAGTTATTCTTAAGTGTTGAAAATTAACTGAAATGTGATCCCTGTTGAACATGGTGGTGGGAATGGGAGAGGGAAGAGATGTATAATTTGGGACATGCTCAGGCTGACTTGCCCCAAGTGGTGGAGTTGGAAGCATACCAGGGGATTCCAATTCAATCCCATCGAGGTGGCATGTACCAATGCCATCTCACTGTTCCAGGTGATCAGTTTCAGTTCACAGTTGGTCATGGTGAAGGGACTGGGAGTCAAAGGGAGCACATAGACAAGTCTAGTACCTGCTAACGCTAACTGATGGAGTAAATAAAGGGGAGAGTGATCCAACATGGGAAGTGAGATACTCAGCAGACTCATAGAATGGCAGATGTCCTAAATAGCACTCTGGCCTCAGAATCAGCCCTAAAGGCATTCGGAGCTGGCTGAAAAGCTCATGAGAGTATTTCAGGCATGGAAAGCCAAGACACTCTGGCAAAAGATCTCTGCGAGTGAGATCCCAGTGGAAAGAACAGGCCATCAAAGAAGGAGGTACCTTTCTCTGAAGGGAGGAGAGAACCTCCACTTTGACTATGACCTTGTCTAAACAAGATAAGAGTCGGAGAACTCAGAGGGCTTCCATAGCCTTGGAAACTCATGACTGGAGCATAGGGAGATTACTGATGCCATAGACAGGAGTGTCAATTGGTGAAGTCAACAACAGGAGTCACTGTGCACTTACTCCTCATGTAGGATCTCTATCCTTAATGTGCTGTACATTGAGATTTAATGCTATAACGAGTACTCAAACAATATATTTCACTTTGTGTTTCTATGGGGGTGCAAACTGTTGAAATCCTTACTTAATGCATACTAAACGGATCCTCTGAAAAAAAAAAAAAAAAAAAGAAATTATCAATTCCCAACTTGACTCTCACTGGGATTAAACATGACAATAGGTCTGCTCTGATTTCATCATCATTTTAAAAAATCATCTATTATTTTTCACTTTATGTTTCTGTGTGGGAGCAAACTGTTGAAATCCATACTTAATGTATACTAAGCTGATCTTCTGTATATTAAGATAATCGAAAATGAATCTTGATGTGAATGGAAGGGGAGAGGGAGTGGGAAAGGGGAGGGTTGTGGGTGGGAGGGACGGTATGGGGGGAAAGCCATTGTAATCCATAAGTCATACTTTGGAAATTTATATGCATTAAATAAAAGTTTAAAAAAAAAAAAAAACAACACAATGAGGTTTCACCTCACCCCAGTTAGAATGGTTTTAATACAGAAATCAACATTAAATGCTGACAAGCATGTGAGGAAAAAGGTATCCTAATCGACTGCTGGTGGGAATGTAAACTGGTAGGACCACTATGGAAGACAGTTTGGAGATACCTCAGAAATTCAAATATAGACCTACCATATAACCCAGTCAACCCGCTCCTGGGAATTTACCCAAGGGAAATGAAATCGGCAAATAAAAGAGTTATCCTCACCCCCAAATTTATTGTAGCTCAATTCACAATAGCTAAGACATGGAAACAACTCAAATGCCCATCAACTGAAGACAGGATAAAGAAATTATGGAATATTTACTCTATGGAATATTACACAGCAGCAAAAAATAAAAAGGATATCTGGTCATTTGCGACAAAATGGATGAATCTCGAAAACATCATATTTAGTGAAATAAGCCATTCCAAAAGGACAAATACCATATGTTCTCCCTGATCTGTGATAATTAATAGAGCACCTAAAAGGAAATCTGTATAAATAAAATTGAAACTTTGAGAAGCAATGACTTCAACAGCCCTTGTCTTGACTATCTAGGAAGAGTTTTTTTTTTTCCCTCTTCATACTATTTGTTAAACTCTTTACTTAACATAGAGTTAATCATATGTGTATATAAAGTCAATTGAAAATAGACATCAGTAAAAAATTAAAGTGGGAATAAAAAATTATAAATCCTTGGAAACATTTAAAAAGTATTTTCCTATTTTATTGGCATTCAAACCAGTCTTACAATTTCTGAACTCAGTAACGAGTATATTCTATTAGAGAAAAAGCAGACTTGGCCTCTCCACATTTATTTTCATCTTCCAAACCAATTTTACAAATGCATACAAACTTGAGATTGGTGTCCAATTTATGCTTTGAAAATCAGAGACATGGACTTGTTCAGTTTATTTATTCAACTTTTGAACTCTAGCATTATCTGCAACACAGATATACAACATGGTGTATACATTGTAGTCCTATAGTTTTATTTTCTTGTGCAAATTTGGAATTGATCTTTGATCATTCCTGAAAATAAGATATAAACACCAGATTCAGTATTTTTAAAATCTAAAATTGGACATTACTGTAGCCCTTATAAATAACATGCAACCCAAAGCAAATGTGAGAACTTTTTATTGATGTATAATTGATATAGAAATGGCTTGTATTTGGGGCTGGAGTTGTGGCATATCAG